>NW_028274807.1:159544484-159847515 GCF_037043125.1 Eumetopias jubatus
TTTGATGAAGAAAGAAAAAAGAGTAAAGCATCCCTCAATACTACAGAGGTGATCTCTAGGAAGTGAGGTTCTAAAAATGTTATATATTTTTTTAGACATTTCTGTACTTCTCCAGGTTTCATCATTGTGCATGTATTAGGTTTTGAAATCTTCATATGAGAAAAGAGTTGCAGTGTGTGTGATCACACGGTCACAGTCGGGTGTACCCCTTAGGCAGGAAGAGTCCTATGCGGCGGCCAGTGGGGGCACAAGGGGCTTCCAGCAGGCCACCTCAGGCCCTCTCCCCTTAGGGCTAGAGCCAGTGTGGAGCCCAGTCCCCTTGGTGTCTGCTGCTATGTGACAGTGCTTAAGCCCCTGCGTCCCCTGGTTCTCTCCGAGGGGTAACTGGACGCTGATGGCCACCAGGTGCCTAGCCTGTGGTGTTGAGTGAGTGAGCCAGTCCCCCTCCTGCCCACTGGGACCAAACCCCAGGCCCACCTGCTCTCTGTCCCTGCAGGCCCCGCAGGATAGAGCCCGTGTGCTCAGGGCTACAGGCCCAGATCCTCCGCTGCTACCGTGACCACCTACAAGAAGTGCTCCTGTGCTCGGATCTGGTCAAGGCTTACCAGCACTGTGTGAGTGCTGCCCACAAGGTAAGGCTCGCCCTGCCCTCCTGCCTGGGCCGCTGGGCTGCTAGGTGCATGGGGGCAGCACACGAGTGCTGGACTCTGTCTGCCTGGCTTTGTCTGCTAAGTCAGACATGCTAACCTCAAGCCTCTGCCTTGTGCACAGTGGCAGCTTCAGGCCTTCAATTTCCTCTGTCACTTCCTGGTTCAGACGTTCTGCCTTGTTGACCCCATGACTGCTCTCAGTTGTCTGGGTTAGGAAAAGAGGGCCCAGTGCCCCACTAGGCTGGGTCTGGGAGCAGGTCTGAGTAAGCTCTGGGTCTGGGAGCAGCTCTGGGTCCCATGTTCAAAGGACCAGCCACCTAGTAAAGGGCACGCATGTGCTACCCACTTCTAACCTTTGAGCAGTTGGGGGTGGGAGCTCAGAGGAGGGCCCATGGTGCAGGGTAGGGGTGCCCAGAAAGGGCAGGGACAGCCCTAGAAGAAGAGCCTCTGGGTTCAGGGAGGTGGAAGAATGGGTGTGGCCTGCCTGACTGGGTGAGGGAGCGAAAGGTACCTCTCAGCCCACCCCACTTCCATGCTGGTCTGAAGGGGCGTGCTGGCACCCAGCCCCTGGTGAGTGGGAGGGGGGCACAGTGGTCCCACTCTCTCCCACACACTCCCCAGCCCTGCTGCAGGGCAGCAGTGGGGTATCCTAGATGTCTGAGGTTGGCAGTGGACCTCCCCTGAGACCTGGTCCCAAAGTCTTGCCCTCCTTCCCTGACCCTCCCAGCTAGTTCCCAGTACTATCCTCTCACCTCCCCCCTGTTCCTCTTCTAGACAATTCAGTCCCCCTTCCCAAGCCCAGCAGTTCACTGCCCAGGCTGGACCTGGCCCCTCCCCGTCATTCACTTGGGGCACCTGGCTTGGACTTCTCCAGAGGGCTGGCATGTTTGTTTAGAGGGATGTAGGATGGGGCCTTCTTCCCGTGGAAAAGCCCCTTTTGCCCGAGTAGGAG
This sequence comes from Eumetopias jubatus, assembly GCF_037043125.1. Taxonomy (NCBI): domain Eukaryota; kingdom Metazoa; phylum Chordata; class Mammalia; order Carnivora; family Otariidae; genus Eumetopias; species Eumetopias jubatus. The sequence goes on from NW_028274807.1 coordinate 159,546,087, forward strand.
ACAAGCTGCTGTAGGTACTGATGGTGGAAAGGCTGAGGTCAGCAGTCAGGTAGCCCTCTGGCTAGGTCTGGCAGTCTCCTCCTCAATAGCCCAGCCTTACCAGAGCCCCCCTCGCCTTTCTGTCAGCTTAGGCCCTGGGAGGTGGGGCTGCTGCAGTACTGGCTGCATCTCACGCGCAGGGTGCCATGTGCCTGTCTGGGCTTCGAGGCCTGCTGCCCGGAGCAGGCTGTGGGGCAGCCCAGAGCCTAGGAGCAGCTCTGCACGGCACCAGGTGGGTGTGAAGCCTGGATAGGAGGTCATGGTTCCTCCCCACTGTGGAGCATGGAAAGCTGTTTGCTGTATTTCAAGTTGAGCAGGAAAGGTACTGCCAACGGTCCCTGCAGCATGGAGCGGAGCTGGGCCAGTCACCCTGCACCATACCACACGGCCATGGGAACAGGTGGCCCTCCTGGGCCCCTTTGTATCTACCAAGGTGTTTGTGAAGGCTTGCATGAGAACCCTTGCCCTGCCAGGATCAGCGGGCCATTGCCCGTGCTTGCACACCATGCACCTAACTTTCTACTGAGGGAGAGACCTGGGGTCCTGCCGTGGCCCCCTTGATTCCCCACAGAGCCCTCTGGCACCACATAGCCCTGACCGCCTTCCCTCTCTTCCTTCAGGCCCCATGGCCACAGTTTTCATCCCCTCCCCCAGCAGAGTATATCTTTAACAAACACATCTCACCAATATATCTTCATTGCACTGAGGCAAAAATGTGATTACAAAGGAAGACAGATTGCATTTAACTCCAGTGTGTTCTCTGTAGCTCTAGCACGCTGAGAGAGGCTCTGGGGCACTGCCAGGCCTGGCTCCCTCCTTCCTGCCCCCTCCCCCGGCGTTATTAAAGCCTAAATTGGAGCCTGGGCAACTGGCAACAGCAGAGGCCAGCCCTGCTCCCGCTGCGCTGCGTCTGCAGCGTTCCCTCGGAAGAAGGGTGTTCCACCAACTCCAGCGGGGCCTCAGTGCCCAGACACACACATTGCACCCTGTGGGTGAGATGCAACAAGTGTTGCTGCCCTCTGCCGACCTCCGTCTCAGAAGGCTCCTGGTGGGGCCGGGTATGGGGCTTAGAGCGTCTCTGATAGTGATTTGCTTCTGGAAGCACCAGGTGGCAGGAACCCACATCTCTGGCAGACAGGGAGCAGGTATCAGACAGAGGCCCACCTCGTCAAAAGCTAGGGTGGGAGGCACCTCCCCGAACTCCTGCCAGCACCTATGTCGCGCCTCTCAAGCTCAGGGACGTGTACATGTGTGTGGATGTGGGCAGCGCCTTGGAGGCAGGTTCCAGCAAGGAACAGCCTGAGTGTGAGGGCTCTCACACACCAGAGCTTTCTCTCTGACTGGTTTCACTTAGAAAACTCTGAGTGGTTAAGTAAGAAAACAGGGGAGACGTTGGTGGGGCAAAGCAGCATTGGGCTGAGGCCTGCCTGTCTGTAAGGGGTGGGCAGGGCGGTCAGATGGATACAGGGTCCGTGTTGGCAGCCCGCTGCAGGCATGTGTTGAGTGGGCACCAGGCACAGAGGTGAAGAGACCCAGTCCCAGGTCTCAGGGACCAGCTGGGGGCACCCTTCCCATTAAGCAGTGACACTCATGGGGCATCTCAAGAGCCGGGGGCCCTCTTGGAGCCGAGGCCTGGGGGATGCACAGGGCCCCAGCAGAGCGGGCCGTGACTGAACTGTGACCTGTTCTCCTTTGTAGGGGTGAAGAGCGGCCCTCAATCCTGGCCCTGGTGGTGACTTGGAGCCCTGAAAAAGGAACCAGTTATGGGACCACAGTCCACAGCCCCCTAGGCCACAGCCATTTTCTCCTGGGTGCCTATGGATGCCTTTGTGCTTGAGGCTGCCATGTGTTTGAGAAATAGAGTATGTGCTACTGTCTGAAAACAAATAAAGCAAATGTCTTTGTTTTCAGTCATTCTCTCAGCTGGCAGACAGCCACGGCTGCCTCTTCTCTGTACCTGTGCTGGACCATGGTGATGCGGGCTGAATGAAACAGACTGCTCCCCTTGGGGGGCACCCAGCCTAGCAGGGGAGACAGATGTGGAAACCCACAGTTATGCTGCAACAGCAGAAGGCCAGCCAGAAGCAGGTATGAGATGAAATGAGGGGAATGCAGTTCTTTCTAGGGATGGAACGGAGTGAACAGGCCAGCTTCCCAACAGAGGTTGTCTGAGCTCCAGTGTAGAAGCCAAATGGAGGACTTGCTGGTCAAGCCAGAGGCTGGGTGAGTGAGACCCTAGATGCCCAGCTTAGGCGGCACAGAGCATGCACAGCTGGGCTTTGCGGAGAGCAGAGTGGGAGCTGGGTGGGGTGGTAGCAGGGATGCCAGGCCAAGGCACTGAGGGGTCCCTCTGAGGGACACTGCCATGGCTCTCAGGGAGGGTGGGCTCAAGTGGGGCAAGACTGAGTGCCATGGAGAGCCCTGCAGGCAATCAAGGGCATGATGAATGGGACACTGGTGGGCTAGGTCAGGGGACAGACTGAGGTGAGTCTTAGGAGCTGAGATTAGCATTTGGGTGGTGTAGGGAAGGATCAAGGATGACTTCTAGAACTCTGGTGTAAGTGCTGGTGATTCTAGGAACTGAAGTGAGGGACACAGAGATTAAGAGCAGAGGGCAGTGGGGTTGGGACGGGCTCTGCTCGGTTGGTGTCCACACACCAGCCTGCCAGTCCTTGACCTTTGACAGGATCCCAGCTGAGGCGCCTTGACCACGCCCCGGCTGCACCCAGCCTGGCCCAGTGCTGTGAGGGAGGTAGTGGGAGGAGCCCGAGGCGGGGCTTCTGATCCCCTCACTGCTCTACTGGTGACCTTGGATTTCCTGTGGCAGTTCCTTTGGAGAGCCCCTAGCCATCTGGAGCTGAGAGCCTGGATCCTGACTTGGGCTTTGCAGCCCAGGCATCTCTGCTTATCCCTGAATTCTCACACACAAAGCTGAAGTGGCGGTTGAGGCTTGGCAGTGCCCAATTATCTGGGCAGGTAGCACAAGGCAGCTTTATTCGGCCAAGCTACATACTGGCTGAGAGGAAAAGAGCTTTGGGAGATGCCCTCTCTCCAAGTTCTGGGTCAGCTTGCCAAAACATACAAGGAGGCATTCAGAGAGCATGTGGAGGTGAGCGACCCCAGTAAGTGGCAGGGTGCCCTGGCCAGATCCTCCTCCCAGCCTCCCCCAGCAGCCCAAGGAAGGGCTGGCCCTTCATCAGGCCAGCATGGGGGGGTGGGGGCGGGGTCACAGGTCACCTGGATTGTTGACATCAGAGTCATCCTTCAGCTGGAAGCTGCTGAGGCCTTTCTGAGACTCCTTCAGAAGCCTCTGGCATCCAGGGCTTTGCCCAACTTCCCAATCCCTGAGAGGAATATCTCTCAGGCTCCATCCTCCTACCCAGAGTCCACTGAGGGCATCTGTGTATGTGCCTGGCCATCTGTGCGTTTATATGTGTGCACGTGTGTAATGCATGTACAGGTGTACATGTTTATGTAGATGCCTTTGTGTGTGTGCACCTGTGCATATATGTATAGGTGCTTTTCTGTGTGTGCACAGGTCTGTGGATGTCTACCCATCTGTGTGTGTATATACACAGATGCCTTTGTGTCTGTGCACACATATGTGTGTGCAACGGTCTATACACATGTACTGTGTTTGCACAGGCAGCCAGCCATGCTCATCACCTGCTAATACTCCTGGACTCTTTCCACCTGGATCTCAGCCCATTTCCCCAATTTCCCCCGAGTCAGAACCAAGATTCTCTTCTCTGATCTCCACCTCTTCCCTACAACTGGGGACCAGTGGGTATTTACTTGGAGCCACTGTATCATTGTGTTGGCATGTGAAGGGGGTGGGCATGTGCTCAAGGTGCAGGCTCTATGTGTGTCTCCTGTGTGGACCTGCATCTCCAGCCCTTCCACGTGGCCATATGTGGTAGGAAGTCAAGCCTGAGAGAGCATTCCTGGGTGAGGGGTGTGTCCAGTATTGTGTGGACCTGGAGGCAGACATTCCTGGGCTCAGGTCCCAGCCTCATGGCTGTTGAAAGGGAGTATTAATGCCCATCCCACCTGGTTGCTAGGGGATTAAATATGATGTTAGCTGTGACTTCCAGGGTCCAACTAGGAAACCCGAAAGCACTCCAATTATTTAAACATAGGGATGGAATTGATCACAAAGAAGATGGAGAAGCTGTGGTAACCCAGAAATCAGCCAGCGGCGGGAAGCTCACATCACTTGGGGCTGCAAGGACAAAGGGAAAAGGCAGGGCCACCCAGTGGAGGCTGACAGCACAGGGCCTGCCCATGGTGAGCTGGGGCCACTGAAGGGGCACTGCTGCAGGGGCGGTGGCTGCTTGTGGCTGCTCATGGCCTCTCCCCTCCTCCCGTGCCTCCCACTAGCTGAACCTAGCTGGAAGTGGAGGACAAGGCATGGCCCTGGCTATGGAGGGGCAGATCTGAGGCCCCGGCCCACAGGAGGGGCTTCAGCATGGCTGGGGGCTGCTAAGCAAGCACGTGTGCCTCTGCTTGGGTAGGCATGCATCATTTGTGCAGATAGGTGTGTACACATACCTGTGTGTGTGGATAGCTTGATTTGGCACGTGATGGACAGCTTCCAGAGGAGTACTAGCCGTCAACCCTATTGGACATTCCGCATGTGCCAGGTCCTCTCCCACACCCGTTGTAAATGCTAACACATTTAGAGTCACACAGCTCTGTGGGGTAGGGCCATTGCTGCTCCTGCTTTCTAGATGAGGGAACCATGGCACAGACAGTGTGAGTAACTTGCCCAAGATTACACAGTGCATAGTGTGGAACAAGGGTCCTGGGGTCCTGGCTGTGTGTGGGGCCAGGCCCAGGGACATCCGTCCGGAGGCTTGACTCTACCTTGCTCCAGGGATCCAGCTGAAGGGGCCAATCCTCCTCCTCCCCCCTCGTCTGGCCCCCCAGTTGGGAGTATGGACCCTGGCAAAAGAAATGGCCGGAGTCCATTCCTTCCAACGTCATTACTGACCTGAAGAGGCCCAGCAATGCCAAGGCAGGGTCTGAGCTGGGATCATCAAGGTGGCCATGAGCCCCGGGGCAGGATCTCTTGTGAGGTGCTGATTCATACCCCTGCCCTGTCTCAGCCACATGCCACCACCTCATCCACCCACGAATATGGCTGCGGACATGCCAAGTCATTCCAGGTGGCTGAGGTGGGAGTGAGAGCAGGGCATGGGAGAAATGTCCAGTGTGTCCTGGACACACAAAAGGCAGAGTATCACCGCAGATGTGGAGAGGGCCCTCCACTGAGGCCATTGCAGGAGAAGCAGCTCACATGACCTCTCTGGGGGCATGTTTGGTGAAATGCATCAGAGGCCTTTTAAAGTGTGCAAATTCACAAAAAAATACCCAAAAACAACCTACCCCCAACACACACACACACACACACACCCACATAATCCCCCTGTGTGTTGTTTTTACAAGAGCCCTCACCTGAATAAGAGCACAGGCTAGTTGAAAATAGAAGCATAGAAACAGAAGCCTATCAGCCAACTCTGAGAAGGCTGGATGGCTGTGCTACTACCAGCCAAGGCGGACTTCGGGACAAGGAGTGGATGAGCCACGAGGCGGGCAATTCAAACACTAGCAGGGACGGCATGCAGGGAGGCTTGGAAATCCTAAATGTGCATGCAACTGACACAGCAAAATAGGTGAAGCAGGACTGACAGAACAAGGAAGACGAAAGGCCACATCCACAGCCATCACTGGTGGCTGGGAGCACACACAGCCTCTGCCTGGTGATGGCAGATCGACAGCTCTCAGGAAACTAGCGTGTAAGCAGGCTAGAATGTTTCTCCCAGCCGCTGCACAGCCTCTGGAGCACCCACTCCGCAGCATAATGTGGAGATTCGGGACCTGGCATCGGAGCCAGACAGACCCAGCACCCACTCCAAGCCTCTGGACAGCAGCTCCTAAGCCCCTAGGCATCTGTTTCCTTATCTGTAAAAGGGAGACAGTCACAGACGCCATCCCTTCAGGGGGCTGTGATGACAGGTGTCCCATGGTTAGTGCTCTCTAAATGTGAGGGCGGAGGACCTACCACCCAGATCCCCTTTAGGGCCAGCTGTGGACAGATAGCCCTCACCCCCAAGTCCTCTCCCTCTGGGAAGCACCTTTGCTAGGGAGCCACCTCACCCGAGTCACACCCCAACAAGCCAGGAGTTGTATCCAGTTACTGCTTACTGGGGTGGGGTATAGAGGCCCAGCTCTCATGCTCCAAGTTGGAGCAAGGTGGAAGAGTGTTCTGACCCGACAGCTGTGCGTGGCCTCATTGACACTGCTTGGCAGCCCAGCTAGTCCTGCCCTCCGCTTCTTCCCCTTCCCCAGAAGTGGTGACCCCAAGGACACTCACATAAACATCCTGAAGGCTCATCTCTGCCTCAGAATTGGCTTCTAGAGAAACCCAAGGAGCTAATACTGTTCATGATATTATATCCTATGTGCTGTGAAAACAATGGCAATACCTGGTCCGTGCCCCCATGGGCTTAGAGTCTAGCAGGAGGAGGTAGTAGGAGTCATGTCATAATTCCAAAAGACATTGGAGGTCCCTTGTGATGAGGCCCTTAGGGAGAGCCCCCGGGAGCTCCAGGCTCAGGGTGCTCAGGCTGTTGGGTCAGGGAGGGCTTCGTTGAGGAGGCGAGAGCTTAAGTCCTAGTCTGAGGGCTGAGCCAGAGTTGGCAGGTGCAATGACTGTTTATTGTAGTATTTATAGCAATGGCAAAATACTGGAAACAATCTAAATGTCCAACAACAGGGGATGTATGCATTAAGTAAAATATGATCTCCATAAGATAGGTCTCTAGCCGTTAACAATGGTGACGTGGAATGTATTTATCAACATGGAGCTCTATGTACTCTCTTTTAAGAAAATAAGTAGTATATTGCAGTGTGAACCCATTCTTTGGATGAAAATAATATGTGTTTTGTTGACTGTGTTTTCCATGTTCTAAACTGATCTGAACATTTTAATAGTCCCCAGACTTGATGCTCTCCCGAATGCGTGTGGCGGTGTGCCCTCCACAGCCTGAGCCTTCGGGTCAGGCGGTGAACAGCCATCTCTTCCCGTTTGCTTTCGGGCCCAGTGGTTGACCCCTTGGCAAAGTCTGGATCTTCGTCGTCGTCGTCTTTTTTTTTTAAGATTTTGTTTATTTATTTGACAGCGAGAGACACAGTGAGAGAGGGAACACAAGCAGGGGGAGTGGGAGAGGGAGAAGCAGGCTTCCCACTGAGCAGGGAGCCCAATGCAGGGCTCCATCCCGGGACCCTGGGATCATGACCTGAGCCGAAGGGAGACGCTTAATGACTGAGCCACCCAGGTGCCCCTGGATCTTCTTGAATAAAGTGCTTTTCCCACCTGCCAAGCAGGGGCAGTGAGGGGGACGAAGCCTGCTAAAAAGAAGACTTCAGGAGTGGGGCAGGGAGGGCCCAAAGTGTGCTGGGAAGGACACCCCCAGAGCCCGGGGGGAATCACAGATGCAGGAGGGGTCTCCCTTAGTTATTTCTACTTTACAGCCAGTGTTGGCATTGAATGCCCACTGTGTGCAGTCATCATTTTAGACACTGGAGATAAAGCAATGGGGGGAAGGGAAACCCTGCCCTCCAGAGCTTGGAGATCGGGGGGTGGGGGAGACAGAGAAGATAAAATCAATGATATAGGACGCTTTGCAATGGAGAAAAAATAGGGGGGCTAGGAGCACCAGGAGTGGGGGTTCCTGTTTCCTGTGGGGACAGGACACACCTGTACCCCCCACTCCCTGCGGCTTCCTACACCCAGACAAGGCAGCTGCCTGCATCTCCCCGGCCCCCCCAGGAATGGCCAAATCCAAGTTGCGCGTAAGAGAAACACTTCCACTTCATACCTGATAACCTGCCTCATTAAATTTAATGGGCTGGTTATTCCCATTAAATAAACATTACCTAATTATGAAAAACATATTTGCTGAAATTCGACTATGGAACAGATAAACCAATTACATGGTTATTCAGCCTCAAAACACGCTCAATAATGAAGTGGGGTGCAGACCACAGCAGGGAGGGCTAGTGGAGCACTTGGAATTCAGAGCCCCACACCCCACCCCTCCCCACTTGCTTTTGAAACTTGGTTGTCCTCAAGAATGTCAGTGTCCCTGAGAGCCGGAGTCTGGGCAGATTAGAACCCAGACTGGAGCTGCCTCAGCCCCTGCATCACTTAGGACCCCTTTCTCACAAGTGACAGAACCCTAGTTCAAACTGACTTAAGCAAGGAGAGTGTGTTGGCTTGTGTGATTGAGAAGTGCAGAAGGAAGCCTCAGGCATGGCTGGATCTGAGCTCTTACACACAGTGGTTGGGACCTGCTCTCTCTCCTTCAATCTCTTAGCACTATTCTCCTCTATGTCACCTTTGTTCTTGGGCTTCACGATTTGCCCCAGCAAGCCTGACCTTGTGAAGAGAGTTTCTCTTTCCCTCCAGTTCCAGCTTAGGGTTTATGGGCAGATAATAAATTGCTCTAGGGCTGACAAAATAATATCAGGAACCTCTCAGGGGAGGCCAATAAACATATGAAAAAATGCCCCACAGCCTCATGACTCATCAGGGAAATGCAAGACAAAACCACAAAGAAAAACCTCTGCATACCCATCCAATGGCCAAAAGCATGAAGACAGACACTACTAAGTGTTGGTGAGCACGAGCAACCGCTGGGACCCACGTACACTGCTGCCAGGAGTGTAAAGTATTTATGCCACGTTGGAAAATGGTTTGGCAGTTTCTTATGAAGTTAAACATCCATGCAGCAAGTTTACTCCTAGGTCGATACCCAGGAGAATTAATACGTATGTGGTCTAAACGGTACATGGAGGGATGTTCAGGCTGCTTTATTCATAGCAGCGAAGGAGTCCAGATGTCCATGGACAGTGGAATGGGCAGGTTGTAGTTTAATCATACAACAAAATACTGCCCAACAGTGAAAAAGAATAAACTAGAGCTCCCCATAAGGATATGGATGAATTTCACAGACATCTGGAGGCAGAGGAGCTGGGCAGAGAGGAGCGAACACTGCTATTAGCTTCCTAACAAATTACCACCAACTTAGCAGCTTGTAGGTAGCTGCACACCATCTCACAAGTCCCTGGGTCAGGAGCCTTGGCACAGCTGAGCTGGTCCCCTGCTCAGGGAGGGTTTTGTGAGGCTACAGTCAAGGTATGGTCAGGCTGGGCTCCCGCCAAGCTCACCTGGCTGTTGGCAGAACTCACTCCCTTGTGGCCGGAGGCTGGAGGCCATCGGCCATCCCCTAGCATGTGACTGTCGCAGGCCCTCCCTCAACGTGATCTCACTTCTTCAATGCCAGCAAGGGAGTTTCTTATATGACCTAATAGAATCACGAAAGAGACAGCCCTGAAGGTGAACCTTTGCTCTATCCTATCCATTAGAAGCAAGTCATACACTTGAGGGGTGGGACTATACAAAAGTGTGACTCACTGAGGGGCACCCCAGGGTGTGCTGCCAGAGTACTAGATGATTCCATTTGTATGAAGTTAAAGAGGGAGAGGAAGGTATCTCTAGATAGCCCTTGTGGAATAATCTCCACAAATCTGTTAGTAAGAGGAAAGAAAAAATAAAAAAACAAAGACGGTTCAGAGCTGGGTGCATAGTTTGTATCTTTTGAGAAAACAGAGAGGCAAGAATACCCATGGGTGTTTGCGTTTGCTTGTAACAGTGTAAGATGTCTCTGCCAGGACACAGGGAAACCAGTAACAGTTTTTGCTCCAGAGGGAGACTGACTTTTCATTGTGTATCCTTTTGTGTACTTCTCAGGGGTTTTTTTTAAACCATGAGCATATATTTTAATAATTAAAAGGCCTCTTTGAATTATTAAAAAAAAAAAAGGCCAGACCTCATGGAAGGTAAAGGCTGCTAGAGGCATCAGCAGCTGCTGCATTGGAGATGTTGCCCCCATCCAACCATCTCTCCTCCTCCCCACATCCCACTCCCAGTTTACAGTGTGCAGGGGAGACTGAGGAGTCAGCTGCCAGGGCCATCTTGGCCAACAGGTTGGGAGAGCATACCTGATAATGCACACAGAGAAAGGCAAAGCCAAGAAATAGATGCCTGATGATGTCATTGGGCCCCTGGATCCAGCCTTACCTGAAGCTATAGACCTCTTTGGACCTTTCAGAGAAACAAGTCAGTGAATGTCCCCTTAGATGAAGCAAGGCTAGATTTTTGTCAAATCTGGTTCTGTCCATTGTTTATGTCTGGTGATGTCCAGTGCTGAGGTCCAAGGCCACAAGCCCAGGGCTGCTCCAGACCAGGCCGGTGGGTGGGCTGCTTCAAGGTGGCCTTCCAAGAAGAACCTGTGCTGGGGCTAGCTGGGTAAGCTAGTCAGCAGGGTGACCTCATGGGGACAGAAGGAATAAGCATCATGTGCAAAGCTCATGATAAATTAGGGAAATCACAAAGATTCCCTATGACAAAGCATGGAGCAACAGGAAGAGAGGGGGTGGAGGGAGCGAGCGGTATGGCCAGGGCTGCTGCAGAGGCCTGGTGTGCAGAGGTCAAAAGAAGGGACTGTAGCATGCTCAGCATGTCCCCTGGGGTATATCACGTTACTTCTCTGTTCCCAATTTCCTCATCTGCAAAAAGGAGGCAGTCACAGCCCCTCCCTGCCTGGTGGTGTTGAGGGTTGACCAAAGGGCCTCAGGGAGAGCTCTCTGCCTGGGGATGCCCGTATGTTTTCTCTGGTCCTCACAGTGGCCCTGGGAGCTGCTGTCATTTGCCCCAGGACCCAGAAAAGGCACCAAGGGATAGACAGGTGATGGGAGCAGAGCCTTGGGGCAGGAGAGGGGACTGGGCCCCCAAAGCTTTCACTCTTGGATGGAGCCCCCAGCTGTGATGGGGCCATTCCCCCGAGGGGAATGGAGGGTTTTCCCAAGAGGGGTGTCTCAGAGGGTTAGGTCAAAAAGCCTCCCCAGAAATTCCAACTCTTCTTCTCATCTCCACTCCCACCTATGACCCTGACCATACGCACAGGACCGACAGTGCGCAGCCCCAGAGGTGTGCGTGGGCCTGGGCAGGGCCTGGAGTTTCTGAAAGAGCTCTCTGGACACGGGTCTGGAATCCAATGGCCAGGAGAGGATGTCTCCCAGCCAGGCCCTCAGACCCTGTGGGGCAGAGACCAGCCTTCCCTGCCATAGCCTCTAAATTCCACACAGAAACCATGAGAGAGAATGAATGTTGCTGTTTTAAGCCATTAGATTTTAGGGTGACTTGTTACAGCAATAGATAGTGAATATATCCCACAGACCCTTATAGAATGTCTGCCTCGGGTACTCATATTATAAGAAAGATGAGGCCCCATGCCTGGGAGGCTCAGTGCCGTTGGGCTTCTGACTCTTGGTTACAGCTGGGGTCATGATTTCATGGGTCATGGGACTGAGCCTCGTGTCAGGCTCCACGCTCAGCACTGACTCTGCTTGGGATTCTCTCCCTCTGCCCCTCCCCCTACTCACACGTGTGTGCTCTCTCTCTCTCTCTCTCTCCCCTCTCTAAAATAAATAAATAAATCTTAAAAAAGAAAAAAAAAAAAGATGAGGCCCCAGGCTTCATGGGGTTTCCATTCGGTGGGGGGAGGGGGGTGGGGGGGCGGGTGGGGATGAAAATAAGCAACTTAGGAAACCTCAGAGAAATTAGTACTATAATGAATGTCACTGGAGGATGTGCCTGGGCAGCATTTTAAATCAGGGAATCAGGAGTTTCTCTGAAGAGGCAACATGAGCTCTGAGGCCTGGGGAATGAGGAGACAAGGTTAGGGGAGAGGGTGGCAGGGTGTCCCTAGTATTTCCATGGTGGCCTCTGCTGTAGGTGATGTCCGGGCTGAGCCCAGTGTGGGGCCCAGACAGAACTGCCCTGCCCTGTGCCCACTCCCCTCCTCCTGCCCTATCCAACCTGCCCCAGCCACAGGGTGTAAAGGAGGCCACAGGGGACAGGCTCTGCTCCACGAAGTTGTGCCAGCAGTAGAGCTGGGCCTGGGGTAAAACCAACAGCCAAGGCTTGTTGTGCTCTTTTCACTCTTCCTTCCTTCCTTCCTTCCTTCCTTCCTTCCTTCCTTCCTTCCTTCCTTCCTTCCTTCCTTCCTTCCTTCTTTCCTTCCTTCCTTCCTTCCTTTCCTTCCTTCCTTTCCTTCCTTCCTTTCCTTCCTTCCTTCCTTCCTTCCTTCCTTCCTTCCTTCCTTCCTTCCTTCCTTCCTTCCTTCCTTCCTTCCTTTCCTTCCTTTCCTTCCTTCCTTCCTTCCTTCCTTCCTTCCTTCCTTCCTTCCTTCCTTCCTTCCTTCCTTCCTTTCCTTCCTTTCCTTCCTTCCTTCCTTCCTTCCTTCCTTCCTTTCCTTCCTTTCCTTCCTTCCTTCCTTCCTTCCTTCCTTCCTTCCTTCCTTCCTTCCTTCCTTCCTTCCTTCTTTCCTTCCTTTCCTTCCTTTCCTTCCTTCCTTCCTTCCTTCCTTCCTTCCTTCCTTCCTTCCTTCCTTCCTTCCTTCCTTCCTTCCTTCCTTCCTTCCTTCCTTCCTTTTTTAAGTAGGCTCCATGCCCAGCACAGAGCTCAAGGCAGGGCTTCAACCCACAACCCTGGGAGCAAGACCTGAGCTGAGATCAAGAGTCCAATGCTTAACTGACTGAGCCACCCAGGCACCACTTTACTTTTTCTTTTGAAATAATTATGATCTATAATAACGATAACTTCTCAGGAAGTTGGAAAGATAGTACAGTGAAGTCACACGTACCTTCTCCTAGCTTGCCCCGGGGGTTACATCTTCTGTAACTATAAGACAATATGGAAACCAGGACAGTAACATTGACACGATGTGTGTGTCCAGTTCTGTGTCCTTTATCACAGGTAACCAAGGCTGAGACCAAGATATAGACCTTTCCCTCACCTTAAAGATCCCCTCCTGCTTCCCCCTTACAGTCACACCCCCATCCCTCACCCCACCAAACTCTGATCTGTTCTCCATTTCTATAATTTTGTCACTTCAAAAATGTTATATAAATGGAATCATATTATTTGTATTTTCTGTTATGGCTTAAGTCTGCCGTTTTACTTGTTGTTTTGTTTGTAACCTGTGTTTTTTCTTTCAATTTTCTTTTTTCTTCCTTCCTGTGGGTTACTTGAACACATTTTAGAATTCCATTTTGGTTTATCTATAGTGTTTTTGAGTGTATCTGTTTGCATAGATTTGTAGTGGTCGCTCTAGGGATTACATTCTCTATATGTCCTTCCCACAGCCTACTGGTTTTTACCAGTTTGAGTGATGTGTAGAAATCTTTCCTGTCTTTACAGCCCGTTTCCCTCCGCCATTTATAATGTAATTACTGAGATGCTCCCTCTAACTACTCTGAGACATGAGGTGCTGGAATAATTTTTGCTTCAACTATCCAATGTAATTCAGAAAGTTACAAAGAAGAAGTCCATTGTTCTTTCTTCCTTTCTGATGCTCCAAGAATCCTCCTTTTTAAGGTGGAGGGAAAGGTCTATATCTTTGTCTCAGCCTTGATTACCTGTGATAAAGGACACAGAACTGGACACACACATCATGTCAATGTTACTGTCCTGGTTTCCATATTGTCCTATAGTTACAGAAGATGTAACCCCTGGGGCATCCTCCCCACTCTTGATCAAGGGCACAGCATGGGGAATGGCCTGAGGCATGAAGACCTCTTTGGAGTAAAATTCTCAGCATGGCAACGATGCTAAGCACACACATCATCTGTTTAGAGAGCTTCCTTCAGCCATTCTTTCAGGGAAGGCCTGCTGGTGACACATTCTCATGCTTCTCCTTTATGTGACAGTGTCTTGACTTCTCATTCCCGAATGGCATTTTCACAAGCTATAGAGTTCACGGATGACAGTTCTCTTTCAGCCCTTAAAAATGTCCTTCCATGTCCTTCTGGCCTCCAGGGTTTCTGATGAGGAACCTTCCATATACAAACTGTTCGACCTTGACAGTAAGGCATTATTTCTCTGTCACTGCTTTCAAGGATTGTTGTCTTCAGTTTTTGGAAGGTTGCTGATGATGGGCCTTGGAAGAGGCTTCTTTGGGTTTACACCATTTGGGGTTTGTTCAGTTTCTTGAATCTGTAGGTTTATGTCTTCTGCCAAATTTGGGATATTTTCAGCCTTTATTTCTTTAACTATTTTTTTCAGTCTCCGCACCCCACCTCGTTGTCTCCTCTCCTTCTGGACTTTGATGGCACAAATGTGAGATCTTTTGTTATTTTGCACAGATTCCTGAGGCTCTGAGCCCCAACCCAGTCTATTCTCTCTCTGTTTTTTGGACTGGGTGATTTCTGTTGTTCTATCTTCAAGTTCACTGATTCTTTCCTCTTTCTCTCCTGTTCTTCTGTGGAGCCATCTATTATCTCTTTTAATCCAATTACTGTATTTTTTTTAGAAACTATAAAATATCTATTTGGTTCTTTATAACTTTAATTTCAGTCCTTGTCAGATAATTCCAGCCTCCACTGACCCTTTGGTGCTGGCATCTGTTGACTGTGTGTCTGAAGCGAGCTGAGAGTTCCCTGGGACTTGCTATGATGGGTAACTTTTGACTGGGTCCTGTAACTTTGGGGTACTGTGTGCTGAGACCCTGGGTCATATCTCAATCTTCGGTTTCACAACTGGCCTCCTCTGGCCCCACACAGGTTGGGCAAAGAGGGCATTGCCCTGTTACTGTTGGGTGTGTGTCAGGGAGGCCAGGTCCAGAGTCCCCTCTTCAGCCCAGGGTTCTTTAATGCAACGAGAAAATCTGGGCTGCTTCTCTGATCCCCAGGGGCCTGATTCTTGGGGTTGTGGGGTGCAAGGCCCCCTTGGCCCTATAGTGATGGTGGTAGGGATGGCTTTTCCAGAGGCTACAGCCCTGGAGAGAATCCTATGCTTGGGCTACTTGGTCATGAGCGCTCAGGGGGACAAGCACCCACTCTGGGCCTCCTGGGGTGGTGTGTGCTGTGGGATATGGATCACAAACTGAAGGCCTGCTAGCTGGGCTCTTCTTGATGGTGGGTCTTGTTCACTCAGTACTTGCCCAATAGTGTGTGTATGCTTTCCACAGAGCAGGTGCCCTCCAGGTCACTACCTGTTTCAACCCTCACCAGCTCCCAGACTCAGCGTGCTCACTGTTTACACCCATCACCTACTCCACCCTCAGAGTCACCTAAAGCTCAGAATGAGGCGATGCCAAACTCCTGCAGCACTCTTGGGGCGCATCTGTAAAGTGGTGGGCAGGGGGCTCTGCCGCTGTGCCTTCAGTGCAATGTAGTGTTGACAGTGACTTGGTTACATCCCCAAAGCCGGGGGTGAGGGGAGGGCTGGTGACAGACCTGAGCTCAAAATGGTCACAGCTGTCACAGAGGGACAGGAAGCCTGAGGAGGACTCCAGTGTGTGTGTGGGGGGGTGTTTCTTGGAGGCAGGGGGAGCTTGGGCCATGGAAGATGAAAAGATGAAAGGTGCATGTAGGGACACTCTTGATCAAGGGCACAGCATGGGGAATGGCCTGAGGCATGATGACCTCTTTGGAGCAAAATTCTCAGCATGGCAAAAATGCTAAGCACACACAGAGAAGCAGTTAGGGTCCTGAAGGCCTTGCCTGCCCCGCATCCAGGCTTGCTTATTTTGATAACCACATGTGGATTTCCTAATGCTACCCCCAGCTCCAGAGGGGTCCCTAATACCAGCCTGCCAACTGCCACATTCTACCTCAAGGCCACAGGGACTGGTTCAAAGGGGCCACATGATGAACTCATTTCACTGAGGCTCAATTCTGGAAATTTTCTTGGAACTGTTGGGAAGGAAGTGCCTGAAGCTGCTGAGGCCACCACTCAGAAGGCCTGTGTGGGTGTGAACCAAGCTGGTAGCCAGCAGAACCCACACATGGGGAGAGAACTCCAGGGCACAATGGCCATGTTGTGCCTAAGCCCCACACATGCTCAACTGATGCTCACCTGAGCCAATACATGTCCCTTGGAGCTTAAGCCCAGTTGTGTGTCTGTCACCTGATACACAAAGCCTGACTGGTGAAGGCAGGGCAGGACGAGTGTGGGCTGGGTGAGCCTGAGGAGGCTACGGTTGGGTCCCAGCAGCCTTTTCTTCAGAGTGCCTATTCCTGGGCTGAGCCCCTCTCTTGTCTGGGGGGACCAAAGGCCTAGAGTGTGGGGATGGCTCTGTGCTCACCCCTCCCTTGGCATCATCTTGTCTCTGGTCTCTTGACAGCTCCCCACATCCATGCTGGGCCCCCAATCCCCTCTCTTTCCAGTGGCCAGAGTAGGCTTCACAGAATAAATACAACAGCAGCTTCTGTTCACCCCCTGAGCCCACAGCAACTGCCAGTGGGCCAAGCCTGATGGCACCCACCCACAGCAAGACGAGCTACAGTGCTGCACGCTCAGGGCCAGAACAGGGTGGGTGCCCTCGAAATGTCAAGGAACCCCCAGGGAGCACCTGCTCTGTGCCTGCCCCCAGCGTGTATGCATGTGTGCACAGACCACATGGGGTGGCGGTGCAGGTGTTCCGTGTGTGGATGGAATCCCCTGGAGGTTCTGAGCAGGGAAGGGTTCCTACCCTCTCTCCTCCCCCAGATCCCTCTGAGCCACAGCACGGAGAGCCAAGTGGGGAGGGGCCAGGTGGGAACTGGTGACCAAGGAGGGTGCCCATATGCTCAGGGCAGGTGGTGGCAGTCGTGGGGGTGGTAAGAAATGAATGGGTTAGAAATATTTGGGGTGCCTGGCTGGCTCTGTTGGTAGAGCATGAGTTCAAGTCCCATTTTGGGTGTGGAGCCTACATTAAAAAAATTGTAAAAAAAAAAAATATATATATATAGAGAGAGAAATATTTGGTTTCTGAACTGGGGTGAGGGACAGGCAGGAGTCAGGAGGACTCAGGGCCAGGGATCAGTGGTCATACCCCAGGGGACTGGGGTGCCCGGGACCCACTGTTCTCCCCCAGAGACTCCTCCTCACCCATCAGCAGGAGGGGCCTGCCTTGGGGTGGGAAGGCACCCTTGAGTCTACTTTTGCACAAAGCTCTGAGTGGCCAACATGCAGAAGCAGCCCCTGGAAGTACTCCAGTGGTGGGAATGTTGGAAGGTACTGAAAGAGCCTCTTCACCAAACACCTCAGATCAGAACCGTGTTCCTACAAATTGTTCCCCACTGTCCAACAACTCCCATGCCCTCTTGAACTGCATCGGCATGCAGAAGCAAAACCCGCAGAGGAAACCCAGAGAGGCAGAGCCCGAGCAGCCCGGCTGGCTCATTTCCCCCATGTGATGTGGGATGAAGAGCAGCGGCCACAGACCTGGGGGCAAATCCCAGCTCTGCCTCCCCTCCTCTCCTTCTGCATGGGATCCGGGCCTTAGCTCCAAGCAAGGCTTAGGCAAGGGTGCCGCTGGGTCAGATGGGAGCCCCAGAGTGTGGAACTCACCCTGGGCTCATCCCAGCAACGGTCACTCGCCGCTGTCTCTCCAACAAACTGCCCGTTGGGGTCCTCTCCCCGTGTTCCTGCTGGACTGTTGCCTTTTGCTTTATAAGTGTATGTATGTCTTGCAAATATCTCTTCCTAAGTCCTGGCTCGCCTTGCCATTTCCTCTTTTGTAATTTTTAATGAACAAAAATGACCAGTTTTAAGGTAGTCACGTTGATCCGTATTTTCCTTTATTTCTTTCTTTTCGACATCTTGTTGAAGAAATCCTTCTCTTGCCCTGTCTATTGTCTTCTGAAAGTGTTTCAGTTTCCTTCATGACTCTGGGGCCTAGGGTCCACCTGGAACTGATGGTCCAGCATGATTCATGAGCATTACGTCATCCGATTTCCATCTTGAACAGATCTTGCTGCCACTGTTTGGGGAGTAGACAGAAAGGTGACATGAGCAGGAATGGGGTGGAGTGGGATGGAAGGAAGTGGTGTGATCCGGAATAACATTTTGGAGAGAATCCACAGGGCTGAGGGAAGCAGGGGACATGGGGGAGGGGATGGAGTGTCCAAGAGAACACTGGGGTGGCTGGCTGGGCGACTGTGGGTTGTGGTGTGGGGGGGGGTTGCCAGGTTAACCATGAGCTTGGCTGCCACCCATAGCCCAGTGGCCCTCTTGAGCTTCCCTGGAAACAGTTGGAGATAGGGGGCTGCTCCCCAAGGGAGAGGCCGTGGATCTTGGGGACTATGGAGCAGAGTGAGAAGGGCCTTGAACAGTGCCTGCCCCAGTGGCCCTGGGGAGGACAGGTTGGCAAAAGAGCAGGCAGACAGGTGGGGAAAGCCCTGAAGCCAGCAGGCAGAGACAACACAAAGCAGGGATAGACATTTTCTCAGGCCTCACTGCAGCTCTGTGGAGCGGGGTGGGAGGTCCTCTACATCCATGTCATGCAGGAAGAAAGTGAGGCTCTGAGAGTAGACAGGACTTGCTGTGTGTCAACTAGCCATGCCAGGATCCGCACCGAGGTCTGTGTGACTCAGAAGTCCATGAGGAAGGAAGGCTCTCGGGTCTTGTTTGCCACCTACAAGCTGAGGAACCTGGGCAAGTCACTTCACCTCTCCTGCCTCAGTTTACCCATCTGTAAAATGTAGCAGAGCCCAGTGTTGAGTCAGCACTACATTAGTGCTTGCTAAATAAAGCAGTGAATAGGACCTTTAAAGAAGATGCTCTCCCCCATTTAGGTACACGCCAATTAAAGCCACAGTAGAAAACCAGTGCACACCACCAGATAGGCAAACCTCAACAGTGACAGTAGCAAGTGTGGGTGAGGATGGGGGGGGCTGCTAGGACCCACTCACACTATGGCTGGGAGTGCAAACTGGGGCCATCACTTGGGAAAATTGTTTTTCTGGTGTCTACCAAACTAAACATACACCTACTGGGTGACCCATCAACTCAGCCCTGGGTCTTAGTGTGCCGCCAAGAGGCTGCACAAGATGTCCATCACAGCTTGATGCACGGAGACCCACAAACGGGGCCCCGTGTCCATCAGCAGGAGGGGGAGGCGCTACAAAGCAGAGTGAACAAACTGCCTATCAGCAGCAGGGGCTGGCCTGGCCCTCACAGCGGGAGGATGGCTTTTCTAAAATGCCCCAAGACAAGCACAGCAAAAGCAGCATGCCATCTGGGGCACGCGCCTAACGGGTCGAACCCAAAGGAAAAGGAAGAAAAGATGAACTCAGAAACTAGGATAGGGGGCTGTGTGAGGGGAGGGAGGGGAGGGACGAGATGGGAGGACCCCTTGGCCGGGTGTGAGCTTCTTGCTGCGTTCTCTTTCTCAGCCGTGTGCACCGAGGAGGTGCCCTCTCCTGCAGGGATGACGCAGGGTTCACACACAGCAAAGGCCCCTCGGTGGCTCTCCTGCTTTCGGGCTAAATCCCCCGCTGCTCCCCCGGCCACCGCCAGGCTTTCCCCGTCCTCTCGGTTCTGCGCTCTGCGCTCCTGCCGCCGCGCCTGCCCTCGGCCGGGGCCTTCTGCGGGGCGGCCTTTCCCGGGCCCCCACCTCTGGGGGCTCTCGGAGCGCGCCGCCGCCGAGCGCTGTGCAAGCACGGTCACGGGCGATCACCCGCCGCCCCGCCGACTCTGGCCCCCGCACTGCCTGCTCGCCCGGCCGCGTTCGGGGGACAGCCGGATTGGCGTCCCGCCACGTCCCCACCTCGGGACTCGGGGCAACATGTTCCCGCGGCAGCGAACGCGCCGCAGGCAGGCTGTCGTGCGGCCCCGCCCGCAGGGAGCGCCGTTTTGCTCACCGCGAGGGTTCCCATCCCACCTAACAGACGCGGTGGCAGAAGGCCGAGGGTCCCGACCCACATCCCTGCATGACCCGGGGCAAGGCGCGTTCCCTACTCGGGCCTCAGTTTACCCTTGTGTGAATGGAGGCTCTACTGCTAGGTCGGACACAAGGAAGGCGGGCCCATCCCTGGGGACACGGGCTCAGGACAGCCCCGGAGCTTGGGGCTCCCCGGGGACGCTCCGCGGCGGGCCCTGTGCAGAGCCATTAAGGCGGACAAGTGTATCGCCGTTTGAAGGTCCGGGGTGGGCCCCGGCCGGCGCGCGGCGCGGGGCAGAGCGCCCTCTGGAGGCTGCTGGCAGCCCCGCCCCCTGCGCCCGCCCCGCCCCCGCAGACCCCGCCCCCCCGGCCTCGGGCAGCGCATGCGTGCGGCGCGGCGCTCCGCGGGCGGCGAGAGCGAGGCCGGTCCGCAGCCGCGCGGCGCTCGGCGCCCCATTCATGCTGGGCAGCGGCGGCGCGGCCACGCAGCGGAGCCCGGGCGCGGCGGCGGCCTCGGCCTGGGCGGCCTGCGCGGCTTCGGCGGCCCCGCGGCGGGGCGGGCGGCGGCGGCGGCGCGGGCGACGGGGCGCGGCGATGGCCGGAGGCGGGGCGCGCCCCGGGGCAGTCCGTGAGTAGGGGCGCAACTTTCCCCCGCGGCGCGGAGCCTGGCCGGGCGGGGGTCCCGGACGGGGGGCGCGCCGGGGTGGGAGGCGCCCTCGGGCCGGAGCGGGGCGGCCTCCGGCCGGGGCGCGGGGCATGCGGCCGAGCGAGCAGGGGGTGTGCGCGGGGGACTGCGGCGCGCGTGTCCGCGGGTCCGCGTGTCCCTGCGGCTCCGGCCCGGCGCCCGCGTGTGTCCGGGCGCGGCCGTGGCGCTGGCGCTGAGCTCTTCGCGTCCCCGCCCGGCCGGGATCGGACCGCGGCCCCAGGCCCCGCGCCGCCGGCCTCTCCCCGCCCGCACGGCCCGGCCCGGCCCGCCGAGCTCCGCGGGGCAGAGCTCGCGGCGGGGGGCGGGGGCCGGCGCTGCCCCCTCCTCAAAGGCAGGAGAGAAAGTTTGCGGCGGCCCCAGAGGGAGGGCCCTGGGGGTGCCCAGGCCGAACCCCGGGGCTGGACCGCGGACTCCGACCTCCGGCCGCCGGCAGGGCCGGGCCGGGCTGGGCTGGGCAGGCCCGGGCCGGGCTGCGCGGCTGCCTGGGCAGGGCCGCGGGAGCCGGAGGAGGTCGTGCGGGGCTGCATCCTCCGCTGGCCCTCAGGGCGGTGGGGTGGAAGTTGGAGTCGCTTCCTCGGGACCGACGCCCGCCCCCGCCCCCTCTGGCCCAGGGTGCCGGGAGATGGGCTCTGTGTCCGCCCCTGGCCCGCAGGGCCGCTCACCCGGGCTGGGAGGGGGCGGTGCGGGTGCCGCCCGGGAGGCCGCCCCGCTCGATCGGGCCTCTTCAGCCTCCTCCTCTCAGGGCCTCTCCAGGGTCAGCCCCCTTCTCTCGGAGGCTTCGGATTGCTTCCCGGACAGTCCCGGGCCTGGTGTGCGGCGTAGCTGGGGACGGCGGGGCTGGTGGGCTGCCTTGGGGAAGGGGGAGCGGGGCTCCAGGGAGGCCCCTGGCCGCTGAGATCCCAGGTGCAGCCCGGGAAAGGGGGGTGAAAGGGGCTCCAGTGGCTGCTTAGAGCGGAGAACTGGCCCTGGCTCATCTTTGGGGTGCTGGGGCCACGCCCCTTGAAAGAAAGGGGTGTGTGTGTTGGGGGGGATGTGGACCGGGCCTCTGCTCCCTAAGGCAGGGCTTCAGGAGCTCACTGCTGCTCCACCTCTTTCCATGCCGGGACTGGTTCTCTGGGGCTCTGGTGGGGGGGGGGGCTCAGTCTTTGCTCTTCTGGCTCTTGGGGAGCAAGCCCCAGCTCTTCCCCACTCCCTGCTGGTTTGGGGTGTGCAGGAGAGACCAGGTGCGGCACCAAGCAGCCAAGATTCTGCCCAGCCCTTGAGGAGCATCCAGTCTCATGCCAGAGCGGATGAGAACATCAGTGGTTCCCTTTCAGAGCCAGGCTGCAAATCAGCCTGGGAGGGTGGCCCGGGGAGGCCCAGAAAGGGCGTTTCAGGCAGAGGGGACAGTATAGGCGGAGGTCTGGCAGTGTCTGTGCGGCTGAGGTGTTTGTTTGGGGTGGGGGACAAATGAGGTGCTGTGGACAAAGGCAGCCCTTTGCTGGGCTTCTGCACCCCCAGATTGTTGCCTCTATGTTCTGATTCCTCAGGAAGGTCCCTGTGTCTAGAGCCGCTGGCCAGGAGGGAAGGGCACCTCAGGGAAGGACCGAGTGGTGGGCACTTTTTCTGAGTCAGATTCCAGTGCTTCCAGATCCTGGTCTCATAGGACTTGTCTGGTGGGAGAGCAGGACGGCTTGGGACCGTGTCTTTCTAGGGCCTGTGTTGGGGGGGGGTGACAGCGCAGCTCTTTGCCCTGGTTGCTAATGGGGTAACTCTGGGCAGGATGGCTGTCCCATCCTGTCCCCCAGCCCCAACCTGCCCAAGTCCCAGAATGATCCAGAGTGCGAAGGCATGGAGATTGGGGCTCTTCCTCTCTGAAGAGGGCTCTGAGGGTCTTTGTTTCTGAGGATAAGGAGTGGTGGTGGCTGCCGGGCCCTGGAGAAGGAAAGGCGCTGTTGCTCTCTCTACGCTCTGCTGGGCGGTCAAGCCCATCCCGTCCAGGAGTGGAGCCGGCTGTGCTGTGGCCCCGTCTGCCTCTGTCCGGGTCTCTCTGTCCCTGGCTAACCCCTAGTTGGCACACCCAACACCAGTTTAGCTTCCCCCTTCCCAGTCTGGTTCAGATTGGGCCCCCTGGCACAGCCCACTGCCCATGCCAGGAAGCTGCAGTCATTCTCACTGCCCCTCTGCATGGTCCAGCAGGTTCCAGGCCCCGGCTTGGGCCCTTGCTTCTCTGCTCCTCCCCACCAGCTCCCCGTGTGCCTGGTTCTCTTAGAACAGGTGGAAGAGCCCCCTGGAGGAGCCTCCCCAGACCACAGTGGCCAGTTCTGCTCTCCTCCCAGATGCCCTGCCAGCGTCTGTCAGTGCTCCCGTCCCCCAACCCAGTGTGGTCCTCCCCAGCACCCAGGCCTGGCTTTGGCACAAATGCATTTTTTCTGGGGCAGGCCAGACATCTGTGGGCCATGAGCCCCAGCCGGTCAGCTGCCCATCCATGTTTCTGTAGGAGTGTGGGATTTCATCCTGTTCTGCTGGGTGACCTTGGGTCTGTCTAAGCCCTGGTCTCCATAACTCTAAGATAGGGGAAGTGACTGAAACGTCCTCACTGGCCTTTGTGAGATGGTGGGCGCAAGGGTCCCAGCCCTGGGCTTGGGATCCCCCCTTCCCTGGCTGGCCATCCCGCCCGCCATGGCCAGTCCCTTGCCAGCAGCCACTGTTGGGGGAGAGAGGGAGTGGGCCCAGGGCCAGCCTGGAGTTTAGACAGTGGCTTCTCCAGCCGGGTCTCTCCTGTTTAATATAAAAAGTAGGGCCCATAATTGCATTAAGACGTGTATAATTATCCCGGAGGAGGGGAGAGCCCAGCCCCTGGTAATTGCAGGCCTGCTTTGAACTGATAAACGGTGAGTGATTCATGTTTTCTTTGGAGTTCACATGCACTCAGCTTTCAGCCCAGGCCCTGCTGACACTGTGAGGAGCCTGTTCTCTGGCTCCTGAGCTGGGGACAGGGATGGGGGGAGGGGCTGGGGACTCCTCTCCTGGCTGCCAGCATAGGTGGCTTGTAGCTCTTGGAGTGGTGTCTGGGCAGAGATCCTCAAGGAGAGGCAGATGACAGCCAGCCGGGAGGGTCCTGCAGGGCAGCACAACCGGGTCCTCTTGCTGTGGGATCCTGGCTTAAAGCTCCCTGCTTCCCTGAGCCTCAGTGTCCCCACCTGAGTGGAAGGTGTGGGCCTTGACTCTGCAGAGGGTGGGTGCAGAGTGAGGACAAGGTGACGGAGTAGGCCTTGCTCTGCCCAGGATCTATTCATTTACTCCTTTATTCACAAGTATTGGGCCCTGGAGTCGGCTTTGGGAGAATGCAGAGAGCCAGGCCCTGCTCTTGTGGAACTGCCATTCTTGTGGGGAGAGCACAAGTTTGGGAACAATAAGTAACAAAACCATTTGCAAGTCCTGTGCCACAAATTAAAACGGAGTAAGTAGCTGAGAGGAAGAGACTGCTAGCTTCAGCTGGCAGGTCAGGGCAGGCAGCCGAGACCTGAGCAGGGGTGTGGGCAGGGAAGGGAAGAGCATCCCAGTAGAGGGAACAGCACGGCCAAAGGCCTGGCTGAGGGCAGAGGAGCCCTGTGCTACAGGGGCAGACATGGGAGCCCAGAGACCCGTGGGCCCTGTCTGACAGCCTGTTGCCCTGTGGCCAGCTCCCAGCCTGGGCTTGGCAGAAGGCACTTATCTTGTGGGCCTCTGCCTCCCCCACCTGTAAAATGGGGCTGCCAGTCTATGTGAGGGGCACTGTCCAGGAGCAGAGAGCATGCGCAGCCCTGGCTGGCGCCGGCCTGCGTCTTGATCCAGCATGGCTGTGGTCGGTCTCCAGCCAGGGGTAGGACGAGGCCTCAGTATCTGGCAGCACCAGGGCAGGGCCACTTCTGACACCAAGAGGGTACTCTTGCTGATGGCACCTTGTGGGCTTCTGGCCCCGAGAGAGGAGCTCGTCATTCTCGTTTTATAGATGCAGATACCAAGGCTGGGAAAGAGGAGTGACTCCTGTCAGGACCACCTGGCTACAGAGCCTCGATATAACTGAGCATCTGACTGCCCGCTGCTGGGCTGGGAGGAGACCAGACTTTTCCAGAAGAAGGGGGGGTCCATGACAGGATTTGCGGGCCGGCGACCTTGTGTGCAGTTCAGAAAAATGGCCCAGGCTACTGTGTGGGGCCTGGGCTGTCGGTGGGCATGGTGGGTGAGGCCAGGTGCTGTGGTTGTCCAGGTGGGAGAGGGGTGGGCAGTTTGGGGGAGACTTAGTGGGGGACGCTGACCTTAGTGGAGAGTGTGACCCGGGAAGTACAGGTGGGGATGCTGGGAGCCTGGTGTGGCAGTGAAAGATGCTGGGGGCCCGATCTGACAGGAGGGGAGGAGCCGTGGGCAGGTAGAGGACAGCCTCTGGGCTTTTCAGACTGGGGAGAGAAAACCACTGCCGGGGGGGCAGGGTTCAGGGAGCCCCCCCCGGAGGGCTTCCTGTTTCCTCAGAGTTGGGGTGAGGGTGTGGAAGGGGAGCTGAGAGGCAGGCCAGAGGAGCCTGGGAGGGGGCAGTGCTGCACGGACAGAATGGGGGGGCCTGATTGGCTGGGGGTGGGGATAGTGGGTGGGAGGTGTACAAGGCTTGGCTTCTGGATCATTCTTTGGAATACAGGGCTCAAGGTCCAGAAAGGCGCTGGGCCAGGGTCAGCCAGCAAGTGGCCCCAGGGCCAAGATGACCCAGACTGCCTCCCGGCCCCTCTGAGAATTGCTGCCTGTGTGGTGATGGGTCCGAGTATCTTCATCTGCTGGTGGGGTGGGAGGAGGGGGGTTGCCTATGAGTAGGGCTCTCCAGGGCCTGCAAGGGAGCACGTGTCCCCAGAGCCTTGGGCAGAGAGGTGGTCACTTACCCTAGGAGCCTGGAGCTGGGGCAGGGGGTTTGTTCTGTAGGCGTGGGGAGGTTCTGAGTCAGGAGGTTACGGCCTCCAGGCTGGGGTGTTAGTTGGGCTCCCAGTCTGGACCCTGGACCTTCATCACCTGCCTCCCTGTTCCTGGGTCCGTTTCTCTCCTCTGCCTAGAATGGCAGGCCCAGGCATTGTTGGCCATCCCGTGCTGCTCATGGTGCTCATGGGCTTGGTCTTGGTGACCCCTGATGTTTCTCTCCCTGCTTGCAGGTCCTCAGTTTGGGGAGGGGGTCCTCTGTCCACCTTGGGCTTCTGGCAGTTAAGCCATGCCCCTGGAGGTGGAGCATGGGATGTCCCAGCACCAGCTGGGCAGCGCGCAGAGCTCGTGAGATGGCCATGTGCACTTGGGTGCGTGTGTGTGCCCTCCTATGTCTAGGGACTTTACCCACACGCACGCCCCCTCTCCCGCCCGTTCTCCTCCGCAGGGCTGAGGCTCCCGGCCCCGTGATGCACGCCTCTGCAGGACCCGAGCGCCTCGGCCTGAGGCCCCGGCCCGCCATGCCACTGCCACGCCCGAGCCTGCGGGTGCTCCTGGGGCTGCTGCTGCTGCTGCTACTGGGGGGCGCGGCGGGGGCACCCCGGGCGGGCGGGGGGCCGCAGCCTGCCTTCCGCACCTTCTCGGCCAGCGACTGGGGCCTGACCCACCTGGTGGTGCACGAGCAGACCGGCGAGGTGTACGTGGGTGCAGTGAACCGCATCTACAAGCTGTCAGGGAACCTGACGCTGCTACGGGCCCACGTGACGGGGCCTGTGGAGGACAACGAGAAGTGCTACCCGCCGCCCAGCGTGCAGTCATGCCCCCATGGCCTGGGCAGCACCGACAACGTCAACAAGCTCCTGCTCCTGGACTACGCCGCCAACCGCCTACTGGCTTGCGGCAGCGCCTCCCAGGGCATCTGCCAGTTCCTGCGGCTGGACGACCTCTTCAAGCTGGGCGAGCCGCACCACCGCAAGGAGCACTACCTGTCCAGCGTGCGCGAGGCAGGCAGCATGGCTGGTGTGCTGATCGCTGGGCCGCCGGGCCTGGGCCAGGCCAAGCTCTTTGTGGGCACGCCCATCGATGGCAAGTCCGAGTACTTCCCCACGCTGTCCAGCCGCCGGCTCATGGCCAACGAGGAGGACGCCGACATGTTCGGCTTCGTGTACCAGGACGAGTTCGTGTCGTCGCAGCTCAAGATCCCCTCGGACACGCTGTCCAAGTTCCCGGCCTTTGACATCTACTACGTGTACAGCTTCCGCAGTGAGCAGTTCGTCTACTACCTCACCCTCCAGCTGGACACACAGCTCACCTCGCCCGACGCCGCCGGCGAGCACTTCTTCACTTCCAAGATCGTGCGGCTCTGCGTGGACGACCCCAAGTTTTACTCCTACGTCGAGTTCCCCATTGGCTGCGAGCAGGCGGGTGTGGAGTACCGCCTGGTGCAGGACGCCTACCTGAGCCGGCCCGGCCGCGCCCTGGCCCGCCAGCTGGGCCTGGCCGAGGATGAGGACGTGCTGTTCACCGTGTTCGCGCAGGGCCAGAAGAACCGCGTGAAGCCCCCCAAGGAGTCTGTGCTGTGCCTGTTCACGCTCAGGGCCATCAAGGAGAAGATCAAGGAGCGCATCCAGTCCTGCTACCGTGGCGAGGGCAAGCTCTCGCTGCCCTGGCTGCTCAACAAGGAGCTGGGCTGCATCAACTCGGTGAGTAGGTGCCGTGCGGGCGCTGCCCCAACCCCCCCCCCCCCACCTCCATGCTCAACACCCTGCGGCACTCTCCCTGTACCTGGGGCCACCATTGGGCGCCTCCCGGAGGGTCAGGGCTGCTCCTGGGGTGTCGGCCTGGGAGCCTGTGCCCATACCTGCAGCCGTCCTGCTTCTTTGAAGACAGGGTGTTGGGCCCGTGTCCAGCAGTCCATGAGCCCCTGTAGGCAGTGGGCCTGGCACCATACCAGGCGCTCACCACCCTGTCTTGTCTCCTTACGGAGAGCTCATAGAGGCTCAGTGAGGTGAGGTGACTTGCCCAGCATCACAAAGCCAGTAAGAGGCAGAGCTGGGCCAGACGGGGAGCGTGTGTCCCAGACCTGTCTCCCCACTTAGTCCATTGTCGAGAAGCCCTGCTCATCCTTGCCCTGGGCGCTGGGCCGTGCACTTGCTCTCTGGGCCTGTGGCCTCAGCTGGTACCAGATGATGGCACCAGCCCTGACACCGGGGCAGCCTGAGGGCCTGGGTGCTGGGTGCTGGGTGGCTGACAGCCACAGCTCTTGTCTCTAGGCCCGGAAGAAGCCAGCCTAGGGTCAGCTGCTTTTGGGGGAGCATCTTATGTATGCCCCCAAGCAGTAGGATCTGTTGTTTTTCTGAGGAAGACTACGGGCTCAGAGAGGGTAAGGGACTTGTTCAGGGGCACTTTGAGGTGACCTGCCCAGGTGGGAGCAAGGCTTCGACCCCTCTGCTCTTGCTACCTGGGACTACCTGGGTGGCCCAGGGAAAGCTTGGCCCGTCTGGCCTCAGTTGTCCCAGTTCTATCCTGGGAGTGACACTGGTTTGTCTTCAGGGCAGGGGGCCAAGGCAAGGGTCCCTTCACCCCTTCTCTGTCACGTCTACCGCTGGGTGGGGTGGGGCACCCATCAGGATGGGGCCGTCCTCCACCGTGAGGCCCGGCTATGCCAGGCCGATGCATTGTCCACCCTCCCCTGGCCTCTCAGGGAAGGCATATGATCTCTGCTGTATAGCTAGAGAAACTGAGGCCTGGAAGGACAGCCCCTCTGAGGTCACACTGGATGCTCTGCATGCTCCGTGTGCATGGCTGCAGTCATCCCCTCCCCCTGGCTGGGTCCCAGTTGCTGGGGCCACTTGGGGACCCTCAGCCCCGCTGCATTTTGGCGTCCCTTGCTCCGTCTGTATTGGTGATCTCTCCCCTGCAAACCTCAGGCCCTGAGCCTGCTTCAGGGGAGCTAGCTGGCCCCTTTTCCCCCGGAACCTGCCCTCCTCCAGGCCCTTTCCCTCTTCTCTTGAACCTCATGTATTGATCGCGTCGCATCCCTTCAGTTACCACTTTATAGCCGGCCCCTGCCTTTGCCTTTTAGGTGTGACCCCTGTTTCCTGTCTCAAATGAGCCCTCCCTGTACCCCACAGCCCTCCGGTGGCTAGCCCCCTCCCTGTGCAGCCATCATCCATGCTGTGGGCCTGGTCCCCAAGGTGGCTGCTCTACTTCCTTGGTCTCCCCTAGGCTGCTTCCTTTCTGGCTCTCCCCCTCCCACCCACAGGTTGGGTGGGGGACCTGTGCCCAGTGGCTGGGGAGATGCCTCCCCCCGCTCTGGGCATGTGCACTGGGCCTCAGGGCCTTTGCAAGTGTTGGCTTCTCTGTCGAACGGGTCCAGGAATCCTTGATCCCCCACATCTGTCGGGGCCACGCTTGAGCCCAGCCCCTCTGAGGACCCTCTGTGAACCCCTGCCCCCTCCATGCCCACCCCCCAGTTAGCTGGGGCCACTGGCCGACCTGGCTGCAAGGCTTCCCGCCCGCAGGCAGAAGGCTCCTGGGGCCGTGTGCAGGGGCCCAGAGGCTCACCTTCTCCCTTCCCACAGCCACTGCAGATCGACGATGATTTCTGTGGGCAGGACTTCAACCAGCCTCTGGGGGGCACCGTCACGATTGAGGGCACGCCCCTGTTCGTGGACAAGGATGATGGCCTGACGGCTGTGGCTGCCTATGACTACCGGGGCCGCACCGTGGTGTTCGCCGGCACGCGCAGTGGCCGCATCCACAAGGTCAGGCCCTGGGGCTGGGCGGATGGGGCGGGCGGAGCCCAGGGCGGACAGCATTGCCCGGAGACTGGGAGGCCCAGGTCCAGTGCCAGGCGAGGCCGCCGCGAGGGGCCTCAGCAGGCCCCCACTCCCATGTGCCTCCCTGTCCATATCCCTTCTCTGGGGCTGCCTCAGTGTTTGGCAGGTGTAAAGGCCCTGGCAGGGTGTCGGGGGCTCCAGGGCTGGGTCAGGGACGTAAGGGGTCTGGCCACCCTACCATCCCCAGGGGCCCTGGAGATGCTGCCGCTGCTCTCTGAGGGCACATAGTGACCTCCTGGGAAGGCTGCGCGGCGGTGGGGGCAGGGCACGCCTGTGTGGCCCCCATCCCCTCCGGGGGATCCAGTGTCTGCTGAGGCAGCACTCTGCCCTGGCGAGAGGCCCCCGCCCTGCACAGAGACAGCAAGGCCAAGGGCAGGGCAAGGGTAGCACCCCCACCCCCACCTGCCACTGGTGGGTGCAAGGGGAGCACTGTGGCTCCAGAGGCATGAGGGCTCCTCAGGGTGAGAGGTAGGGTGCTGGGGGGGAAGGGCCCGCGTGGTGGCTGCCTTCCATCCCTCACTAGCAAGCATTGAGCCGCACAGGGCTGCCAGGGAGCAGCCACGGGAGGGCTTCCCGGAGGGGTTCCTGAGGGCAACTGCCTGTGGCTCAGTCCCAACTTGGTGGGTGGGTGGGACCAGACCAGAGTAGGGCTGACCTGCTGGGGAGGAAGTTCCTGGGGTGACCGTGGGGTGGGGGTGCCTGGGAGCCCCAGAGCCAGGCCAGGGGCGGGGCCTGGTAGATGAAATAACAGCTGTCCCCAGGCCGGGTGCTGACACAGCTCCCCGCCCAGCGTGTACTCGTGGGTGGGGGCTGGGCCCGGGGCCAACAAGGGCCTTGCCTGCTCTCAGCTTCTGTGCTGGGTTGTGCGGGAGGGGGGTCTCCCTGTCTTTGCAGTGGTGGGTGCTCTGGCAGTCATGTCCCACTGTTCCCTGGCTCTGTGACCACCTCAGCTTTCCCATCTGTGAAGTGAACCCGGATGTGTGGGCTTGTAGGCTGGGGTGGTCCACATGCTGACTGAAGGCCATCCTGGGATGGGGCACCCTGGGGTGCTGTGGGGTTCTGTCCAACTCAGGCACTCTGCTGGGGCCAGTGGGGGTGGGCAAGCCCCCGTGCCCTGAGCTGGTCCTCTGGTGTGGCCCACCTTTCCTTACCCTTTGTGAGGGGTACTATCGGCAGCCAGGGTGTAGGCTCTTTTCCTTCCCAGGAGTGGGCTCCCCACCTTAGGGGAGGGTACTTGGGGCTGGGAGAGCAGGGGAGAAGAACCATGGAACCCCTGGGGAGGGGGTTGTGTCAGATGGGTTGGGCCTGCCAGGGGCCAGAGCCTCCCCTGGGGCAGGGCTGCAGAGTGAAGGTCACTCGGAGACACTCCCGCAGGGCGCCCCAGGGCCTGTCGCCCAGCAGGAGGCTGGGCTCCTGGGGCTGGGAGTGGCCCATTTGAAGGCTGGTGGGCTGGCAGGCAACTGCTAAGGCGCTGTCTGTGCCCACAGGCCACCCTGTGAGGAGGTTGGGAGAACGGGTTAGTCCAGCCCTGCCTCCCCCGCTGCCTCCCTGGCTCCAGCCTCACTCCCCTGCCCCAGGGCCACGGTCCGGGTGGGAGCTCTGTGAGTTTAGCTGGTCCTGCTCTGCTCCGTCTCTGCCCTAGTCCCACAGGGGGGAAACGGAGGCCCATTGTATGGAGTAGGAGCTGGGCTTAGGCCCCTCCGTAAGGAAACCTCTGTTTGTCTCTCCCCCACCGGCCCCTGCACCTACCTCCCAGAACCCCGTCCTGGGCACTGGCTCCTTCCACCCCTGGACCCGTCTGGGCTGGGCACTGCAAGTGAGTGGGTTGTGCCTTTCTGGGGTATGTGGGGCTGAGCCATGCCCAGGAGCTGCTGGCCTGGTGGTGGGAGCACCCCCCTCATTGGGGAATTAGATGCACATTAGTTTTGAGGCTTTTCCATAGAGGTGGGCCTCAGCCTCGTCCCCTGGACCGGTCACCTGCACCCACCTGCTCAAGGGGGGGGGCGGTTTCAGGAAGCTGTCACACGGCTGTTCATGTTCTGTGGCCAGTTGTTCGCACCCTAATCCCATGCAAATGGCTGAGATCAGGTGTGGTCTCAGCTCTCCCCCTCGCCAGCTCTGTGGTCCTAGAGCTGGTTGTCTAGCCTCTCTGAGCCTGTTTCCCCGAGCATAGTACGAAGAAGGATGAGAGGATGCGCCAGGAGGGCCCAGAGCCTGACGTGCACTTGGTCCCATTCAGGAGTGTGGTTAGCTCTCTGTTGTGGTGGTGCCTCTCCGAGTCCTCACAACAACTCTGTTGTCCATTTGACAGATGGGGAGACTGAGGCACATAACGGCAGCAGCCTGTGCCCAGGCTTACTGGCTCCAGGGTCCTCACTTACAACTACAGGCTCCCTCCTTGTCCTGTGGGTCCTTGGAGGGAAAGAAACAGGGACCCCTATTTCCGTGTCCTTTCTCCGAGGAAGTCCGGAGTCCAGGACAGCCCCTCCTCCAGGAGCTCCTCACTGCCCACGCCTGCCCTGAGCTGCCAGCTTTCGGGGGCCTTTCTTCCCACTGCCCAGCACATCAGCTCCCACCAGACCCAGCTCCGTCCAGCTCCCATGGGTAGCACAG
This sequence comes from Eumetopias jubatus, assembly GCF_037043125.1. NCBI lineage: Eukaryota > Metazoa > Chordata > Mammalia > Carnivora > Otariidae > Eumetopias > Eumetopias jubatus. The sequence continues at coordinate 159,577,985 of NW_028274807.1, forward strand.
CTGTCCTGCTCTCTCTGCCTGCCCGTTTCCTAGGACCCGTGGCACCCTTGAACCCCATGTCACACCCTGGGGCATGTCTGCAGTTGGAGGCCTGAAGCAGCGTAAGGGCTGGGGGCAGGGGTTCCAGTCCCGCTCTGCTCGCCCCACCTCCATAACCTCCCCCAGCCCCCACACTAGGCCTCTAGCCTTGACCCACTGTGCAGGACGCCTGCTCCCTGCTGTGCATGGGGCCCAGCCTACAGCAGAATGTCCTCTCCTGCCTCCTCCTCACCCCCCCACGTGTCATCCTGACCCAGGCTGAGGGTGGGAGCAGCTCTGGCCCAGCTCAGTCCAGCACTGTGCTCGCTCACTGCCTTTCATCCTCTGTCCTGGTCACGTGCTGGGTCCTGGGCCCTGGGGACCCCTGCCCACTGCTGACCCAGGGGCAGGCCTGCTGTGCTCAGAGGCCCCCATCTTCCCCAGGCGTGGTTTTTCTTGAGCTTTAAGAAGTAACTGGTGAGCTCTAGGGACCCGGCTGGCCCTCTGCCAGGCCCCACCGACAACGTTGTTGTGTAAAATTGTAGTCGATTAATTTAAACCTGCCAACTTCAGCTGTTCAGGGCTGGCTGGGGGTGCTTCCCAACTCCCCTGGCCTTCCCTAGAGGCCCTGTCCGCCACCTGCCGCCCTCTCTGCCAACAGAGGCAGCCCATCCTCCTGGGCTGACCCCCCTCCCCCAGAGCCCCAGTCCTGCATGTACCACCCTACCCCCCTACCCCAAGTGGCCACCAGGGACCCCTGGACCCTAGCAGGAGTTTCCACAGGTGGCCCCTGGTTTGAGCTCTTTTGAGTCCGCTCAGGTACTCACAGTGGGTGTGGAGAGGACCTGTCCTGAACTCCTGCCAGTGGGTGCCCTCCCTGCCCCACCCCAGCCTGGAGGCCTTCTTGGACTCTCCCTTTCTGCAAAGCAGAGGTGGGGACAGTCCCTGCCCTCTGGGCCTGGTGAGGGACACCCCAGGCCAGCCTGGCCCTGGTAACTGTGCCTGCTACAGGGCTCAGGGCTACGCTGAGCAACACAGCCCTGTCTCTCTGGTGGCTGTGCCAGGGGGAAAGCGGGCCCCGTCTGCCTCAGCATCCGGTTTTTCAAGAGAATCTGGAAATCCATATTTTGTGTGAGATCTTTTATTGTTAAGCATTGGTAGCTAATGACACATTTTTAGAAAGCATTATGGGCCAACCCAAGGTTGCTCTGGGCTACCAGTTTATGACCGTGGGGATCTGGGCTGTGGCATCACTGGCTTGCAGGATGCTGGGCCTTGGGGTAGGACCCAAGAGACAGCCGCCTAGCTGGGCTCTGGGGCTGGGCTGGGCTGTTTGGGAGTGTGGCTAGCAGGGAGGCCTGCCATGGTGAAGCTCCTTCCTGGGGGGGCCTTGGTTTTCATCCCTCCACATTGGGTGGGCTGTGCCTTCTGGGGGCTGTTGGGAGGCCCAAGGGAGGTTGACATTCCTTCCTGTGTGGTGATCCTTGTATGGAGGAGAAACAGGGCCGTGGCCGCAACATCTGTGCCCTGGCACTGGGGCCTGGCCGGGCCATTGTCCCTGTGTACTCAGGCCTTGGCTCTGTCCGGGCCCTCGGACCTACCTGCTCTTACCTGACTCTCTGGCATCCCAGCTGTGCTGGTGGTTACTGAGCACGTGCTGGGTGCTGCTCTGGGCCTGGGCTGCCAGGGACAGGGAGACCTCTTACCCTCCATTGGCCGTCACGGCTCTAGAAGGTCCCTTTGGACGCTTTTCCCATTCCCCCCAGCACTCCCATTCCTCATAGGATGTCGAAATTCAGAGTCCAGTAGTGTTTCCAAAACCTGTTGAGAGCGGCTGGTAGCCTCTTCTCAGAGTCCCTGCACCAGGGCCTCTCTGTCCTGGGCGAAAGCCTGCTCCATGCATCCAGCAGGGGTCCCTGCTCCGTGAGCCCAGGTCTGTGCAGGAGGTGGGCTGGGGAGCCCCTGTGGGGCTGGGGCAGGATGGTGGCCTTGAGAGAGACGCTGGGCAGGACCAGGCCCCTAGCCCCCCAACCCCTGAGCCACAAGGAGTGTCACCACCTCCCATTTTACTGCCCATGGTTCCGTGGATTTGCATCTCGTGTATGTGTGGGAGGAGGGGGGATGCCCTTGACTCCTAGTGACCTGCTCTCTAGAGACCCGCAGAAGCTCCAAGGGGCAGCCTGCACCCCTGGTGGCTGTGCACCTGCAGACGTTCTTGTCGTGCTGAACCGTGGCCCTGAGCACGTGCAGGCAGCACCCTGTAGCATGGCAGGGGTGGGGCAGGGGGTTCCCAGCATCCTGCATGCGGCTGGTGTATGACCAACGTCCATTCTGAAATAGGACGTGCCCACAGGACAGTGCACAGCTGTGGCCGTGTAGCCCGGGGCCTGTCACACAGAGTGCAGCAGGCCCCCTGGCCCTGGGAGGCACCCCCTTTCCGAAGGATCACTTGAGTGGGTGACGTCCATCTCAAGGGCTGTTTTGCTGGGTGGGGGCTTTTCGTGGGGCATGCAGCGTGTCATCTGTGTTTCTTTCTTTCTCATTGCTATTTGTGAGGCTTGGCCCTGCCGCGGTGGGCAGCTGGTTGGTTCTCGGTCATGACGACGGTGTGTGTCACAGACATGCATGCGCGGGGTCCTTCTGCTGTGGGCCGGTGCGGCCATGTTTCCCACGGGTCTGTGGTGGGCGGTGCTGCCGTGCACGTGCTGTGCACACTTCCGGTATGTGCAGGGCTGCATTTCTGCTGGCTTTCTCCCTGGAGGGGGGCGGCTGGGCCCCTCTGATCTCTCTGTCCTGAATCTCAAGGCTGCCTGTGTTGCCATCTCCCGGATCGAGTGTGGTTGCACCTGACAGAGTGGTTGATCCGCATCCAGCCGTGTTTATGGCAGGCTACTGGGTGCTGGTGGGGTTCCGACCCCCAGAGAGTTGTTGGTGGAGAGCAGAGGGGTCCCTGCTGCCTGCTTCCTGTGTATCTTAGTTGCCATGCCTGAGGGGCCCATGGGTGCACTACCCTGCCTGCCAAGGACGTGGTCCCTGGAACCTGTGGGTGGTATTGCATGGTGTCTTAGGGATGTCCGTGTGTCCTACAGAGGACTTGTTACACTTTTCTGGTTCTCCTGGGCATGGCTGGCCGTGGTAGGTGGTGCCAGAAGGGCACAGGGATGTCTCATTCCCCCACGGGTCTGTCTGTTGACATCTCAGCCCTTTGTCCCAGAGCCATGCCACGCGAGCATTGCTTCTTTGCATCCTATGGCAGCCAGCGGTGGCCCGGAGGCAGGCATGGAGGGTCCCGCCTCCCTGTGGGGTCTGGCTCATCAGGCCTTAGCCCGAGCAGGGACACCTAGGCAACTTGAACAAGAATGACGCTCTCGGGTGCGGGCTAGCAGTGGGCTGCCCTGTGCCCAGTCCTGTGTGTGCCTAGGTTTGGGGGTGGCCTCCTGAGGGCCCAAGAGTATTGTCTGCAACGCATAGTTCCCCTTCCCATGGGCAGACAGGACCCCGACCTCTAGGACCCGCCCTCTTGGGGGTCAGGGTGTGAGAGCTCCTGGCATCACAGCAAGATGGGTACAGAGACTAGAACAGCCCAGCTGGGGGGTCTGCCAGGAAGGGCGTTGTGGAAGGAACAGTAGGGCCAAAGCTCAGAGGTGCTCTCATGCTTGCTGAGGTAGCAGAAGCTGCCTGTACTGCCCTGACCACCCCTTATCCTGCGGTGGACATGCCTGTGGTGGACTGTTCACTGGTGACCCTGTGGTGCTCAGCATCGTGGGGGCAGGGACATGGCCTGCAGGATTCTGGGAGAAGCTTCAGAGGTCTGGCCTGGTTAGGGGCAGGGAGCCAGAGGACTGTGGGGGATTCAGGAAAGTCAAAGGGGCTTACATCTACCTGCTCACGTTGGGGGACCGAGTGGGTGGGAGTCGCGTGGCTGACATGGGTCATGGATGGGAAGGTGGGCAGTGGTTTGAGACAAGGGCATCAGCTTGGGTTTGAGACAAGGGCATCAGCTGGATGGTCACTGCTGCCTGCCACAGGGTCTGGCCCGGGGCTCGTTAAGTCTCAGGCTGTAGAGGGCTCTCTGGCCACATCCCCGCTGAGGACAGTCCCGGTCAGAGACGTGTGAGGGAAGGCTGTGTGATCTATGTTGCCTTGTGCCCAGCTTTGTGTGGCCTTCACGGCAGTGAGGCAGATCCCCCAGGGCAGCTGTGCCCCTCCATGCCCAGCTCCCCACAGCAGCATCTAGCCTTGGGGGCCCAGTTTCCAAGCAGCTTCCAAACAGTCTTCCTTCCCCTACTATTGGAACCGTGAGCTTCTGAACTCTCACACAGCCCTGTGAGATGGATTTCTATTGGCACAGGAGGAGACCAAAGGTCAAGGAGGACCATTGTTTATGTTGGTTGGTGTCTACTTTTCTCCATGTTGAGGGCTAGGCTTGGAAAAGACAAGATTCCTGGGACCCTCCCCCCAATCTCGCCAGGTGTGTTTGGCCCAATTACAGCCATTGGGCCTCCTGCAAATCATGTTTTAATTACCCAAGTACTGCCAAGAGGAAATTGTTAATTGCTTTTCCAGTATCAAATTCCTCCTGGCCTTTCTGAGAATGGTCCCAGGAAGGGGCCTGGAACCTGCCCCCAGCCAGAGGAGGGGGAAATCCTGTGGCAGCTTGTGAGGGGGTGAAGAGGGGCCCATGAGCTGGGTTCACCAGGGCCTCAGCCACAGGCCCCTGACCAGGAAGGAGAGGAGAGGGTGGGCTCCTTCAAGGATAGAGTGAAAGAGGCTCCTGCCCCTCACGCAGCCTCTCCCAGTACCGCTTTGCTGCCTAGGGGCCTGGGAACAGGCTTGGCAGCTATATGTACTGGAGGAGGGAGACCCCTCGGGGGTCTCAGCCCCGTAACCTGCTTCAGCCTCTTGCACCACTTCAGGTCCTGTCCTCCTGCTGTCAGTGAACCCCCATTCCACAGATAGGGACACGAGGGCTGTTATCTTGGGGTACGCAGTGGAGGGAACTCTCTCCCCACCCTGGCCAGGGCTAGGGCGCGTGCCGGCCTTGGCAAGCAGCCTGCATGGCCCAGACATCCTCCCGGTGCCCCTGCCCGCCCTCAGCCCAGAGAATGGGCTCTTTGTTGGCTCTGGGCTGGACGGACAGCTGACCTGGCCGGGCCGCAGCAGTTGGCGAGAGCCACGCGGTGATGGGTGCAGGGGCAGCCGGCTGGGCCAGCCTGGGGCTTGGGCCTCCAGGGCCAGGGGCTGCCCACCTGCCACTGGCCGCCTCCACTTGGCCCTGCACCGGGCTCTCTTTGCAGGACTCCCCTGCACCGGTGTGTCCCGGGCCCCTGGGACCTGCTGGCCTGGGGGGAAGGGATGAACCTGCTCCCTGGCCTATCTGTGGGAAGGGGCAGGTGGTGCCTCATGGTGGTGGTAGGTGTGTGGCCCACAGTGTTTGGGCCCTGGCACCAAGAGTTTGCTGGGGGTGCTGACAGCTCAGAATGCAGGGGACTCCCTCATGTGCAGAGGGGCAGGGAAAAACCCCAGGGTTGGAGAAGTGGGTGGAGCCGGAGGGCTGGGCCAGAGGCTGGGTGGGGGTGGCTGTTTCCCTCTGGGTCAGAGCCAGGGGTGGGTGGGTGCCTGGGCCTGGTGCAGCCCAGCAGGCATGTCCTGGGAGACTGGACACCTCCACTCCAGCCATCTGGGCAGGGGGAGGAGGGGTCCTTTCTCGGCAGGTGTTGGGAAGGGCACCATAGCAGAGGGACAGAGCTGGGTTTGAGTCCTGAGGTTTTTCTGTGGTGGGATGTGGGAGGGAAGGTGGTCGTGGCTAGTTGTGGAAAGTTCTAGTGGTCTTTGGGACAAGGTTTGCAGAGCACAGAGGTGACAGCTGGAGGTGGGAGGGCAGATACCAGGGGATGCCGGAAATCTGCATGCTCTGTAAGTCCAGCTGCCCCAGGGTGGGCCATCCCCAGGTGGGTGGCCCTCGACCGGACAGCTGTGCGCCGACGAGTGGCGTCAGCACGTGCGCTGCTGGTGGCATGTGTCCTGCCGTCCTGCCAGCAGCCTGGCCCTGTGCCCGCTCTGCACGCCCCTTCTCCCTGGAATGCCTTCCTGGCGGCGTGCTGTGTCCCTCCCACTTTGGGAACAGACTCTGTCCACAGGTGCAGGTGGCGGCCCAGGGCCCTGGGTTCCTCTGGCAGGTCCTCGCAAGTCTCAGTTTACTTGTCTGTGCGACACAGGCCCTGCAGCCCGAAAACTAGCTGGGAACTAGCAGGCATATCCTGAGCACAAGCCATACGTGGATTGGACATCTTCCACCCCATCTGACAGTCACATGTGTGCACGCAGGAGCCCTGCTGAACCTGGACCATGGCTGCTCAGTGCGCAGCATGGGGCCTGTCACCCACATCACATCCACCCACTGGCCTGCTGGCCCTGCCTCCCTGACACCCCCACTCACTCTCTGCACTCCAGAAATGCCCTGTCTCCTTGGGGCCTGCTTATGTGTGTGTAAGGACCAGGGTTGCCCAGTGCTGGGCAGGTGGGTGGACAGATGGATGCATGGTGGACAGACAGCTGGACGTGCCTGCTCCCCACCACAGCTGTTGGGGGCCACCTGTTGGAGTCGGCATGCTGCCGGCCCAGGGGCAGGGCTTTTCAGAGTCTGCGTCTGGCCTGCCTCCCCTCCTGCTTTCCCCAGGACCCTGGGAAGAGGGTCTGCTCTCTGCCTGCCCTGTTCTGTGCCTCAGAGCTAGTATGCCCCCTGGATGCGCCCTTCCCTAGAATATCACCCTTGGGCCCTCCGGGGTTGTGGGTGGCCCTTGATGTGATATCCACCGCCCAGCCCATGCCCTCAGCCCTCAGCAGGGAGGGGGAAGGCAGGCCTGGTTGAGGGGGGTGGTCAGATTGAGTACCACATGACCCCTGGTCGTCAGGGTCGGAGAGTCTGGGGCCCCTCAAGTGTCCCTGTTGAGCAGATACTTCCTGAGCGCCCCGTGCATGTAAGGGGCTGAGGTCTGTCAGGCCTGGCTGTCAAGGCCTTGGGGGCAGAAGTCTCAGGCATCTGGTTGTGAGGGGCTACGCTCGGGCACTGGGGGAGGGGGTCTGGTCCTGGGAGGGCTGGGGTTGGGCCTGGGCTTCTGGGCGGCTGCTAGAGGTACCCGCAGGCGGGGGGCACGGGCGTAGGGCAGGGCTCTGGGAGAAATTCAGAGTCCTGATTTGCGTCAGTTGAGTGGAGACTGGGTCTGGAGACTTGGGTCCCGCTGGTGTCCTGGCCTGCACCCTGGCCCTGCCCTGCCCTCCTGCCCTTCTTGTCCTCTGCTTCCTGGCCCTAGCGCAGGCTGGCCTTGCCAGGCCTGGGTGGGTGGCTGCTGGGGGTTGGGGATTGCCGTGGGGCTCAGTCACCCTGTGTCCCCTTTTCTTGGCTCACTGGCTAGGTCCTTATTTAATTTTCAGAGTAGCTTTGGCGTGGGGAGTGGTGTCTGTCACTCCCCATTTCACAGCTAGGGAAACTGAGGCAGAGAGCGGGTCAGCACCCCACCTCGGTTGCACAGCTGGGGTTGTCTGAGCCGGGGCTTGGGCCCAGGCAGCGTGGGTCCAGAGGCTGTACCTCTGGCCTCCCTGACCCCTCCCATGGCTGATGTTGGCCTGGGCCTGCCAGCTTGAGGACCTGAGGGCCCCCTGTGAGCAACAACTGTCCTCTGGCTGCTCAGCCCAGCAGGGCAGGATTTCTGTGGAGCTGGCTGGGTATGGGTTGGGGTCCTGTACACACCCACCCGTGGGGGCGCTGAGCCTGGGCTGCTGTGGCCCCTCACCTGGCACCCCTTCTTCTGTAGGCCGTGGGCCCAAGCCACTTGGGCAGCTCTAGGCCCAGCCCGTGGCTGCCTCCCCCTGCCCAGCTCAGGGCTCCGCTCTTCCGGGTCTGGTTTGACTTAAGCTTGCCTGCCCGGCCAGGGAGGCAGCTGAGCGGATGTGGGGGGTGGCCTTGGGCTCTCAGGAATGCGGCCCTCCCCCTCTCCTGCGGCCGCAGCCTCTGGCCCAGAGACACAGCGCCCCACCCTGGCTGGCTGCCCTCGCTACCTCGTGGCCCACTCCAGCCAGTGAGACCTGCCCTGTCCTGCCAGTGTGGGGGCACAAAGGAGGGGTGCTGGGCCGAGCCCTGGCCTGAGCCCTGGCCCCAGGCGGAGGGGGAGAGGTGGGCCCAGCCCCTCGGTTATAGCCGGAGAGGGTGGGCCTGACTGAGCAGGGCCCCGCTACCTTCTGCCCCCGGAGCTTGCCCAGGACTGGCTGAGCTGGACAGACGCTGCCCCATGAGTCCCATCTCTGGAAAGCCCCCTGGGTCTCTCTGTTAATTAAATACATTTGTTTGGTAAAAGCAACTAAAAATACTTGCAGCATTGCAAGCTGCAGAGAAGAGCTGGATAATTAACGCCCGGTTTGTTTGGGATCTGGAATATATTTCCATGCTGATGAGACGCCTGCCCTCCTGCCTTCTTGCGGGGGTGTACCCCACTCCGGGACCTTGGCTTGGCCCCTCACTCCCATGCTGCGTCCCTGCCCTGGAGTCTCCTAGTTTCACTTCTCAGCCATGCTGGACATCTCCCTTTCCCCGAAGGCCCCTGCTGTCTCGTCATTCCTTCCCAACCTCTGCATAAATATCCCTTCCTCCGGGGCACCCAGCCTGGCCCCAGGGATGGTGGGGCACCTGCCAGGGGCTCCCGCCGCCCTTGTGCTGGGCTTGGCTGTACAGCTGGTGATGGGTGGTGGTTCTCGTGGTTGTCCCCATGGCCTCTGTTGACTGGTGAAGGGGCTAAGTCAGGACCCACCTGTGGGCCACGGTTTGTCCTACGCAGCCTCCTTGTGGTGGGTGGAGGCCTCGGCCTTGTTCTTGCAGGGCTGGGGAGCGTCAGCCAGGGGAGGGGCTCTAGACCCCTGCCCTTAAGTAGGTGTGGGGCTGGGGCACAAAGGCACCGGCACAGCTCCACTTAGGCCCCTCGCTGCCGCAGATCCTGGTGGACCTGGCAAACCCCGGCGGCCGGCCAGCCCTGGCCTATGAGAGTGTGGTGGCCCAAGAGAGCAGCCCCATCCTGCGTGACCTGGTCCTCAGCCCCGACCGCCAGTATCTCTATGCTATGACGGAGAAGCAGGTGGGTGACCCACTGCCAGACATGTGGGGTGGGTTCAGGGGGTGGGATGCTACCCTTAGGAAGCTGGGCATGGCTATCATTGGCCCACTCTGTCCCTACTGGCTCCAGATTTTCCCCGGTCAGACTTGGAATTCCCACTCCCTCCCTGAACAGTTGCATGTTCTCAGGAATAGATATTTGAGTAAGTTTTATCAGAATATTGATGTCATTTGAGGGCTGAGAGTATACATCTGGGGCCCTGAGTTCTTGGCCTGAGGCCCTGCATGGCCCTGGCCCCATCTGCCCAATGGTGGCTTCAGGCAGCTGCCTCCATGGGGTCGGTGCCTGGCCTGGCCCCTCTCGTCAAGGCCATCCATTTGTGTTCCTGGCCTGCCTGCTTGGAGCCAGCCTCTTCCCTTCTCAAGCTGGTGACCCTATGATAGCCAAGAACGGGGGTAGGTGGGGCAGGCCAGGATAGGCTTGGGGAGGCCAAGCCTCCCTTCTGTGCCAGCTGTTGTTTCTCCTCTGCCCCTGCCCCAGCCGTCAGGTTATTCCACCTCTTGGAGGGTCTCAGGGCCAAGCAGGCGAGGTCAGGGTAAGCAGGGCCCAGCCTGCCTCTTTGTTCAGGATTGGGGCTGACGAGCGCATGCTCCCCTGGGGAACTCAGAGTCCAGACAGATGGGAGAGTGACTCTGGCTGGAGCTGTCAGTTCTCCTCTGCGTAGCTCTCCTACACCAGCTTACTGCCTCCCGGCCACTGCCTCCCAGGGGAGAGACCCGGCCCGTTTGGCCTGACGTGGCCAAGTTAGGGTCACAGGACCATGCTGGAGAAAGGCCCGAGATAGGGGCTCCCCTCATGTATGGAAACAGGACTGGGTTCAAGGGACACAGGTGGCAGTGGGGAGGTGAGGCTGGCCAGGGTCTCTGGAATGGGCCTTGTGGGGGCCTGATGCTGAGGTCCCCATCCTGCCAGGTGACACGGGTGCCTGTGGAGAGCTGTGTGCAGTATGCGTCATGCGAGCTGTGCCTGGGGTCACGGGACCCCCATTGCGGCTGGTGCGTCCTGCACAGCATGTGAGTCTGGGTGGGGTGCAGGGTGGGCCGGAGGGCCCTGGCAGTCTCAGACCTGAGAGAGCCCCACGTGGCCGCCCTGTGCACATTGGGCAGTCATGGCTCCCCCTGGAGCGCCTCCAGGTCACCCTTGGGTGAGGTGCTCTGCGTTTGGCAGTTTCCCGGGACTGGCTGAGTGATGGCCTGCCCACCTTCACCCCGGTAAAGACGGGGTACAGGGTAAAGCTGCTGGGCTCCCCCAAGTGCGGGTGACGACCCTGCTGAGCAGGGGCTGGTGGGCTCGGGGCTTCCCTCTGGCCGCCTCTGCCACGCCCAGCCGCAGCACTCTCCGCCCGCAGCTGCTCCCGGCAGGATGCCTGTGAGCGGGCCAACGAGCCCCAGCGCTTCGCCTCGGACCTGCTGCAGTGCGTGCAGCTGACAGTGCAGCCTCGCAACGTGTCGGTCACCATGTCTCAGGTCCCGGTGAGCACAGCTGCCCAGGGGTGGGGGCGGGTGATCGGCCCGGCGGAGGGGGGTGGGGTACCTGCTTACCTCCTGCCTTGGGGACCCCAGCTTGTGCTGCAGGCCTGGAACGTGCCCGACCTCTCGGCTGGCGTCAACTGCTCCTTCGAGGACTTCACCGAGTCTGAGAGCATCCTGGAGGACGGTCGGATCCACTGCCGCTCACCCTCCGCGCGGGAGGTGGCACCCATCACGCGAGGCCAGGGTGAGTCCCGCCATGGCCTGGGGCTGGAGCAGCTTCTGGAGCCATCCTGTTGGTCAGGGAAGGGGCGTCACACATTTCCTGTAGGGTGGCAGGGGAAGAAGCATATGCCTGCTCTGGGGGTGGGGACCGCAGGTGCCTGCCCAGCATGCTTAGAGGCCCGTGGGGTCTGAGGGGCACGGGTTCGGTGAGGGGCTGTGCACGTGGTGGCAGGGAAGGTCCTTGATGAGGCCCGTCCCTGCTCCTGGCTGGCAGTCCTGGGTTCCGTGGCCCCGGGTGGCCCTGGTGACTTGGGCCCGTGCTGCTTTTTCAGGAGACCAGCGGGTGGTCAAGCTTTACCTGAAGTCCAAGGAGACGGGCAAGAAGTTTGCGTCCGTGGACTTTGTCTTCTACAACTGCAGTGTCCACCAGTCGTGAGTGTCCTGGCCCTCCTGCCCCGGCACTCGCAGCAGGACAGGGTGTGGCGCTGTGCGGCCACGTGCTCAGGGCGGGAGGGGAGGCCTGTGTAAGAACCACTCCCCAGCAGACGGGCCAGGTGGAGAGAAGCCAGAGAGGGCAGGCTAAGGGAGTGAGGGACACGAATCAAATGAAGAGAGTCTCCCCAGCCTCCCACAAGCTGCTGAGGTGTGGGCAGTGGTCTGCAGGCCCCAGAGTGAGGCAGGGAGCTCTGAGGGAAGCTGTTTTGTCACCCGTGCAGGAGATGGCCAAGCCGTGGGCCAGGGCGGGCCGCTCGGGACAGGTCCCTGCCGCTCAGGGACAGAGAGTGGTCCAGGTCCTCTCTGGTGGTGGAGGGGGGCGCTGGGGGCACAGAGAGCTGGGGGTGGGAGCTGTCCCTGCTGCTGCCCTGGTGTGCTTGCCTTGGGGCCTCAGAGGAAGAACGGGAGAAGCCAGGGACCTGCTGTGTGTCCTGCCCTAAGCTCGGGCCCTGGGCGTGGCCCCAAGCCTGACCTGGAGGGGACCCAGGCTGGAAGGCGAGCGCGGGGTGTGGGGGGCGGTGGGGAGGCCCACGCAGGTGGTATGGTCCAGCCATGGAGCTGGAGGCAGCTGGTTTTCAGCTGTGGCTTCGTTTGTTGACCTGCAGACTGACTCCATCCTGGTTCTTTGTGGTGCCCACGGAGGGCCCGGGTGTCAGTATTAGTATTAGCCGGCTTCACCGCTCCGCCCAGGGCGGGCTGGGGTTTTTGGAGTAGGGGACAGCTCTTCAGAGCCGGAGGGGACGGAAGGTCTCTGGAGAAGCAGGGTGGCCGGCAGGGTGGGAGGTCCTTGCAAAGTCAGAGATGGTTTTCTGCAGGGGACGTGGGGGCCACAGGCACTGGAGAGACGACAAGGTGCCAGCCACAGGAGGTTGCACAGGCCAGAGCGCAGCAAGGGCCCTGTCCAGGCCCTGGGGACATGGGGGAGTGAACAGCCAAGCCGCTGCCAGGCGGAGCTTGAATTCTTGTCGGGGAGGCGGCTGTCTGCAACCGCCCTGCGGGGCCCTGCAGCGATGGCTTGCCTCCTAAATGGAAGCCTAAGTTCATTGAGATCAGAATTTGAATTGCAGTTCCATATCCGCGCCGACACATCTCCCAGCACTAATTGTCACGTGTGGCTTGGCGTGACCAGCAGACACCATAGATTTTAGACATTTGTTATTGGGAGGGTTCTATTAGCGGACACTGGCGTGGGCTGTCAGATATTCAGAGTCTGGAAGAAAAGCAGTGAGGAGGGAGGGAAGCACCGGGCGGGCCTCTCTGAGCAGGCGGAGCAGCAGCCAGTGCAAAGGCCCTGTGGTGGCACTGTCATCCGCTGCTGAAGAACTAGCAGGGAGCTAGCACGGCCCCGTGTGGCCACTGGGTGGAGGCACAGGCGGCCCCAGTTTGACTGCCCTGCCCTCTCCCTGCAGCTGCCTGTCCTGTGTCAACGGCTCCTTCCCCTGCCACTGGTGCAAGTACCGGCACGTGTGCACCCACGACGCCGCCGACTGCGCCTTTCTAGAGGGCCGCGTCAACGTGTCTGAGGTACAGCCATCCCAGAGAGCTCGGGGTTCCGAGCTGCAGCAGAACCGAGAGCTCCCACGGGTGGCTGGGATGCTGACCTAATGGCCTGTGGTGTGAGGGACGTTCTCCGAGGCCATGTGGAGCTGAGGCCAGTCAGTGGTGTTTGCTGGTGGTCACGGGATCTGCTCTGTAGCCCTCAGGGAAGGCCTCAGACCGGGACCTCTCGTTGGGGGCTGTAGACCAGAGGGATGCGCGAGGGACGATGCAGGGGGGGCTGTCCACCCCGTGTGCTGGGAGCCTGGAGCCTGAGGTGTCTGGCTGGGCCAGCATGGGAGTCTCGGTGCCCAGCATCGTGCGGATGAGGGAATCCTCCGACTGACTGGCAGGGCGGCTGGTGGGTTCTTGGAGTCATTTGAGGGTACTGCATAGTAATTGATAGTAATTAGGTAGTAATTATTTTAGAGCTTGGGCAAGGCACTGACTTTATTTATGAATAGCCAGGCTACCTTTCCTAGAACCCGAGGCTCTCAGAACCAGGACAGGCTGACCTGGGCACCTGCCAGGCAGGGAGTGGGGATGCAGGGCTCCCCAGGTACAGCCTGAGGGTCCAGAGCCAGCCTGGAAGCCAGGGCCCTTGCTTTTGCAGTGGACAGCAGACCTGTTGGTTGGACAGGGCAGGAGGGCGTGGGTCCTGCTGGCTATGGGGTGTGGAGGAAGCCGAAGACATGCAGCCTGCCTCGGGCTATTCCTCACAGAGCGTCCCCTGGCCAGCCTCCACCATCATCCTCTGGACCTTTGTCCAGTCCCTGATGTAACATCACACATCAGGGGACAAGGGAGCAGTCGGGGGCAGACCAGGGGTAGGCAGGGACCTTGGGTGTTTGGGGGGGTGGTGTCTGTGTGAGCAGGTGGTGTGAGAGCCAGGGTGTGGGGACGGACAGCAGGCTTCCCCGGGAGTGTGGCTCACAGGAGGACCTGCCAAAGGTGTCATGAGGGTGGGCAGGGGCCATGGGGCAGCAGGAAGCTGCTTAGTGACCCCAGGGTCTGGGGACCTCAGGGAGGGCTATTGTGGGCCTCAGTGGAGCAGCATGTGAGGACCCTCCTGCGGGGTTTGCACGTTCAGGGCTGGGCTGCAGGTGGTCCTGGGGTCCAGGGAGGTCGCTTGGGGAAGGGACCCATCCCACGGATCTGCCTTCTTCAGCTGTAATCCCAGGTTTTTATGGGGACTTTACTGAGGAGTGTGACACAGGCCCAAACTTGACCAGTCCCATTGCTCAGAAGGCCTTGAACTCCTCACCCTCAGGTTCCCTTCTTTCCATCTCTGGTTTTGGTTTGGATCTTGTGGTGTGGCCCCTGAGGAGCTTGGTGCCAAGGCATAGCCTCAGCCAGACTCCAGCCTGATGCGGGTACAGAGGCCCCACCCCAAGAGAGAGACTGGGGCCTCCTGGGCAGCGGAGATGGTACCCCTCCTGGGTACAGAGGCCCCACCCCGAGAGAGAGACTGGGGCCTCTTGGGCAGCCAGGAGGCTGTAGAGGGAGGTATGAGGCTGGGGGGCTAGAGGAGCCAAGTCCTGGTGGCCAGAAAGAGCCAGGGCTGCTGGGGGTCCAGGAGGGGCAGCCAGGGGCTGGGGAGGCAGCAGGAGGATCCCCGGGCTTGGGGGCTGGCCGGGGCACTTCTTCAAAGGCCAGGGAAGCGGTGGTGTAGGTGTGAGCCCCTGAATGTGTGGAAGGCGGCCTTACGTACATGTCTCCTCATCACCCGCCTCTCCCCGGTGGGAGCATCCCTGCAGACCCAGCAGCTAGCAGTCAGCCTGCCTGGCTGTGCCCTGCCACAGCCCGGGCTCCCTCCTCAGGCCCCCACAACCTCGGTAGAGCCAGCCTGGGCCCAGGCCCGCCTGGGGAGCTGCCGCAGGGCTTGGGGATTACGGCCTGTTTTCAGCATCTCTATTTAAAGCCCAGCTCAGCGTAGTTCCCACGGGGCCTTCTCCTCCTGCCACTGCTGCGGGCCGTGCTGCAAGGGAGCTGGGCCGTTGCATCAGTCATTGTTGCCGCGAGGCTGGCCCTGGGGGCCCGGGCTGTTTTCCTGGCCAGCTCTGGCTATTTTTACATGCTCCCTGGGCCCCCAGCTGAGAGCTCCCAGCCCCAGCGCCCCTCGTGGCTGCTTCTGCCTCAAGGGCCTTTTCAGCCAGATGGGGCCCCCTCAGTGGCCGAACAGCGGGGTCCTAGAGCACCGGGAGGGCACTTGAGTGCACGGGGGAGAGGCCACAGCCCTGCAGGTGCAGAATCCAGGCCTCCCACCTCCAGCCCAGCTGGCTCTTTCTGAGGTCCTCAGTCGGCCAGTGTGTGAAATGGGCACTGTGATGCTCGAAGGCTCTGTGCACAGACGGGTCGGGGCCGCGGGGAGGGCGTACCATGCTCGTGGCGCCCAGCCCTTCAGCCGAAGCCTTGTCGCCCCCAGGACTGTCCGCAGATCCTGCCCTCCACCCAGATCTATGTGCCGGTGGGCGTGGTGAAGCCCATCACTCTGGCCGCCCGCAACTTGCCGCAGCCACAGTCAGGCCAGCGTGGGTACGAGTGCCTCTTCCACATCCCAGGGAGCCCGGCGCGTGTCACTGCCCTGCGCTTCAACAGCTCCAGCCTGCAGTGCCAGAACTCCTCGGTGAGGCGGGGTGGGGGGGTGCCGGGCATCCCGTGTGTGGTCACCCTTGTGGCTCTTAGCACAGAGACAGCGCACAGGCAGGTGTGCCTGGGACGGCTCAGAAGGCACCCTCGGCCTGGCCGGGCTGTGTGGGTGAGAGGGCCGCAGGGGTGACACGCCGAGAGCCACCCAGATGTCTGGTGGGAGCACATCGTAGACGGGGGACAGGGTGACTTACTTAGACGGGGTGGGATGTGGCAAGGAGGCCAGGCTGGTGTGCGGGACGCCCAGGGGCCAGCCTTGCCTGTGCTTCCGGGAGGGCCAAAGTCCACAGGGCCCAGGCGCTCAGCTCCTTTTCTGCATCTGATGGCCAGACCCAGAAACTGTTTCCAGTGGCTGGTGTGGTGACTGTAGCTGGTGGTGTTGCCCGAGGGCCGGGGGGCAGTCACGTTTGGAGTCTGGAATCTGACAGGGTAACAGTTCCAAAGCCTTTGGTCAAGTCCAGTGAGTTTAGTGATGGCAATCTTGCAGACCCACATCCTTCGCTGGTGGGTGCAGGGAGCGGTGTCGAGCTGGTGGTCCTAAGACCAGCCTCGAGCTCTCCCCAGCAGGCTCTGTGGCAGCTGGCAGGCCTTGGTTTCCCCACTGTTCCAGAAGAGAGTCCTCAGGGGAGAATCCCAGGGAGAGGCCTCTCGTCAGAGGTGTGGCCTCCTGCCGGTGGTGGCAGCTCCTTGGCCAGCACCTTGGGTGTCCAGCAGAGCGGGTTGGGGGTCCCAGCAGCCTCCTGGGGGCAGGTCGGCCACCTGGCCAGGCCCCCGTGGCCTGCACCTGGCTGGAGAGGCCCCCACACCTTCCCGCCCGTCCTGCCCTTCCCATCCTATCTCCTCATCTGTCCCTCCCTCCAGCTGCCTCTCTCTGGCTCCCGCGGCCCGGCCACTTCCACTGTCTCCTTGCTCTCCAGCTCTCTGTCCGTGCCTCTACTGCCCGGTTTCTCTGCCGTCCCCGGGCCTCTGTCCCCTCCATGCTGCACTTCCCCACCCCCGAGCCCACCTTTGTCTTTCCTGTGACTATGTTGAAAGGGGAAAGGGAGTACCAGGGAATTTGATAGAATCCAATTAAATTCCTGCAGATAAAATAGTGATGAATTGCTCTGGGATGGAGTGGAGGTCCTCAGCTGCAGAAAGTGGGACACAGCTGGGAGTGCTGGGCCCGCGCTCCCCGGGGGAGGGTACTGTCCCCGAGCCCAGCCCGGCCCGGGGGGTGGGAGGGCAGAGCTCTCCCTGATGCTGCTTCCTGCAGCCTGTGCCCAGGGCTCAGGGGCACACATCTTACACCTCAGGGCAGTCCTGGTGTGGGGATTACTGAATCCATTCAGCAAAGAAACAGGTTCCTAGAGAATCCCTGAGAAATAGCCATGGGGGCCTGTTGGGAAGTTCTGGTTCCCTGGTGGGGCAGACTGCAGGGGAAGGTGGGGGGCTCTCCCTGGAGGGTGAGCCTCATGGGACTGCTGGGGACAGGCTTGTCTGGAGAGCAGGGATTCTGGCCACCAGGAAGGAAGCCCTGTGTGTGTGGTATGTGTGGTGTGTGTGTGTGTGTGTGTGTGTGTGTGTGGTGTGTGTGTGTGGTGTGTGTGTGTGTGTGTGTGGTTGTGTGTGTGGTGTGTGTGTGTGTGGTTTGGTGTGTGTGTGTGGTGTGTGTATGTGGTTGTGTGTGTGTGTGGTGTGTGTGTGTGTGGTGTGTGTGTGTGTGTGGTTGTGTGTGTGTGTGGTGTGTGTGTGGTGTGTGTGGTGTGTGTGTGTGTGGTGTGTGTGTGTGGTGTGGTGTGTGTGGTATGTGTGGTGTGTGTGTGTGTGGTGTGTGTGGTGTGTGTGGGTGTGTGTGTGGTGTGTGTGGGTGTGTGGTGTGTGTGGTGTGTGTGTGTGGTGTGTGTATGTGGTTGTGTGTGTGTGGTGTGTGTGTGTGTGTGTGGTGTGTGGTGTGTGTGTGTGTGTGGTGTGTGTGGTGTGTGTGTGTGTGGTGTGTGTGTGTGTTTGGTATGTGTGTGGTGTGTGTGTGTGTGTGGTGTGTGTGTGTGTGGTATGTGTGTGTGTGTGTTTGGGGGGTGGTAGACCAAGGCAAAACTGGGTGTGACAGCTTAGCCATCTCGGCTGGCTGGTGGGTGGGGGCTCTGTGGGATTTCCGGCTCCAGATTGGAAATGCCATTTTGGACAGGCAGAGCCCCTGGACTCTGTCCTGCTGAGTCTGCTCCCAGGGGCCAGTCCCAGCGGTTGCCAGGAGAGGTAGGCAGGCTCTGACCCACTGCCCTGGACAGTGGCCTGCAACCCCTGAGTCTAGGCTGTGCATGTGACCACCCGCCTGCCCACTGCCCACAGTATTCCTATGAGGGCAATGATGTCAGCGACCTGCCCGTGAACCTGTCGGTGGTATGGAATGGCAACTTCGTCATCGACAACCCTCAGAACATTCAGGGTGAGCTGGGCGGGTGTCTGGGGTTTGCGGGGGCAGGGGGCACTGAGGGCGGGCTGAGCTGACCGCGCCCCTCCCTGCAGCCCACCTGTACAAGTGCCCGGCCCTGCGGGAGAGCTGTGGCCTCTGCCTCAAGGCCGACCCGCGCTTCGAGTGTGGCTGGTGCGTGGCCGAGCGCCGCTGCTCCCTGCGTCCCCACTGCCCCGCCGACTCGCCCGCCGCCTGGATGCATGCCCGCCATGGCACCAGCCGCTGCACCGACCCCAAGATCCTTAAGGTAGGCAGCCCCCCCGTGGCCCCCCCGCCCCCGGCCTCCTCCCACTCCCTGCCCCACTCAGCCCACGGCGGACTGCACGGGTGTCCCAGCCCCGGCCTCTCCACAGCTGTTTCCCGAGACGGGCCCGCGGCAGGGGGGCACACGGCTCACCATCACGGGCGAGAACCTGGGCCTGCGCTTCGAGGACGTGCGGCTGGGCGTGCGTGTGGGCAAGGTGCTGTGCAGCCCTGTGGAGAGCGAGTACATCAGTGCCGAGCAGTGAGTGCAGCCCGAGCCGTGCGGACGGGCAGGGGCACCCCGACCCCCCGGGCTGGACCCCGCAGCCCACTGAGGCCCCTTGGCACCCCGCAGGATCGTCTGTGAGATTGGGGATGCCAGCACAGTGCGGGCTCATGATGCCCTGGTGGAGGTGTGCGTGCGAGACTGTTCCCCCCACTACCGGGCCTTGTCACCCAAGCGCTTCACTTTCGTGGTAAGCCCCCCTCCCCCCGCCCCCCGGTGGCTAAGGGGGAGCTGTGCAGGGGCTGGATTGAGCTCCTGGTCCTCGGTGGGTCCCTTCATTATGCAACACTTCTGTTCTGGTCTCCCCTCCCCTCCTTGTCTCCAGGCCCCACTCCAGGTCCCTCCTGCACACTTTGGGCCCTGACTGTGGGCTGCATATGAGAGCCCGTGTGCACACAGGGCCTGGGGCCCGGCTGGAGGTGCAAGCAGGCCTCTGGCCTGAAGGGCAGGCCTTTCCTCCCGCTCAAGCAAGCCCCTTCCTCCCATAGACGCCAACCTTCTACCGGGTGAGCCCTGCGCGAGGGCCCCTTTCGGGCGGCACCTGGATTGGCATCGAGGGCAGCCACCTGAATGCGGGCAGCGATGTGGCTGTGTCTGTTGGTGGTCGGCCCTGTTCCTTCTCCTGGTATGGGGTGCAGATGGGGAGTGGGGGGCCAGGGCAGGGCCTGCCTTCCCTGGGTGGTGGTTGGTTCACATGGCTGCATGCCCCCTCCCGTTGCCCAGGAAACAAGGGGGGGTGTGGAGAGCCCGGCTGGGGTGATCACTATGGAAACCAGAGGCGGAGAGTGTTACCATAGAGACACACTACCTCCTAGAGTGGGCAGGGCAGGGCAGGCAGGGTTGGTGGGTGGGCAGGGCCTGGACCTGAGGGGCGGGCACAACTGCCCTGTTTTGGGGTGAGGGGGATCCCTTGGGAACACAAGTATTTTAAAAAAAATTCTTAAGAGGGAAAAAAGAAATCTTGACAAAAGCCCTGAGGCTTGAAGTGGATAATTTTAGATTAGGGATGATAATGGAACGGCCCTTTAAATATTTTCCTGCGGTAATTATCTGCTATCAGACTAATTATTGGTGTTTGCAGCCTTGCTGCAGGAGCGGGCCTGGCGGCTGGGGAGCCTCCGCTGTGCTGAAGTAGCTGAGGGGACAGGGACCCAGGTGCAGGCAGTGGCTGGCTGCTGCTCGCTGGGGATGACCAAGTGCCCTCTCCATGCTGGCCACTTCATTCTGCCTCGTCATGGGCCAGGCTTGGGTTGGCTCCGTTTTCAGATCAGGAGACAGAAGCGGGGAGGGGGATGGAGAGCGTGTGCCTCACTTGCCTTAGTGAGAGTTGGTGCTGAGTGTGGCCCACTGGGAGACACACTTAGCCCCTCGGAAGTGCTGTTGGGAAAGTGGCTGTAATGGTCATCAGCTACCTGGAGCAGGTCCCGTTGGAGTGCCATTTTATTGGTGGGCAGATGAGGCCTGGGGAGGTCCAGTAACTTGCCCACACACCTGTCTGTGATGGAGCCTAGACGCTTAGCCCACCTCGTAAGCGAGCCCTACCACCTGTGTCCTCACTGTTCCCCCTGGCCTCTCAAGGAGGAATTCCAGAGAGATCCGGTGTCTGACGCCCCCTGGGCAGAGCCCTGGCAGCGCCCCCATCGTCATCAACATCAACCGTGCTCAGCTCACCAACCCGGAGGTGAAGTACAACTATACGGAGGACCCCACCATCCTGAAGATCGACCCCGAGTGGAGCATCAACAGGTGGGTGCCCCCCTCCAGCCCGTCCTGAGCCCCAATGACCCCATCTGTCCTGCCGAGGGTGGCGCTCCTGCACCTGCCTCTCTTTCTGCTTCTCAACACTGGGCAGGGGTTGGGAGCAGAATCTAAACGGGTGTATGAAAAAGATCCAGAGCGCTACTGTGCCCTGGATGCAACAACCCGGTTTTCGTGTCAATCACGGAAACAGATTGTCCTCTAAACTCTGGGATGCTGAGCTCCTCAGGAAGATCAAAGGAACACAGTAAGGTGCCCAGAGCCACAGCTCTCAGGACGATGGACCGTGTCCACCTTGAGACGTGGTTGGTGCCATTGGAGGTCCGGTGCGTGGGGATTTTAACCTGTCAGCTGTCTTTGCGGGGGACCGACTGGCATGTCTGGCCCAACCTATGTGCTGGGCCCGGGCAGAACTTCCCCCCATGATCCCCTATCCCATCTTCTAGCGGAGGGACCCTCCTAACGGTCACGGGCACCAACCTGGCCACCGTCCGCGAACCCCGCATCAGGGCCAAGTATGGAGGTGTCGAGAGGGAGAACGTGAGTCCTTGTGGGACCCCTAGCAGTTTGTGCCACTGCAGGGGGGGACGTGGACCCCGGGGAAGGAAGGTGGGGGCCCCCATGTGCAGGCGAGGCTGCGGCCCCTCAGTCCTGCCGGGGCCTGACTCCATGTGGGAAGCAGCCAGCCCAGCATCCACGCCTACATCCCCAGAGCTGCCTGGTGTACAACGACACCACCATGGTGTGCCGGGCCCCATCGGTGGACAACCCTACGCGCAGCCCGCCGGAGCTGGGGGAGCGGCCCGACGAGCTGGGCTTCGTCATGGACGATGTGCGTGCACTGCTGGTGCTCAACGCCTCCTCTTTCCTCTATTACCCGGACCCTGTGCTGGAGCCGCTCAGCCCCACGGGCCTCTTGGAGCTGAAGCCCAGCTCCCCACTCATCCTCAAGGTGGGCCACTGTGATCTGGGTGGGGGCACAGGATGGGGGGCTTGTGGGGCAGTGGGACTGTCTGGCTCACCCCACCCTCACAGGGCCGGAACCTCCTGCCCCCTGCGCCTGGCAACTCGCGGCTCAACTACACAGTGCTCATCGGCTCCACACCCTGCGCCCTCACAGTATCAGAGACCCAGCTGCTCTGCGAGTCACCCAACCTCACGGGGCAGCACAAGGTCACGGTGCGTCCATGGCCCACCCATCCATGTTCTGGCCCCAGCTCTGGTCTCCTGGGCCCCACCTGCCTTTGACCCACTGACCCTGCCCCACCCAGGGCAATCCCAACTCTGTGGCTGAGCCCCAGACTTGCCTCTGTCCCAGAGGGAGCCCAGCTCAGCCCTCGCCTGGCCCTGGTGCCCCCTGGTGGGCCTGGCACCTGCCGAGTCCCCACATCCCCACCCTCTGCCCACCTCAGGCCAGGGGCAAGTGCTGTGGGATTCTCAAGGGGCATGGTACCAGGGGCCTCCGGAGCTCCCAGTGGGCAAGGGGCCTCCTGATTGGCCTGCACCCCCACCCACAGGTGCGGGCTGGCGGCTTCGAATTCTCGCCAGGGATGCTGCAGGTGTACTCGGACAGCTTACTGACCCTGCCCGCCATCGTCGGCATCGGCGGGGGCGGGGGCCTCCTGCTACTGGTCATTGTAGCTGTACTCATTGCCTACAAGCGCAAGTCTCGGGACGCCGACCGCACCCTCAAGCGGCTGCAGCTGCAGATGGACAACCTGGAGTCCCGCGTGGCCCTGGAGTGCAAGGAAGGTGCGTCGTCAGAGCTGCAGGCACGCCGTGTGGGGGAGTGGGGAGCACGGGGAGCGGGGCTTACTCGGCTGTCGCCGCATGTGAGCCAGGCCCTGTCCTCCCCATGATTCTGCTTGGTGTTTGACCTTCCTGACGCCTTTGCTATGCCATGCTCAGGCTCGGGCATATGGGTGAGGCCCTGACCAAGGCCTGCAGCTGGACCCTGGGCGAGCACAGCCCCTATGGGTGTTACTTGAGACACAGGCTCTGGAGCCAGAGAGCTTTGCATCTGTGCCCCTGCTTGGCTGCAGGACGTTGAATGGGCACATGACCTTGTGTCTCAGATTCTTCATCTGTAGCATGGGTGCGGTGATTCCATCTCCAGGGCCAGGCATGGCCCCAAGGAGCGGGGGCCCTTTCTTTAGGCCCTGAGTACGTACAGACCTTGGCTGATACTGGTCTTTGTTTTCGAGGGGCCGTCTCGGGAATGAGGCCACAGCTCAGCCTCCTAAAAGGGGCTTGGGTCCCTTAAGACCCTGCTGTGTGAGTGGTGGAAATCAGCCCAGGTCATTAGGGAGATGTCGGGTGGGCTTTTGTGCAGGGAAAGTCTGGGGCACAGCTGGCTTCCAGCATGGCTGGGCCAGACCCTCAGCTGCGTCTTCAGCGATCCCTCCCTGTGGTGCCAGGACCAGCACAGGGGGCAAGCTCAGCTTTCCCGCTGGGCCCAGCCCTGCCCAACTGCTGATGCCACGCCTAGTCACGTGCCCCCTTCCCTGAAGCCTGCTCCCCTGGAAGCCCCTGAGTGAGAGTGGGCAGACCCCAAGGGCGGGAGGGGGGTACCCCAGAGAATAGGGTGGGTTCTGACAGGCAGGGGCCACAGATGTCAGAAAAATGTGAGCAGTGGACTCGGATGTCTGCAGGAAGGGTGAGGGGGGTGGGCCCCAAGTTGGAACAGAGGCCACTCTGTCTCTGTCCCTCGTGTCCCAGAGAGACCAGTGTGCTCATTCCTGGCAGAGCAGATACTGCCCGACCTGCCCAGGAGCCAAGGGTACTGCTGCAGGGTGGGCACAGAGAGGTGGGCGCATAGGTCAGGGCCTGCACGGAGCCCTGGTGGCCTGGGATGGAGGCCCTGGGCTGCACGCTGGCCACTTGAGGGGGTGGGTGCGGCTGCCGTGCGTGCCGCGGGCTCTAGGCAGCAGACAGCAGCCTTGGCCTGTGATGGCCACCCTCAGACCTGGTTCGCTTCTCTGGCTGGTGTGAGGTGGTACCGCAGGGCTGTGTGACCTGGGCAGGGGGCCAGCCTGGGATGGCCCCCGTCTCCTTGTGGCCCCCAGCTTACCGCCTCATCAGGGAAATGGGGGCGGTCACAAGGGGTGGATGGAGCCACACTAGTGGTAATTGACAGGTGAAGGACCTGTCTTAGGTGCCAAGAGCAACCTCACACGTTTTGTGAATGCTGGCCACAGCTCTGGGAGGCAGGTGGTGGGAGTGTTCCTATTTGGGGCATGAGGGAAAGGGAGCTGAGGCCCTGGGGGTGACTGCTGCATGGGGGCCTCATGCCTGCAGCAGGCCGGGCACTGGGCTGTTGGTGACTCCCCCGGGACTTAAGAGTGTCCCATTTAGTCAGGACCCTTGCCCGTCTGAGAACTGAAAGGTCCTGGACCGACCCACCCGCCCCATGGGACACAGGCAGGTGTGTGAGGCTTAGGTGGGAGTCAGGTGGCCTAGATGGGGAGCTCTGTGGGCAGGGAGAACCTCAGGATGACGACAGCCGTGTGCCGCGGCCAGCACACAAGGTGCCTTTATCTGCCAGCGCAGTGTGGGGGGCAGAGGCTGGTGGGTGCTGCAGGGCCGGCCAGGCGGCGATAACCAGATTCTTGGCAGCGGTGCCCATGAGGTGAAGGCCCTTGCTCTTAATTAAACCTGCCAACCATCCCCCAGAGCCCGCCTTGCGTTCCTCTGGCTCCTGATCAGATAGAGCCTCCCTCGGGCCGCTGCAGGGCAGACACCTCCCAGCTCTGGAATGTTCCGTTGAGGCCTGCCCCTGCCCTGCCTGCCTTTGTTTCCAAAAGAAGCAGAGCTGCCCTCAGGAGGGTGGGCAGTGGAGAGGGCCCGCGGGTCTGAGCTCTGCGTGTGGCGGTTGTCAGAGTGGAGGGTTCAGGGGAGCCGGGGCGGGCAGTGTGCACCCCAGGGTGGTGGAGGGAGCCAGCACCCATAGTTTCCTTGCCCTCCGGTGCCAACGTTAGATGCAGGAAGCCCCTCTCAGCCCGGCCCTGGGCGCAGCACCTACTCTGCTGTTGTCTGGTGCATCCTGGGACACGTCAGAGGGACAGAGGTTTTGTCCGTGTGTTAGCACTGGGTGAACTGAGCGGTTTCCTTAAGGTTACCCAGCCAGTGAGCCGCAGAGCCAGAGTTGGAGCCTGGCCCTGAGGGTGGGAGGGCTTGGGGGGGCAGCTGCCTTGATACCTCATCTGGCTGCAGCCTTTGCGGAGCTGCAGACGGACATCCACGAGCTGACCAATGACCTGGATGGTGCCGGCATCCCGTTCCTCGACTACCGGACGTACGCCATGCGGGTGCTCTTCCCCGGGATCGAGGACCATCCAGTGCTCAAGGAGATGGAGGTGGGCTGTTGGCTGGGGCTCACTGGACCTCTGCCCACTGCTGGGGCTCCTGGTTACTGTCGGGCAGCCTGGGGCCCCCGGGGGATGGCCCACACGTGTTGGGAGGGGCACTGGGAGGCAGGGCCCTTGGCTCCCTGTAGTGCTTCTGCAGTGGCGGGGAGATGGGCCTGGTGGGGGCCTGCGGTCGGGGCTGGGCTTCATCCCAGCCAGCCACCTTGGGTGGAGCCTGGGCTCACTGGGACCTGCCTCTATTTTATCGAGGCCTTGAGTGCGTTGTGTACTGCCTGTGCACATTCACCTGGCCTGTCTCCTGGCTGGTTCTGGATGCTGAGCCTCACTGGGCAGGGGGCTACTGCCGTGCGGACTGGGAGGTGTGGGGGCTCAGCTGGACTTTGCGTGGCTGTTTGGGGTGAGTGTGTGGCTGTTGCAGCACGGCGGCCCTCACGGAGCGGGGCTTTTGCTTTGTGGAGGTGTTGGCAGTACTCAGGCTATTGGCATGAGCTTGCTGAGAGGAAGAGGGCTGGCCCCGAAGTCCTCTAGGAGCCCCCAGCGGCAGGCCAGGAGCCCAGTGCCCAGCCAGAAACAGTCAGAGGCTCAGCAAGTCAGCTCGTTCATGCTGTCCTGCCGAGGGCATCCCATCTGTGCACATTTTGGATGTGGGGGAGCCCCTCCTTGTCACAGCTCTCTCGGTGGGACAGTCCCTCTTGAGCTCTGCTGGAATGGGCCTTCCTATCACTCTGGCTCAGGCCCAGGGCTGCCTTGGGCTGCTCATCAGCTCCTCATCCCGGGGATGGCTGCCACATCAAGGGCTCCACATGCCTTGTCACATCTCTTTCCTGATGTGGTCCTCTGCTGTGCCAGCCTGACGGCTCTCTTAATTGGGACTGTGTTCTACTTGGGTCTTGTCACCTGTCTGCCTGGGCTGGGAGCAGTGGCACTGGCAGCCTCTGCATGGCCTGGTGGGGAATCTCCTGTTTTGACAAGCCTTGGTGTGTGTAAGAGAGAGAGTAGGGGCCCTGGAGCCAGCCATGCCTGCATTCCACCCCTTCTCCCCACTTCCATGTCACGTGGTAGTGAGCAGAGAGAGAGGGAGTCCACCTTTACTCAGAGCACTCCTCCTTCTGATTTTTGTTTGCCCCCTCACTGTGAACGTGAGGGAACATGCTGGGCAGGAGGAGATGGCCCAGGGCCACGCGGAGGGAGGTGGCCATGCTGGGACTACCTGCCCATACCCGCTGTGTGGGGGGATACTTTATTGTCCCCTGTGAAGTGGGGAAGGTGATTCTTGTTGTGAGTGCAGAGTGAGACCATGGATGTTCTGTGCTGGTGCCCAGCAGATGGGGCATTGAGTTTGGCTTCCTTCTAGCTACCAGAGCGAGGCTTCAGGAGGTGGCGGTCCCAGTGTCTGGCTGCAAAGAGAGTGGCCTTCGTTCTGTACCTCCCACTGACACTGGTCTGCCCCGTCCCTGCCTGTGGTGGGCTACTCAAGTAGCTGCCCGGACACATCCGTTCTACCAAGGACAGTTGAGGCCCAGGGACCTGTTAGGGCAACATGTCCCCTGCCTTTAAGGCCTCCTCTCTGGCCCTGCCCTCAGCCTTCCCCTTCCTGCCTCTCATGTGGGGGCTGGGTGCCCCACTGGGTCTGAGCGCACCTGTGGGCTGCCCCTCCCCCAGGTGCAGGCCAACGTGGAGAAGTCACTGACGCTGTTTGGGCAGCTGCTCACCAAGAAGCACTTTCTGCTGACCTTCATCCGCACGCTGGAGGCCCAGCGCAGCTTCTCCATGCGAGACCGTGGGAATGTGGCTTCACTCATCATGACGGCGCTGCAGGGCGAGATGGAGTATGCCACGGGGGTGCTCAAGCAGCTGCTGTCTGACCTCATCGAGAAGAACCTAGAGAGCAAGAACCACCCCAAGCTGCTGCTGCGGCGGTGAGCCTGGACTTCCGACCTGCAGACCCTAGCTGGCGCATCGGGTGCGGGGCCCCCACCCCAGAGCATGCCGTACCCAGTGCCCATTGGTGCCAAGCCAGAGTTGTCCAGCTCAGAGGCCTGGCTCTGGGGCCAAGGGCTGGGGTCTCCATGGCAGCCCCCAGCCGCCTGACGCCTGCGGTGCCTTGCAGGGCCTGACCTTCAGCACCTCAGGCGGGAGTGGGGTGGGCACAGTGAGCAGGCATGGCAGTGGAGTCAAGCCACCCCCCTCGTGTTGTGCCCCCCAGGACCGAGTCAGTGGCGGAGAAGATGCTGACCAACTGGTTCACCTTCCTTTTGTATAAATTCCTGAAGGTAGGTGGCTGCTGAGGAGGAGGGAACATCAGAGGTGGGGTGTCAGGCAGGTGGATGGGCTCAAGGGAAATAGGAGAAGAGAGAGTCACGGGCAGGTGGCGGGGGGGAGGTCTCAGCCCAGAGGGGCTCGGCTGGGGACTGGGTCTCAGCAGGAATTCCCCCAGGACATGTGTCTCCTTAGCCTCTTTCCTCCTCCTCTTCCTGGAGACTGACCATGCCTCACCCAGCCCCAAGGTAGGGGTGGACACCCCAGCGCTGCAGTGAGCATCTGGCTAAGCTGGAGTTTGGACCCAGGCCCACGTCTCAGTAGCTGAGCCCATGGCCCAGAGCCAGGGATGGAGGGGACATGTGGGCAGGGACTTTTCTGTGTCCAGCACCCAGTGCTGACCAGCCTGGGGAGGCTCTTGGGGGCTCCTGTTGGCCCCTGTTGGGAGATGGTGGCCGCCTGGGCCTCCTCTATTGTCTGGACAGGCCCCCACCCTCAGAAGATGAGCCCTAGAGACTCGTGGCCAGCCTCAGAATAGGGTGGACACTAGATACGGTCCAGGTGGATTTTTTGGGGGTATAAGCAGTGAGACTGGTTACTTGCTCTTTAGAAATGTGATGATTCAGAGCCAAATATCTGCTTCTCTTAAAATCTGAAGGCTTGGCAGACAAGCCCACAGTCCTGCTGGAGAGGTGGATGGGGGATGCCCAGCGTAGCCCAGTGTATATGGTTCGAGTGTGCTCCCACCTGGTCTCTGGCATCTGGTTGATGCCCTGCAGATGGCCAAGGTTATAGGCAGTGGAGCCCAGTGGCCACGGGTGGGGGCTGGCCGCAGGTGGCCTGGAGCTCAATTTTACTGTGGTTGCTTCTTGGTCATGGACCTTAGTTGCCGGGGTCCTCACTGAGTTGGGGATAGCGGCGGACTCGTGGAGGTGCCTAGGGCAGAGTCTCTCCCTGACTGGGGAGAGAGGCATGGATGGGATGCTGGGATGCGAGGTCAGGTGAGAAGGGGCAGGGAATCAAGGGGATGAGGGACTTGAGCAAAGGTGTGAAGGAAGGGAAGGAGTTAGCCAGCCCGAGGGAAACAGGTCCCCGAGGTACATGCAAGCTCCAGCAAGGGGGCCCCGGGGGAGCCAGGCGGGGCTGGTCCGGTGGGGGCCACAGCAGGAGGGAGCAGTGGCAGAGTCTCAGAATCCTGGGCACATGACAAGTGCCCCGTAAACAACATTATCATTGCACAAAACTGGTGGCCAGTGACAGACTCGTGCCTTTCTTGTAGAAATGCAATTCTGTGCAGACCGTGCAGGGGGCACTTATGTGCTCGTAAAATGGTGTTCCGTAAGCCAAGAGAAGCAAGGACTGGTGTCAAGCCCTGTCTCCTTTCCTCCCTGTCTGGCCCTGACTCTGCACACCCAGAGAAAGGGGACTCATTTTGACGTCCGGTCTGAGAACCTGGGTTGGGTGTGTGTGCCGTGTGAGCGCAACACAGGACACGGCAGGTGGACGGGCTGTGTGGGTGTGGTGCTGTCTGAGGGTTGTGCTTTGGGCTCCTGGGCGGGGCCTGCTTTGTGCGGGGTGGTGACATGGGGGGTAGTGAGCAGAGGGAGAGGGAGAGGGAGGCCACATTTACTCAGAGCACTCCTCCTTCCCATTCTTGTTTGCCCCCTCACCGTACACATGAGGGAACATGCTGGGCAGGAGGAGATGGCCCAGGGCCATGAGGCAGGGAGGTGGCCATGCCCATACCTGCTGTGAGTGGGGATACCAGAGACTGGCCTGGGCTGCTTCTGTCCACAGCCAGGATCTGAGTGAGAAATTTCTGGTTGTAGGCACAAGCAGGTGCAAAGGCCCTGAGGTGGGGACACGCTTGGTTGGTGGAGGAGTAGGAGATGGCCTTGGTGGCTACAGTGTGGGGAGCCAGAGGGCAAGTGGTCAGAGGCAGGGGCAAAGCAGACTCTTGCTGAGTGCCTGGGGCCCAGCTCTCGTCTTGGCCACGGACTCCTGTGTCCCACGGTACTGGAGAGTCGCAGCTCCAGGTCAGTGTGTCTGCACCCATGGTTGCATTGGCCTTGTGCTCTCAGGTGATGGAAGGAGGGGTGGTCCTCTGCCTGCAGGGCTGGGTCCCAGCTGGGTGGGCCTCTGACATCCAGCCAGTCACCGTCAGACACAGTGCTGTGCGGCACAGGGTCCACCGTGCCTCGGGCCGTGGGGTGGGCCTGGGAGCCTGGGTGCTGTGTTGGCTGCTCAGGTCAGGCTCTGGAGAGTGGGGTGCTGGAGCACAGGCAGGAGGCTGGGGGCTGGGGTGGTGGGCCCGCTGAGGCCTGAACTGGGGGGACGCTTCAGGGAGGAATCCACCGGCCTTGGTCTTATTTGGCATAAGCCCAGCTTGGCCACATGGTGTTTTTCTCTGTGTGCTCCTCCTGGTTGAGGCCACACTAGGATTTTCACTTCGAAGTTCACAGGGGCAGCTGGTCTGTTGTTCAACCTATTTATTTTCTTGCACCGCCTTCTTGGGGCTCTAGAATCAGGGATCTGCTTGTCTGCTAAAAAGAATTTGGAAAAGTTGCTCCTTTCTCGTTGTGGGAAGCGTGCACACGGCTGCACCAGAAGCTGGGAGTGGAGGGTGGAGGCGGCCTCCCCTGGGTGTCCTGGACACAGCTGATGCCCACCTGCCTGCTGCAGGAGTGCGCGGGGGAGCCCCTCTTCATGCTCTACTGCGCCATCAAGCAGCAGATGGAGAAGGGCCCCATCGACGCCATCACAGGCGAGGCCCGCTACTCCCTGAGTGAGGACAAGCTCATCCGGCAGCAGATCGACTATAAGACACTGGTGAGTGCGAGCCCAGCCGTCCCGTGCAGCCCTGCCCTCTCCATGCACCCCTGCACAGCGCGCGCCCAGAGAGGTGGGGCTTGACGCTGCACCCTGCCCTGCCCGCAGACGCTGAACTGTGTGAACCCCGAGAACGAGAATGCACCCGAGGTGCCGGTGAAGGGGCTGAACTGTGACACGGTGACGCAGGTTAAGGAGAAGCTGCTGGATGCCGTGTACAAGGGTGTGCCCTACTCCCAGCGGCCAAAGGCTGGGGACATGGACCTGGGTGAGCCTGACTGCTCGGGGAAGTGAGCTGCGTGTGCCAGGGACCTGAGGCTACAGGCAGCGGGCCGGACACGGTGCTGGTCTGGGGGTGCTGCAGGCCATGGGGGTGGGGGGTCTGTGGGAAGGGATGTGGTCTGGGCTGGGCTCTGGAAAGCTGCTCCCGGCCCGGGCAGAGGGAAGAAGCAGGAAGTCCACTCAGAGGCTGCTGCCTTCCAGGGGACAGGCAGGTGGGGGGTGCCTGGGTACCGAGGAGGGGGTAGGCTTGTTGGAGCTGGGACAGGGGGCCACTCTGGCTCATGAGCCAGACAGGTAGGGGTGGCTGCAGAGCTAGAAGGGCCCAAGCAGGCGGGGGGAGGTATAGGGCCCGGGGCTCGCGTGGTAGCTGTGGCTGGAGAAGCCAGGGTGGGGCACCATGCTGGCCTCAAATGCCAGCCTGAGGAGGAGGGCCTAGAGCTCTGGAAGGCAGGGCATACTGTGGGAGGGCCGGGCTGCCCCCAGTGGACCAGCTGCAACAGGTGGAGGGCTGCCGGAGGGGGCGTGGGCAGCAGCAGGGATGCAGGCCTTACCCGCAGGGGTGCATGCGTCCTGCTCAGAGCCAGGATGGGAGCCTCGAGGAGGGGAGGAGTCTTGTCTCTCCCTCATTCTGCCGTTCCGGGCCTCTCACTAAGTGTCCACAGGATGCCCTGCTCCCTCGGGGCCTGTCCTTTCCCTCCTGCTCTGAGAGGCCAGGATCATGGGTAGGGAGTGGTGGGTGGGTGGCACCTGCCCGGGTGGCCCGCCCCTCCAGCACTCCCCTTCCCCCTAGAGTGGCGCCAAGGCCGCATGGCGCGCATCATTCTGCAGGATGAGGATGTCACCACCAAGATTGACAACGACTGGAAGAGGCTGAACACGCTGGCTCACTACCAGGTAACAACCCCCAGGCTTCCTGACCCTCTGGCCACAGCTTGGGCCTCTCCTCTTGGGGCCCCAGGGCAGTGCCATGTCTAGGCCCGTTGGGCTCTGGGTAGTGGATCTCTCAAGGAGAAGAGGATACAGGGACCCCACGCAGCCCTGCAGGTGCACTGCTGGGGAAACAGGCTCAGAGTGCTGAGGTGACTGGCCTCCAGGTTCAGACCAGGAAGGGGGTGTCCTCTGGGCTCTTGATGATGGGTCACACATCTCCTGGCCCTCTGCCCGCAGGTGACCGACGGGTCCTCAGTGGCCCTGGTGCCCAAGCAGACGTCTGCCTACAACATCTCCAACTCATCCACCTTCACCAAGTCTCTCAGCAGATACGGTGAGGGGCTAGATGGGGACGGCAGGGCCCACAGGCCTGGATGGGACGCCCCCCCTCCCCCTGCCCAGTGCTCCCTGCTGCAGGCTGGGAGGGGCCTTCTTCGTGGCTTGTCCCTTGGAAATTGCTTTTCCCTCAAATGTGGAGGCTCTCTTTCCCCAGACGTTACATAGTGGTCCTTTCTGCCATCTCCCTGATATCTCTGTCTGTCCCCAACAACCCAGGGAGGTGGGGCTGTTGATTCCAGTTTTCAGATGAGGAAACAGCCTCAGACAGGGGAGCTGCCAAGGCCACCTGACCAGCACCAGGGTGGGCATTGGGTGCTAGGCGTGGAGGGCCCCCCCCACTGACGAGCAGGGTGCCTGCAGAGAGCATGCTGCGCACAGCGAGCAGCCCCGACAGCCTGCGTTCACGCACCCCCATGATCACGCCCGACCTGGAGAGCGGCACCAAGCTATGGCACCTGGTGAAGAATCATGACCACCTGGACCAGCGGGAGGGCGACCGAGGCAGCAAGATGGTCTCCGAGATCTATCTGACACGGCTGCTGGCCACCAAAGTAGGCCCTGGTGGGCAGGTGGTGGGGAGGTCAGGGGGTGGAACGGCCAGGCCTGGGCCTCAGAAAGCAGAGCTCAGAGCAAACCCCTCATCCTCACCCTTATCCTGTGGCAACCAGCTGCCCAGGCCATCCGGGAGGCGAGGGGGGCAGCCTGGTGGCCCCCCTGGACCTCTGCTCTTGCCTGCCTGCAGGGCACGCTGCAGAAATTTGTGGATGATCTGTTCGAGACCATCTTCAGCACGGCGCACCGGGGCTCGGCCCTGCCGTTGGCCATTAAGTACATGTTCGACTTCCTGGACGAGCAGGCTGACCAGCACCAGATACACGACTCAGACGTGCGCCACACGTGGAAGAGCAACTGGTGGGTTTGGGAGGATGGGGCGTAGCGGGCGCCCCAGGGCGGGGAACAAGGGCACTAGGGGTCCAGCCGGGGAGGGCTGGAGGCTGTGGGGCCACGGGAGGCTGGCCCCCAGGGACAGGTTTCCCCGGGTGAGGAGAGAGGCCCCTCCAGGTTCACCGCCTCCGCGCTGAGGCCAGTCCCTCTGCGGGTGCGCCTTCCTGACTCACCCATCTTGGGGGCGTCTGACGTCTCCCCGCCCAGGGTGTGGGCATGTCCTCTGCTCCAACTTGTGGGACCTGCCTTAGGGCGTGGGAGGTGAATATGGGTGTGTGTCCATGCCTGTTGGATTCACGAGTGTCTTTGGGTGTGCGTGGCTGTGTGCAAGTGTGTGAGTGCGGGCTTGCGTGTGAGCAGTCGGCTCAGTGGGATGGGCCCGTTCTCACCGGCTGCAGTGAGGACAGTGAGAGCCAGCACTCCTGAAGCCCTCCCCCCTCCCCCTACGGGGCCAGCAGCCACCACCCAGTCTGGCTTTTGTCTCTCTGAGCCTGACCCTGGGCCCTCGGCACCATTTGCCCTATCACAGAAGCTCCTGTGCCTTTGGCCTCTGGCATCTTCCTCCCTTGTCCCCCGGTGACCTTAGCTCTCCTAGGACTTTGACCTCTACAAGCTGCTGCTTCCCGAGCCTGGGATGCAGCCCTGGCCCTGGTTGGGACCCACCCTGGGCCTCCAGCTCCACCTGTGCTCCTTAAGAGGGTTCCATGGGGCACTGGAGAGGGGGCAGCGCCATGCAGGTTTGCATCGTCCAGGGGAATTTTCTGTGATGGCGGAATGTTCTAGATCTGTGCTGTTCATAGCAGTGGCTGGCAGCCGTGCGTGACTACTGAGCATTTGACCGAGGACTGGTACAACCCAAAATCTGGATTTTTAACTTCATTTAATTCTGTAAACTGCCACACATGGCTAGTGGCTAGTGCATACCCTAGCTGAGGGCTGTCCCAGAGGTGGCATTTTGGATGAAGAGGTCAGCTATCTGTGGGGCTGTGTCTCCTGGGCCCTTTCCTGGTCTTGCTTCCAGGGCCCATCTGGGTAGGAGAAGGGGTGAGCCAGGCCAGGTGTGCCCTGTCTTGGGGATGAGCCTTCCCCTGGAGGGGAACCTGCTTAGGTGTGAACCAGCCCCATGGTGTGCCTGCATGAGTGTGTGCCTTCCATGGGGGTGAGCCAACCTGGGTGTGTGTGACCCCTGATGTGAGCAGGCATGCAGGTCTAGGAGGTCTGTGGCCATGTGCACTGGGCACCCAAAGGTGAGGGAGCACTTCTGGGTCTGTATGTCTCACCCATGTGTGCCTCTGGGGGAGGGCTGCCCTCCTGGAGGCACTGGGGGGTGGGATGCACTCACCAAGAGTCCTGGCTCTCTCTGGGCCTCAGTTTCCCCACCTCCTTGGAAAACCGTGACCAATGTGAAGGTCAGAGCCAGGAGGGCTGCAGGCCCTCTGGCCAGCCCCTTCCCTACACCATTGGGAAGGGATGCTGAGGCCTTGTCTGACCATGCACTTGGGCCCACCCACCTGCAGCTTGCCCCTGCGCTTCTGGGTGAATGTGATCAAGAACCCACAGTTTGTGTTCGACATACACAAGAGCAGCATCACGGACGCCTGCTTGTCAGTGGTGGCCCAGACCTTCATGGACTCCTGCTCCACGTCTGAGCACAAGCTGGGCAAGGACTCACCCTCCAACAAGCTGCTCTATGCCAAGGACATTCCCAACTACAAAAGCTGGGTGGAGAGGTAGGCGGCGCCAGGGGGGCGGGCAGACGGGCAGGCAGGCATGGGGCCAGGACCCCACTCACGGCCCCCCCTGCCGCCCTCTGCAGGTACTATGCTGACATCGCCAAGATGCCTGCGATCAGTGACCAGGACATGAGCGCCTACCTGGCCGAGCAGTCGCGGCTGCACCTGAGCCAGTTCAACAGCATGAGCGCCTTGCACGAGATCTACTCCTACATCACCAAGTACAAGGATGAGGTGAGCATGCGCACTGGCCCTCACCCAGAGCCCCCTCTCCCACGCCCGCCCAGCTCAGACCCCTGCCAGATGCTGCCAAGCAAGCGTCCTCCGTTAAAGCCCCTTCAGCTACCCCTGCCCCACCAGCCCCTCCCCACGTCTCAGGGCTGGCTGGGCGCTTGCCTTTTCCACTCTGCACCCCGACTGGCCACCTTGCTCACTGGGGCAGGGAGGGAATGCTGTCTTGACTCCTTGCCAGGCCTGGCAGGGTCGGGCTGGGCTGCACTAGGTCAGGGATTGTGCTTCTGGTCATTGTGGGGCGTGGGGGAGTGGACGGCAGTGTCTTTCCAAGGTGGAGACTGTGGGTCAGTGAGTGCCTGTGCCCTGAGGGCCCATCACAGGGTTTATCAGCCTGGGTGGATGTCTCCAGGGCAGGGTACCAGGCCTTTCCTCAACCTTTAGCACCTTCCGCTGCTGACTTGGAGTGAGGCTTCAGGAGGCCTCCTAGGTGTCTCTGCCGAGCTGGGGCTCCCTGAGCTGTCTGGGGAGGGAGGATGGTCTTACAGGCTGGATTGGATAGGGCACAAAGGGCTGGAGCAGCAGGATGGGCCTGGCCAGTGCCAGGGCCCTGAGGCCAGAGTGGGCCCTGTTGTAGGACGGCGGAGGCTGGGAGGCTGAATCAGCCGGCCCTGGGGGAGGAGCAGGAAAGGCTGAGGCAGGGTTCGTCCCTCGGTGTGCACGCCTCGGGGAACTTGGGCTGTTCCCTGAGTGAGATGGGCCTTCAAGGTTTAGAGCCGTGATTGGACTGCAAGATAGCAGGGGACGAGAGGGAGGCAGAGACCAGCAAGGCTGCAGCCACGCTGCTGGGCCGTGGGGTTCAGGGGCTAGGTCTTGCCTATCGGACTGGCTGTGGGCCTGTCTCCAGACCTGTGGCTGAGTGACAGGAAGTGTGAGGCGGGCTGCAGGAGCTAGGGGTCAGCTATTCAAGTGTGAGGGGAAGGATCTGAGAGCAGGAGAGTCTCAGGCCCTAGGCCCAAGTGTGGGGTCGGCGGCCGAGAGAAGGAGGCATCCGTGAAGGGAGAAGGCAGCCCCAGAGGTGAGTCCAGAGCCGGGACAGACAGAGCCTTGGGACTGAGAGCCAGGGACAGGCCACGGCAGATGGCCGAGTGCGGAGGAGGATGAATGGCCTACAGGTTGGGGACTGAAGCCCGCCTTCTTTCAGCCCTCGAGGGAGAGCAGAGGGGAGCTCGCGGTCCTCTTTGAGGAGCTCTGCTGTAACGGGGTGTGGAGAAACGGGCGGTGGTTGGGGGCGCTTGGATGCAGTGAGGGGGCGGCGGGGCTGTGCTCTGGTGGGCTGACGGCCAGTAGGACACAGGAGTGTGGGCAAGCGGAGGGCCCAGCGAGTGCTCAGTGCCTCAGGCGGAGCTGGGGTGCAGAGCAGGCTGTGAGGGGGTAGTGTCTGTGCCCCGTGAGGCCAGGCCCTGCTCTGACAGACCTGCACTGAGAGAGCCCCAAGGGCTGGCTGTGATGAAAGCCCGGTTTGGGGACAGGGTAGGCATGGTGACCTGGGGGAGTCATTCTCTACCTTGGGGTCCTGGGGGTCCAGGCTCAACCCAGACCCCTCAACTGAAATGGAAGGAGCGGAGTCTAGTGCCGACTCCGGAGGCCCCGCTGGTGGTGGCCGTGTGACATGCTCCCTGGGCACCCCGCCCCACCTCAAGCTTTCTTGTACCCTCCCATGGGAGCAGGTGGCCCTGGCCAGGCTCACTGACGCCCCCGCCTACCCTCGTAGATCCTGACTGCCCTGGAGAAGGATGAGCAGGCGCGGCGGCAGCGGCTCCGGAGCAAGCTAGAGCAGGTGGTGGACACGATGGCCCTGAGCAGCTGAGACACTCGGCCATCACCGCCCAGTGGGAGTTGAGCAACAGGGCCCACAGGCGCGGCCTCCGTGTCCGGCAGCCAGAGCTGGGAGGCCCCGGAGGCAGCCTCGCCCCAACTGTGCCTAGTGCCAGGGCGCTCGGGGCCGGGCGTGCGGTCCAGCGTCCTCCCGGCCCTCCCCCTCCTCTTCCTGCCTGGCGGGGGTCCCAGTTCTTGGTGTGGGGGACCGTGCCTGCAGCACCACCCGTGCCCAGAGCTGCTCACCACGGGGCGGGGGGAGCCCAGCTGTGACCAGGGGCTCCTGGGGAGGAGAGGGTGCCGCCAAGGACCAGCGGGTAAGGCTGGAGCCCTCCGGGAAAGGGGTAGCCGGCCTGGTCTGTCTCCTTGAGGCCGTGATGCCAAGGTCAGAAGGGCCAGGACGAGGGGCTATAGGAGGGCGCCAGCCGTTCCTGGCGTCCTGGGCAGAGTGTGAGGCGCGGGCCCCGGATGGCAGCCCTGGGCGGGGGAGGCTGAATGCCCAGGGCCCAGCCGAGGGCCGCTGAAGCCGGCCCGCCCGCCGCGTCTGGCACCCCCACGCTCGCTGCACGACCGCCACCATCCTCCGATTCACCGCGTGCTCTCCGCGGCCGCGGCCGAGGCCGGAGCGCCACGTCAACCTCGCTCAGACAGGCCCCAGCTCCCTCCTGTGGAGGGGCTGCAGAACAGTTCGCCCAGCGCCCCCATGTGACTTCCAGAAGGACTCGGTGACTCCTTTCCTGTCCTCAGGGCTGCGCCTCTGGGAGCCACTGGGGCCTGGGGCTCCGGGTCATGAGCGCACGTTCCCGTTATTTATTCCCCCACAGTACCGCTCCTGGCACCAGCCCCTGGGCGGGCTGTGCTCTCTGGCCGCGCGGGTCCTGGGAGTAGCCCCCGGCCACCCTCCTCCCTCGTCCCCCCTCTGTGTCCCCTGCTCGCCACGTCCACTTTCAGCGGCTTCCGGTCCGACATCTCTGCAGCGCGGTGGGACATCTGGGGGACTTGTTTTGGTTGTTTCAGGGGAGCACTCTGGGTGGGCAGCCGGGGCTGTGGCAGGGCCCCCGGGAGTAGAACGCAGTGCCCAGAGGGGCCCGAGGCTGGCTCTGCCCGTCCGCCCTCAGTGAGCAAGAAAGAACATGTTTTTAATTAAAAGAACTCTGTACATATATATATATATATATGTGGCTCTAGCCTCAGTCTCCAGCCCCAGTGGGGTCCTGTATAGTTAACTGGAGGAGGAGAAATTTCACAATGTAGAATAAGGAAATTAGGGCAGTGGGAAAGCAATACCAAATGGTCGTGGAGGAAGTGGCCAGGGCTTCCCCCGGTGGCGCGCCCCCAAGGCCTCTGCCCCTCGACCTGCGGGTCATCCTGTTTTTGTTTGTTGACGTACAAAGGAGAAATCTTCTCGCTGGCCCCTCGAGAGTGTCCAGGGCGCGGGGCCATGGATTCCTGCATGACCGTGCTAGCGTTTAGTCTGACTTGATCTTTTTAAAACTGCAAGTGTTGAATACTAGAGGTTGTTAGACCCCTTTTTTTATGTTTTTTAATTAATCAGTCACTTGTGAAACAAACAAGCGGCCCGGCCCCTTTTCAAGTTCACTTTTTCGACGGTACTCAAGATTCCCACGGACTTTAAGGGACAGCTAACTGTGGCCGGCTCTGCGCCCACGGGCTGCCTGTCTTGGGGTCCCCCCTCCTAAGCAGCGTGAGCCACACCCTGGAGATCAGATCAGGGGCCACTTCCTCCCGTGAGGGAGCTCCGTGAAGTCCGAGCGCTCCTGCTGCAGGAAGGTCTTGGCACAGGCTGGACGGGGGACCCATGGGCACCGGGCAGGGCTCGGGCCTCCTGCGGCTGTGGGTGCCCTGCTGGAGCTCAGGCCACCCCCGGCCCCAGCTCAGCTCCTGTAGACTCATCCCTGGGCAGCCCAGCTGAGGCCGGTCTGGCTAGAGATCTGGCTGTCTTTTGGTAACGGCTCGCCTTGGCCTGGATTCTTGTCCCCGGGTGCACCCCTGCCTCCCCTCTGATGTCTGGCCGCGTCTGAGGGCAAGCCTCGTTCTCCCTGAAAGTCTTCCCAGGATGCCGGCTTCTATGTGAAGCCCCTGTTCTTCCAGTTCCATGAGGTCAGGTTGGGGTTCCTCGGCCCCTGTGTCCCTCCTCTTCAGAATCTAGTTCCAGCCCCTTCCTCTGCCCTCCCTGGTCCCCGCAGAGCCAAGCCCCCTGTGCCTGCCTCTGCGAGGCGACAGGTTCCAGGGCAGGGCCCTCCCCGTGCCCTTGTCACTTGGACAGTGGGCAGGCAGGGCAATGGTGGCAGAGGGAGGCCAAGCACTTTAGCAGTACCTGTTTACATGCGAGCCCGTGGAGCTGGTCTTTGGCCTGCCTCACCCCTGCAGCAGATCGTGCGCACCTGCCTTCCTGCTGGGTCGTGCAGTTAGGCCCTGCCTCCTCCTTGTCACTACTTCCCATGGCCCTCCCAATCCTGTAGCACCCTACTGGCACCTCTGCGCATCCTCCTGCCAGGGGCTCCCACCCCAAGCTCTGACACTGGCACAGGGGCCTGGCAGGAGCCTGGAACTGAAGCCCTGCTCTGAGCAACGGGGGTGGGCGCCCCTCTGCCATCCCAGGGCTTGGGGGATCCAGGCCTCAGTGGGGGCTGCAAGGGCTCCCAGCCTGTCCCAGACACTGCTGCTATTGCCTGCCCTGCTACAGGCCACTCCTCCCCACTCCCCTGCCTGGCCTTCCCCCTTCCCCACCCTGCCCCCATCCACACGGTCTCAGGAGTGCCCCTAGACAGCTCACACCTCGCTCTGGGAGCCTGGTCTCTCCATATACCTCGAGCTTGCCCTGTATTCCCTGACCCAGGGCCCGAGGAGCCGGGGCTGGGGGCTGTGGAAGAGGGACCTGGGGTACCCCAGACGGAGGGCCCCAAACCTCCCTCCCACCTTCCCTGGTTTGGCCTTGCTGAGAGTACCCCCACCCCGGTTCCCCAGTTCTGGATCTGATTTCAGGCTCACGTCGTTGGTGCTACACAAGCTAGAATAGATATATTTAGAGAGAGAGAAAGATATTTTTAAGACGAAGCCCACAATTAGCTGTCCTTTAACGCCACAGAGCCCCCACCCAAAAGAAGAGTGATCACTCGGCCAGCCCGAGCCGCCCGCCCGGAGGTCGCTCTCCCGCAGGAGCAGTGTGGCTGACGGGCGCTTGGCCCGCGGATCGTGTAAATACACGGCTATTTCCTATTTTACTGTTCTTCAGATTTAGTACTTGTAAATACACACACACATTAAAGAGAGATTAAACATTTTTGCTAAATCTCTTGGCTCTTGAGTGTTCGTTGCTGGGAGGGGTCTGGGGCAGGGCCCACAGCCCGGCAGGCGCGCCCTACACTCCAGTGTGTCTCCTGCTCGGCACCGGGCCCCTTGCCCGCCGAGCTGGGTGCTGACGGCTCCCAGTGGGGTTCATACCAGCACAGCCGCATCACCCCAGAACTGCCTGCAAGAGCAGGCTCTTGGCCACCGCCGCTTCGCCAGGCCTTGGGGGGTTGCTGCCCTGGAGCAGGAGTGCTGTGCTAGGGGTTCTGGGGACCTTGGAGGCACTCAGGAACTGTCAGCGAGACTGAAAGCCACCAAGGCCTGGAGCCCCTCAGGGACCCTACACGCTACCTGTCAGAGGTTCTTCTGGTGCTT
This sequence comes from Eumetopias jubatus, assembly GCF_037043125.1. Taxonomy (NCBI): domain Eukaryota; kingdom Metazoa; phylum Chordata; class Mammalia; order Carnivora; family Otariidae; genus Eumetopias; species Eumetopias jubatus. The sequence continues at coordinate 159,617,760 of NW_028274807.1, forward strand.
CTCCTGGGCAGCAGGGTCAGGAACACCTGGCTCGGAGCACTGGTTCCCAGGGGGACCTTGTCTAAATGCAGATCGTGCTCCAGAGAGCCAGGAGGGGCCTGGCTGCTCCAGGGACTTCAGGCCACCTTGGACAGCGAGGGCCTGGAGCCGTGTTTACCAGATTCTCTCAGCCAGGAGCATTCTTTTTTGTTGGGAGCCCCGTAGCTGAGGAACCCAGTGGGGAATGTTGGCCTTTGCAGCACAGACATGCTCTCCTATCCCAGGAAGATCTGGGCCAGTACTTTTCTTATGAAAACGGTGTTGGTGCAGTCTCTGCTGGCGCGTGGCTCTGCCCAGCGGCCCTGTCTCGAGGCCCGTCTCCTCCAGGGCCCAATAGGGATGGCTGTTGCTGACCCAGAGGGTAGGCATGGGATCAGCGGTGGTGATCTGGGATGCGGCAGGCCTGTCTCTGGGTGGGACAGGTGGGACACGTCCCCAAAGGACATACCTGCTGATGGACCACTTGTAGCTCAGCCACTGTCCAAGCGTGGCTGGTGGATGGACTGGTTTGGACCTCTATGGGTAGGGGTTCTTATCCCCAGCACTTGGGGAGCTTGGGGGACACACAGGTGCTGCCCAAAGGCACACAGTGGGAAGTGACAGAGCCGGATCGAAATCCGGCCACAGCATATCAGGAGGGAGTTTCCCAGAGAGCCCCGGCAGCTCTCTCCACCTGCCTTCCTGCACTGTCTTTCCTTTCTGAGGGCTCTGACAGTGGTCCATAAATCATAATCAATACCTCCTGCTCCAAAATGGGCCTGTCCTGACAGCCGGGCTGCAGGCACTGAGCTCAGCGCCAGGCTCAATTACTAAAGAGAAATCAGTGTAATCACCATGAAATTGCATCGGAAACAAATTTAGCAAATGCGTCCCGTTTGGGGTGTGACGTGGCCTGTTCTCATGGCTCAGTCCCCTCCAGCTTTCCGGCACAATCATCCCTGCCTCAATTACCCTCGTTAGGCCGCCGGGGGCTCCAGCCCCACCAGCCCGAAAGTAGGCGATGGCCTCTGAGTCGCAATCAGCGCTCACTGTGCCATGATCACGCGTAATTACACAGTGAGCACGGTGCGGGGGGGTGGGGGGTGGAGGCAGGGGCCTTCTGATTGCCGCACACATTGGCTCATCCAGGGTATTAAAACCATCAGCTATTAATACCAGGGCTTGCCGGCTGTGCTGAGCAGGGCATGTCAATGGGGCTGTCTGTGGATGGCAGAGGGGTGAAGCTCTGGTTTACACTTGGCAGCCACTGGGCTAGAGAATCAGAAGCTGGAGGAGGTCAGAGTCCGCTTGGGAGGCTCCTACAGATGTCCCTGAGGGGCCTTGGCCCCATTGTGCCCCTTTGGGGCCTTCCTGGACACCCAGGAGCATATCAGATGGTGTTCCTTCATGGGGATGTGTGGCCTTTCTGAAAATGGACAGGGTGGAGCCATATGACCCGTGGCGATCATTGGATGGTCAGTGAAGTGGCTTGGGGCACTTCTAGGTTGGGCATCTAGTTGTCCTGCAGTGAGGATTCTGGAGAGCAGTACCTCTAGCCAGCCTGCATTGGGTGCAGGGCTTGAGCACAAAACAAGCTCAGTTGTGCTAGAGCCGGGCATCTGGGGAAAGTGCTGTTTCTGCAGGACAGCCCAGACTACACTGACTGTTATAAACTGGTAGCATTGCTACCTGGAGGAGGACCTGGGGACAAAGAGAGGTGAGATCAATCACTTGCCCGTGGACACGGAGCTGTCAGTGCCAGAGCCAGAAGTCAAACTCAGACTATCAACTCACTTGGGGTCTTATTAGTTAGTTTGAGAAATCAACTTTCCAGCCATCATTGCTGCTTCCAGCTGAAAATCAAATAACACAGCATATTTTTCTTCTGGGTGGCCCTCTCCATTATAAATAATTTAACCTAAACTTAACCTAACCTAAACTGGCTTGAGCAATGAAAGGGAACTGGTTGGCTCATGTAATAGAAAACTCCAAGGGTGTGTCTAGCTTCAGGCATGGCTGGATCCAGGAGCTCCATGAGGTCTTGAGGAATCTGTCTTTCTTCTTCTCTGTCATCTGTATGGGTTCATTCTCAGGCAGGCTCTTCCCAAGTGGGAGGCACCATGGCTGCCAGCAGCTGTAGACTTACCAACCTAGCAACACCTTTGGTCAGCACATGTCCAACTAGGGATTTAATTAGCCAACTTTAGCACACGTGTCTCTACTTGAACTGACCATTCTGGCCTAAAGGAAGAGGTGCTCTGATTGGCCAGACTCAGGTCCCATGCCCAGTGGGAAGAGGAGTCAGTCCCTTTGCACCTCAGGGGTTAGCAAACTGTAGAGAACTGTGCATTCGAGAAGGAGGAAGTCTCATGTAGTTTGTAGGTTCTGGCTATGCCTGTGTGCAGGACACCTGAGGGGATGGATTGTCAGAAGTGCCTAGGGCATTTCTATGATTATCCAGTCTCTTCCCAGGGGGCCCATAATTAACTGCTGACTGCACACTTGAAATGCACTTAAAATGCCTGAGTCCTGCCTGCCCCCCAGCTTCTGCTGCCCATGTGACCTTGGTTGAGGGGGACATCTGGCCTGAGGCTGCCCATGATATCAGGGAACCCTGCCAGGTGACAGATGGGGCCAGGCCTGGGGGGGTGGGTGACAGGGAGGCAGTTACACATCTCTGGCCATGAAGGGTGATCTACCCCAAGCACACATTGGATGATAGTGCATTCTAGTCCCTAACTCAGAAGTACTTTTGAAAGAGGGCTGGAGTGGGGACTCCCAGGGCTGGGCATAGGGGTGGCCAGAGCTTCCTGGGCTGCTCCAGCCTGAGTGATGTCATCTCTCCTCCACCCCATCGACCCCCTTCCACCCAATCTTCCCCCCCATTCACCCATACACACACCCTCTACAGGTCCATCTCTGCCCGCCCATCCTACCCACCTACCAGTCTACCCCATTGACACCACCCATCTCCATCCATCCCCTTCCAGTGGCAATCCACCCCTCCTTTCTCTACAGCTGTTCAATCATCTGTCCACAGGTCCATCACGTGAAGTTGAAGCAGGAGCTTAGAAGAGTCTGAGCCTCCAAGTGTTGACGAGGGTGTGGAGAAATGGGAACTCAGTGCTGTACTGGTGGGAATGGAAGGTGGTGCAGCCATGGTAGAGAATGTTCTGGAGCGTCCTTAAAAAGTAAAACATAAGCTACCATAGAATCCAGCGGTTCCACTTCTGGGTAGATACGCAGGTGAACTGAAAGCAGGGACTCGAAGAGGTATTTGCACACACACTCACAGCAGCATCACTCACAACAGTAAAAGGGGAAGCCGCGCAGGTGGCCATCGACATACTGTGTCATTCCTATTCTACGAGGTGCCGCGAGTTGTCAAGTGCACAGACACAGAAGATAGCACGGTGGCTGGGGGTGGGGGTGGGGGAGGGCAGGGGGGAGCTGTTCAATGTGGGCAGAGTTTCTCTCTGGGGAGATGAGAACGTCCTGGAGACAGACGACGGGGATGGTTGCACAGCAGTGTGAATGTACTTAGTGCCACTGAACTGTACACTTAAAATGGTTACAGTAAATTTTATGTTATGTGTATTTGTCCACGTTTAAAAATAATAGAAAACAATTTAATTTATTTATTTGTCGGAGAGAGAGCGAGCACAAGCAGGGGGTGTGGCAGGCAGAGGGAGAAGCAGGCTTCCCGCTCGCTGAGCAAGGAGCCTGACGTGGGACTCAATACCAGGACTCTGGGATCATGACCTGAGCCGAAGGCAGACGCTTAACCAACTGAGCCACCCGGGTGTCCCGTTTTTTTTTTTTAAGATTTTATTTATAGAAAACAATTTTTAAAAAGAATCTGAGGTTTACTGTGTGGCTAGGAGGTCCACAGAATGTTCTGGAGCTGAACTCTGTCTTTGGGGCTTGGTGGTCCCATCTGCTCCCTCAGTGGCAGTGCTGGTGGCCTCACACCTCTGTCCTCATCTGACTGCCCTCTGGACACCTCCCCCTGGGGCTGCTCGCAGCCCCCATGGCAGAACCTCTCACCTCCCTGCAGATGTCCCGCAGCCTGCCTTACCTCCCACCTGCAGAGGCCCCGGCTCCTGCCCCGCAGCACACCGCCGTCTGTGGGCAAGTCTGCCCCTCTGAGCTGGGGCTCCGCCGGCAGGCAGGCCGGGCTCGGGGGGGAGCAGCAGCTCCAAGGCCTCTGCCCCCAGCCGCCTGGCGGAGGCACAGCGTGGGACTCTGGAGGTTAGGCCCCACGTCTCTGGGCCCTACAGGCCAGCGCTGGGACTTGGCCAGTTCCTCCAGCCCCAGCTCCACTTCCTCACTGGCAGGTGAAGCCTCTCCCAGACCAGCTTTCAAAACCTCTCTCTTCTTTGTTCATGGCCCTTTCTTTGCTTTTTTAATAGATGAAGACGGGCACCCGGGTGGCGAAGTCGGTTAAGAGTTGGTTAAGCGTCTGGACGCCTCCTGGTTTTTTTTTTTAAAGATTTTATTTATTTATTTGAGAGAGAATGAGAAAGAGAGCACAAGAGTGGGGGAGGGTCAGAGGGAGAAGCAGACCCCCCGCTGAGCAGGGAGCCCGCAATGCTGGCCTCGATCCCGGGACTCCAGGACCATGACCTGAGCTGAAGGCAGTCGCTCAACCACCTGAGCCACCCAGGTGCCCTGCCTCTTGGTTTTGGCTCAGGTCATGGTCTCAGGATTATGAGACGGAGCCCCAGAGCCCTGCGTCTGGCTCTGGGCTCAGTGGGGAGCCTGCTTGGGATCTGTTCTCTCCCTCTGCCCCTGCTGCTCGTGTTCCCTCTCTCTCTGAAATAAATAAATGTTAAAAAAAAAATACATTTTTTTCTTTATATAACCATCGTGTCATTATCACACTAACAAAATTAGTATTTGCATATTCAAATTTCCTCAATTGTCTCAAAGCTGCGTCTTCACAGATGGTTTGTTTGAATGAGGACCCCCAGGAACCCGCTTGGTTTCACATCCCCTTCAGCTCCGTCGACAGGCGCTCCATCTGTCTTAAAGCCATTTCTTGGGGAGAAGCGGGGCCTTTGAGGCAGTGTGGGTGTGGGGCAGGTGTGCCACGCTCCCTTGCCCCTTGTGGCCATAAACCGGTTCTTGATCTGGAAGCTTGATGGGTCAGGGTTGGGGTTCCAGGCCAGCAGGGCCCCTCGCTTCCCAGAGCACCTGCCAGGGGTGCACAGGGACACTGGCGTTGATCGGGAGCCCAGCCTCAGCCTGCCCTCTCTTGTCATGGCCCCCAGGCGTCCCACTGCCTCAGGGGCTCCCTTCACCTTGGCTGTGTGCTCAGTCCTTCCAACTGCCTGGAATTTTTTTTTAAAGATTTCATTTATTTGAGAGAGAGAGAGAGAGAGAGAGGAGAGCAAGCAGTAGCGGGGGGAGGGGCAGAGGAAGAAGGAGAAGCAGACTCCCCACTGAGCAGGGAGCTCTATGTGGACTCGATTCCAGGACCCTGAGATCATGATCTGAGCCAAATGTAGATGCTTAACCAACTGAGCCACACAGGCACCCCTGGAAATTTTCTTTAAATACACTCTTCCTGTTTTAACCTGAAGAAGTTATTGAAATCGAAACTTGACAGCACTATCCTAAGTGGATGACCAAGTTCGCTTGCCATAAGTAGAAGGTGACAGTAAAAGTAATACAATGAAAGTAAAAATCATATGAACTCCTAGAGTAATAGCTGCCCACAGAAAGTCCTGTCTGAGAAGCTAGTTAAGGGCAAGCCAGGCCTCCCGCAGGCAGCTCTCGGACCCTCCAGGACCGAGCCCCGCCCCAGCTCCTCGGGGAGCCTGTGAATTCTGCTTCCCAGAATCCCCTGGCTGGGGCTGGGGTAGGAGCAGGAAAGACCCTGCTTCTCCCCAGGGTGGGCGCCCCTCAGCCGGGCACCGCTGGCAGCTCAGCCCCTAACCCGCAACCCCTCCAGCCAGGGGATTCTGCCTCCTGCGCCCTCCGCCTCGCCCCTTGTATGAAGTTCCCTCTCTGGCCCTGCTCCTTGTCCCGACTGATTGTTGCCTGGGAGGACGCCTCAGCTCCTCGAATGTCAGGTCTGCCCTGCCCGAAACTGTCCCATAGCACCTAGGGTGCCCGGCCCACACCGTTTAGATGCCCAGCCTTAGCAGACCTGCAGGCTGGCCCGGCGCCGGGGTGTCCCTGCTCCTGCAGTGGCTCCACTCGGTGACCTGAGAGCTTTTCCCCCTCCTTCCTCTGGCTTCCATGCTACCCCCCCCCACCAGAACCCCCCCCCAGAGCTCTCCCAGGGACAAGGAGCATGCCCACCCCCAGGTGCCTGCTCCTGAGTAGGATGATAGCTCCCAGGGGCCCTGGTCTCTCTGACATTACAAAGGCAGGTGTGTGGCATTCCTGTCGTTCTTTGCACATTCTCAGGGCCTGAAAGGACAGAGGGGAGAACACTCAAGCAGTGCTCAGTCCGAGGAAGAGAGCCAGAAAGGCCACTCTTCTCTTGCTGGAACAAATGACCTGAAAACAGGTTTCAAGGCACAAATTCCTCTTTAAATGATCAGTCTGCCAGAGGGGAAGAGGTCTTCCTGGCCTGGAGTCCTGGGTCTGGCACTTGGTGCCACGTGATTGGGGCAACCTCAGGTTCCTCGTCTGGGCAATGGGAGAACTCGTCCAGTTGGCCCTGCCGGGGGTCAGCAAAATTGTATCATAAGGCTTGTGTAAGAGTCACAGGGAGTGTGTTGGAGGCACACACAGGTGTGTTTTCATATCCTGTAAACCTCCTCACCCCCGAACAAAGGAATCTCACATTACGTGCGGCCGCAGTACCCACTTCCTGTACGAGGCCATCAGAGGCAACGGGCATCAGGGAAGTGTCATTCCAAAGCCCCTTCAGCTGCCTCACGGGCCACAAGCAAAGTTGTGATGCACAGAGGACTCAGTTACTCCTGCCACCATGGGCAGCGTTGGAAGCTGGAAAGTCAGGAGTCAGGAAGAGAAAGCTGCTGGGGTGGGGTGAGGTGGGGGAGAAGAGTAGCATCCAGAGTCTCCACAGAGGAGCAGCTCATGTCCAAAAGCTGAGGCATTCATTGAGGACTGAGGCTGAGAAGCAGAGGTGAGTGGGAGCAGGGCTGCTACCCACACAACTCCAGAAATAATTGCATACACTGTAGTCTATGCTAATGGTGCTCATGGAGTTGTGCAGTGCACAACCTGCACAACTGCCCAAGGTGGCCCTGCATGGGCGAAGCACTTCCACTGGAGGCCGGTAGAAGAACTGACTTCTCTTCCCTAGTGTCAAGAAGCCCTATAAGCTTTGCCTTAGACCCCAGTGCCATCTTGGGGAGAAGGAAGAAAAGGGAAGAAGAGTCCTGTTGGGAAGGTGAACTGTGACCTGGATTTAACTTTTTTCCAAAAGAGACTGTATTAAAACAAAAGAGATTGTTTAAATATCACTAAATTGAGATTTAAAAGTTTAAGGTTTTGTTCCTGCTTCCCAGTAGGGTGGAAGCTTGGGAGCAAGATTAGATAAGATACAGACAATTAAGAAGCTACATTAACAAAAATACCTGAGCAGAGCTGTGTGCATTTTCAACCCTAGAGACCACGCCAGGCTGGCATGCAGAGCGGAGATGTGAGGGCTTTGCCCGTAACCTCCAGTCCTTAGTCTCAGGAAGTGCTTCACCCTCAGTGCAGTTATATCGGTGGACCTGGCCACAGCCCCCAACTGACACATGACACCTATCAGCCAATCAGGGCATCTCCTGCCCCCTGTCAGGCTAAGCATGTCACCTGAGCAGGGACCATTTTTTACCCCCTGAAACTGTTGAAAAGAGAAAGTGCTCTTTGACATGGGCTGAGGAGGTTAACCAAGAGCAGGTTAGGGGTGGGGGGGGCACTTCATGAGCCTGCCTAAATGTGAAGCCAGCTCAGAGGAGTGTAGAGCCCAAGAGATGATAGGCACCGGAGAGAGGCAGAGGTAGAAGAGAGAGAGATGGAGAGGGGGGATGGGGGAGGGCAGAGCACAGCGGGCAGGGAGGAGAGGGGAGGGAGAGATGGAATTCCTGATCCAGCTATGCCTGAAGACTGATCTACTCTGGCCTTTGGTGACATTAGCCAACAAATTCTTTTTTCCTGGTTTTGCTCAGATCCATCTGCTATTGCAATTTAGAGCTGTGCGGTTTGATGCGGTAGCCCCTGATCACATGGGACTACCGAGGGCTCTGAACATGGCCACAGACGGAGCAGAGGTGGGCTGTGAGTAGAGTACACACTTGCTGTGAAATACCTCACTAAAATTGCTTACATGGATTATATGTCGAAGTAATAATATCTTGGATACACAGGGTTAAGTAAAATATGTTATTAAATTTAATTTTACTTGTGCCTTTTAACTTTTTAAAATATGGCCACTAGAGAATTTTAAATTACATTTCTGGCTCACATCATAGTTCCATTGGACAGAGCGGGATTAGACTAATTTTCTAGGGATAAAAGAATATGCTTTGTGTGTGTGTGTGTGTGTGTGTGTTGTCTGTCTTAACGTCAATTGCTTCTAACGAGTTCTCTAAGGAGAATGACTTCTGCTAACCAGAGGGGTTCTTGATTTTCTGAGTGTGGTTGGATGGGTTTGGGTCTATGTATGCCGTCTATGCTAATGGTGCCCCATGGACTTGTGCGCTGCACAACCTGCACAACTGTACAAGGTGGCCCTGTGTAGGTGAAGCACATGTGAATTTGGGGTGAGAACTGGGGAAGTAAGGAAACACTCTACTTTTTGTTTTCTCAATGGCTTCAGTGAGCTGTAAGTCATATACCATACAATTCACCCATTTAGGGTGTACAATTCAATGCTTTTTTGTATATTCACCTGTTGTATGGCCATCACTGTAGTCAATTTTAGAACATTTTCATCAGCTCAGAAGAAACCCTACACCCCTTTGCGTCCATCTCCTGCTCCCTGCATTGCTCCCCAGCTTCTGGCACTACTCATCTACTGTCTGTCTCCAGAGATGTCTTTTCTAGACACTTCATGTAAGTGGAATTGTGCAATATGTGGCTTTTTGTGCCTGGCTGTTTTCCCTCCACATTACATTTCCAGAATTCATCTGTGTTATAGCATGGATCTGCCCCTCGTTCCTTTTCATGGCTGAATCATATTCCGTTTAGTGGATAGACCACAAATTATCCATTCCCCAGCTGATGTACACTTGGCTTGTTTCCACTCTTTGGTGTCGTATGTCATGCTGCTGTGACCCTTTGTGTACCCATTTTCGTGTGGACAGATGTTTTCATTTCTCTTGACTATATACCTAGGAGTATAGGATCACGACTGCTGAGTCAGGTGGTAACTCAGCGTCTAACTCTTTGAGGAACTGCTGGAGTGTTCTCTACTGTGGCCACACCATTTTCCATTCACACCCTCAAAGCATGAGGATTCCAATTCCTCCATAACCTTGCTCACACTTCGTGTTTTCTGGGGTGTTGTTTTTTCCTTCTGACAGTAGCCTTGCAATGAGGTGATCGCTCACAGGGATGTTGATTTGCATTTTTCTGACGATGAGTGATGTTGAGAATCTTCTCATGTGCCAATTGGTCATTTGTATATCTGTTTTAGAGAAATGTCTGTTCAGGTCCTTTGTGCATTTTTGACGTGGGTTGTTGGATTTTTGTTCTTGATTTTAGTGGTTCTGTGTACGTTCTGAATATCAGTCAGTCCCTTATCAGATATGCGATTTGCAGATATTTTCTCCTGTTCTGTGGATCACCATTACTCTGTTGATAGTGGCCTTTGATGCACAGAAGTTTTTAATTTTCGTAAGGCACGATTTGTCTTTTTGTTCTTTTGCTGCCTGTGCAATGACGTTAAAAACTCTCTTTTTTCTTCTGAAATTATCTTTATTTCATTCTACCCTTTCTTGAAAGGTGGTTTTGCCAAGTATACGATTCTGCTGAGTTATTGTCTCTCAGCACTTCGGAGATTTAATTCATTGTTTTATAGCCTCCGTCAGTACTCATCGAAGGTTGGCCATCAGTTCACTGGTCTTTCCTTGAAGGTGGTGTTCTTTCTTTCTAGCTATTTTTAGGATGAGCTTTTCATCTTTGGTGTTCTGGCTTTTAGGTCTAATATCTTCCTGAACCTTGTGTCAGTTACAGCAGAATGTTCTGGATAATGACGCTTCCAGTGGGGGCCCCATCTCAGCCTTTCTAGGGTTGGAGCAAGGGCTTCATTCCCCTTGTTCAACACCGTCCCCTGGAAATCCCTGGAGTGGTTCCTGTTTTGCGCAACAAGCCAGCACAGACACAGGGCCCCCAGCCCCTGACCACCATATTGTGAGCTGCATTCCACCCTTTGCCTGAGTCCTATAAACTCTGACCCCAACACCTCTGATGAAGCTGTTGGGGATGGGGCTCATGCTTCCATGGGGTGAGGGGTCTGCACCCCACCCAGGTGTTTCCAGTTCATTCTTCCTTCCCTTGTTCTTGCTAACCTCCCACCCACTCATGGAACCTTGTGGGGGAGGCAAGAGGGCTCCCCAAAGGCTCCCCTTGGAGCCTGGCCATCTGGCAGATCATGGTTACTTCTGTGGGTGATCTGAACCAGGGTGTAGAATGTGGTCGAGTGGTGTTACTGCCCCCATCCCTGCCCCAGCCTCTGACAGTTCCTTACATGCCATCAGGGCTCTTTGCTGGCCTTTCTGAAAATCTTGGGGCGTTTCCAACTGTTCCGTGGCTCTGGTTCACCTGTAGAAGCCCCTATTTCTGTCTGCAGCCTGGGGCCCTATAGCTCTGGCAGGGGCCTCTGCCCAGAGCTGCTGTGGCCACGAGCAGGTGAGAGGCCAGTGTTCCTCCCTTAACTGCCCCCTAGTTGAGACTGTCCCCTTCTGCCTCCGCCCACCCAGATCAGTGGACAGCTGGGGGATCCTGCTCAGACATCAGGGCAAAGGGCACGAAGGAGGGTAAGCCTGGATTAGGAAGCAGCTACATAGCTGCAGAGGCACTTCATTCCAGGGGTGAGTTCCTGGAAGGCCCCATAAGCGCCCATTAAGCCTCCCAGGTGGGGGTCCTTGAAGGCTGATAGGCAGTCACTCCTGACTTTTGAATTCCTGCCAGTTAAAATACTTCCCATAGCAACTGACTCTGGAAATGCCTCCCACCGAGGGCTGGATTGGAGTCAGCAGAAGAAATTTCCCCAAGCTCTTTGCAGGTGGGGCTCAAAGATCCTTTGGGATGGGCCCAGCGTGAGGAACGGATGGTGTGTCACCCTGGTGGGGGGGGTCCCCTACTCATGACTCCCGAATTCTAGAAACTGAACAGCACGGTCTAGTAATTCTAAAGCTGGCTAGTCTGCATTGCCCATCCCTGTCGTCAGGTGCCACCTGCTCAGCGAGGCCCTCCCAACCGCCCCACGCACAAGGGCCCTTTTCCCAAAGCTGTCTCTATCTCTGCTCTCCTTACTTTTTCTCCAAAGTGTGTGTCACTACCATTTATGTACCTTTCTCGCTGCCTTGTAAGGGCAGGGATTTTGTCTGTCTTGGTCCCTGCTGCACCTTCTGCATCCGGAACAGTGCCTGGCACACAGCGGGGCTGCGGCGAACAGCGGTTGAATACACGAACGGGTGTGGAAGGAACTCCTGGTCTCTGCGCATGCACGGCCCCCGCTGTCAGGTGGACGCCCTCACCTGTCTCAGCCAGGCGCATCGGCATCGCCTCTCCTGCAGGTGTGCGGGCCTGCTCCCCTCAGCACCATGGCGGGACGGCCTTTCTGAGGCAAGGTGAGCTGTTCCCACCACCTGTTCCCAGGGCTTTGCGGGACCCCATCATTAGTTATGATGGATAACTTCTCCCATCCTCGCACAGAATCTCTACGCCACGACGAAATCCAGTGCTTCCCTACACTGGGGGCTGTTCTTTCCCCGCCCCGAGACTGTGGCTCTCCACCCTGACTTGCCCCCAGAGCTCTGGGTCCAAACTCCATCCATGCCTGTGCAGAAGTCACTGTGGGCTCCAAGGCTGCCGAGGTAGACTGACTGTGCAACCGTCCCCATCTCTCAGCTCCTTGCCATGCCCGTGCCGCCCCTCCCGAGAGGACTCGGGCGTCTGCTTCCCCACCCTGGAAATCTGGGCCTCCTGCCGACTCAGTCTGCCCCTCTGAGTGTGGCTGCTGGGTGTCCGTGTGCACTTTGGAGGCTGGGCCTCAAGATGCCCTGCAGGGTTCACTTACTTTCTCATGGATGGAGAGATAAACCGTGGCCACCCTGCCGGGGCCCGAGAGACCATGTGGGAGAGAGGCCTGCTGCCCTGGCCAGGGCCCCCCAAGCCCTGCCTGGAGCCGGCTGACCCACACGGCTGACTCTGGGCCCGTGGGCAGCCATGAATGCTCTTGATTTTCAGCCCCAGAATTTTGGAGTGGTTTGTTAAGCACGGGGTTACCAGATAAAATATAGGATACCCAGTTACGTTTGAACTTCAGATAAACCACAGGACATTTTTTGTTGCTTATCTGAAATTCAGATGTAACAGGGTGTCCGGTGTTTTTATTCACTACATCTGGCAATCCTGGTTGAGCAGCAGTGTTATGGGCTGAATGGTCCCCCAAATTCACCTGTTCAAGTCCTAACACTTCACCTTGTACCTCAAAATGTGACTGTTTGTAGATAGGATTTTAAAGAGGTCATTAAATTGAAATGAGATCATATGGGTGTGGGACCTGGTCCAACCTGACTGGTGTCCTTAGAAGGAGGGAGACCAGAACACGACACAGAAGGATGACCACGTGAGATCGCACGGAGAAGACCACCATCTGCAGGCCCAGAAGAGGGGACTCAGAGGAAACCAACTCTGCCGACACCTGATCGCAGACTTCAGCCTCCCGAACGGAGAGGAAATCAATGTTTGTCATTCAGGTTGCCCTGTCTTTGGTGCTTGTTATGGGCGGACTGTGTCTGTGTCACCTCTGGGCGCAGGGGCGCTCAGCCCACCTGTGCCGGCTGGGGCAGGCAGCCCTGCTCTGTCCCCGGACCGCCCCCAGGATGAGCAGCCCTGGGCCTTGCAGAGCCCAGGTGTCCACACTGAGCCCCATCCTTCCCAGCCTGCGGGGCCATGTGGCCAATTCTGCGCGTGTCGAATCAGGAGGCTGTTTTCTGCTCATGTTTGGGAGACTATCCCCGAATAAATGTATGTGTGTGCTAAAAGCTTGCTTTCCCAGGGGAGCCCCGGGCCCTCTGTCAGGGGCAAGGAGGTGGATGTCTCCCCAGGACGCCCCAGATCAGGGCGGCCAGACATTCCAAGCTGGGTCAGGGGCTGTGGGAGACAGCTGGCGTCTGAAGGCGCCCTCCCCTCCTCTAGTGTTTCCGAGTCCCTGCCCAGAGCTGTCCTCCCGGGCCTGCATGGTGGCCGGCGGGGGTGGGGTGGGGGTGGGGGTGGTGGTGGCTAGAGGTGCTCATTGCTCTCCTTTCCCTGGCTGCCTGGGACGGACCTGCCTGCCGCTGGCTGGCCCGCTCCCCTCCTGGTCTGCTGGGCTTCCGTTTCAGAGCTGAAAAGTTGAGACTCCCTCTCCCTGCCCCGCTTCACAGCCAGGACTCGGGGCACACCCCTGCTCAGGAGCCGTGTGGCCCAGGCCACCTGCTGACAGGGTGGGGGCAGTGCAGGGCTGGTGCCCACCGCTTTGGGCCTGCCTGTGGCCTCCTTGCCACACAGGCCTGTGGTGTACTGTGGCTTTTCCTGCCTGGTTCCCCTTCTCTCCTGACTCTCCTGTTCTCCAGGCTTCCTGGAGAGCCTGAGAGCTGGGCCTGACTGTCGACTCGTGGAGTTTCTGAAACTCCGACGGTATCTGTCGAGCACTGGAGTCAAACTGACAAGATGCTCACTAGCTGGACCAGACGTCTCCCTCGGCCACTTAGGACGCCTGTTCTCTGCTGTTGGATCAGCCAGGGGCAGGAAGTGGGGGAGCATCTTTGTACACTCCCAGGTGGAGAAATGCCCCCTCCTACTGCCCCATGCCCAGTGAAACTGGCCCTGTGTACAGACGTGCCCTGCGTCCTGTTTAAGGTCTGCCTTTTCCTGCCCTTCCAAGGCCCTGATGACAATTGCTTGGTGGTGTGTTAACAAAACACAACAATGAAATTGGTATAAGGATTGGGGGGGGGTATTGAGTTCAATTATTTTCATTGCATCTTGTTTATTAATATAAATATTTAAGGCTACGAAATTTCCTTTGAGGAACACTAGCTCCCATGTAGTGTTCTTAGTGCTGGATATTCCAAATTCGGATTTTGATTTCATCTTTGATCCAAATGTTGCTTAGAAAAGAGCTTTAAAATTTCTAGACACAAGGCCTCAATATTAATTATTATCTAGTTTTATTGCATTGTGAACAGAGACTTTTTTCTGTACTTAGTTTTTAATGCCATAAAATGTGTATAGCTTAAAAATTCAGGTTGTGGCATTCTCAAGCTCAAAACAGAAATTTTGTCCCCTGTCCTACCCAAATCTACACCCCTGAGGTAACTATGTCAACCCTTTCAGATGCCTTTTCTGTCCCACATCATCATCTGCTTCAATAACAGAACTTTCCACAAATTCTATGCACGTGAACATTAGGCATTACCCATTGAACTTCATCTTTATGAGACCAGGCAGTACACCCCTCCTCCTTCCCCTCTCCATGGCCCACTGTGTGGTGATATCACAAATTTTGGTTAAATCAATGTCCAGCGTTTACGTTGTTCTGGTTGTGTGAATATTGTTCATAGCTCAGTCACATGGTATACCACAATCCTATTTTTTTCTTATACCATTTCTTCCCTGGAATCGTCCCTATTTTGGGGGGGAGTAGTCAGTAATTATTACTATTATTCAAACATAGTAGTAACCCACTGATTTAAATTTTTTCTTGATGACACCCCCCTGGAGCCTGGATGGTTAGTCTCACTGTAGCTGTGGTCTCTCGCTTCCCTCATGGCCTGGAAATCCCCTTCACCTCAGTCCTGGGCCCCATCCTTATGATGGGGGTCCCGATGCCTCTTTTTTCCCTGGTTGGTGCCCACATGTAGACTGAATGTGTTCTCTGGCAGGTTCCTTCATACCTATATATGGAGGAGGCAAAATTGTCGAGACCCTATGTGTCCAAAAACATTGTATTTTACATTTATACTTGAAAGTATATATTTACACTTGCACTTGATAATCACCTGTCTGGGTATTGAGTTCTAAGTAGGAATACGTCCGTCAAGGCCATCTGATCCTTGTCTTCCACAGCCGTCAAGGCCATCTGATCCTTGTCTTCCAGCCTCCAGGCTTGCTGTGGAACAGCTGGACGCCACGGGAGTCCTGCCCCTCTGCGTTCTGCAAGGGGACTCCACAGTGGAGCCAGCATAGGGAAGGGGCTCTCTTTTAAAATAGGGTTGGGAGGCCATGAGGAAGGAGAAATTTATGTGTATCCTCATTGAATAAACTATGAACTTTTGCCAGCCACAGGCCCTCAGCCGGGGCTTAACTCCCTCCTCACCATGACACCTGAGTCCTTTTCACTCTTCACTTTAAGGGAACCAATGCGATTTGACAAGTTTCAACACTTCATTTGCATGTTAACCCAACCACTCCCCGTTCACCTAGTTTCAATCCCTATTTTGCATAGAGGACCTGAATGAGAACTGCACTCATGACCTTCGTCTTCATAATCCCGCCTCCTGTGTGTCTTCCTTGGAAACTGAGTCAGGTTGCTACCTGAATCTGTGTCTCCCAATTTAATTCTAATTGCCCAAATAAATGCCTGTTTGTTCATATTTGTAGGGACTTCTTTCTTGGTCAGCAGCATGGGATCTGTTTTTGTCCTTGGGATGCGTTTATGGTGTCTCTTGCCTACAGTGTTGAGACTTGATGGTGATGAGCCTCAGTGTGGGTCTTTAATTCCTTGGGTCCTTTGTGAGGACTCTCAATGTGGAAACATGTTATTCCATTCTGGTATGTTCTCCTTTATTGTTTTCTTGGATGATTTTCTCTCCTTAGTTTCCCTGAATTCCTATTATTCAGACATTGGACATCCTGGATTGACTCTGATTTTATGATTCCTTCCCTTTTATCATTTTATCTTACTCTCAAAGATTCCCTCAACTTCATCTTCCAATCATCCTATTGAATTTTTAAACTTATGTTCCCACGTGTTTAATTTCTAAGATCTACTTAGAAATTGTTCTCTGAATTTTCCTTGTTAGGGCATCTGTGTTTCCTTTATAGATCTTCCCTTATCTCTCTGAAGATATTTATTTTGATTTTTCTCTGAAGTTTTGCTCGGCTGCCTGCATCAGAGGCCCTCTGAGACCCTCTGTTTTACTCTCTATTTTCCATGTTGGAGGCTTTCTCTGGGTGATCCTTGCCTGTCTATTCATATTTAAAAGGGAGGGACTAAAAGCTGATTAAACACATAATGGATATTTGTAAGAGGGGAGATGGGAAATTATCCAAATGCTCATCAGTAGTACAATAGACTAAAACAGTGTATTTCCCCAACGGGATACTCGGCAGCAGTGAGAATGAACAACCTATACACACATTTGTACAGGGGACTCTCAAAAACATGATATTCAATAAAAGCAGCCAGACATGAAGCAGCACACATGCATGATTTCATTTGCATGATGCGTAAAAACAGACAAAATGAATTTATGCCCCAGAAGTCAGGATAGTGGTTATCTTTAAAATGGGGTGAGGATGGGAGGGGATGAGGGGGCTTCTGGGATGTTGATGGGTTCCATTTCTTGAGCTTGAACTGATCACATATGTGTTCAGTTAGTGGAAACTTATCTAGCTGGTGGATGCTTATGATGAGTGCGTATCACCATGCATTGATTACACTTCAATACATTTAACATCATAAAAATGAAACTGTGTGTTGGGGCTTTGTAGATGGGTGGTCTCCTCGTGGTGACCCCACAGGGTCAAGCTGTTCCTCTGGAGAGGAACCTTCTGCTGTCCTCCTGGTGACCCTGTTCTGTACAGGGAAGGGGCCTGGGGTCTCATGACCCCATGTGCAGACTTTCTCAGGTTCCCTACTTTTTCAGTGAGGAGCCTCAATTCTGCCCCCAGAAAGGCTGATCTCCCTCACCCCAGCGAGCCCCTGGCTCACTTTCTGCAAAGAGACAATCTCCTGTCTTCTTTGGATGGGGCAGAGAGATTTCCCCAGCTGCACAGGTGGGGTGGGGAGCAATGGGACCCAAGTGGCCAGACCCCTTCTCCAAGGTATCTGGTGTCCCCCATTCCACAGACTTTCTGGAACTCTGCAAATGAGTTGGCTTGACTCTGCCTGGCTTCCCCAATTCTGGCATCCAAGCAATCTTTATTTCCCGGCATATTCTGTTTTGTCTTTCTGGGCCTCCTATTTGTAAGTGAGGGACCATCTGGACTAATTTACTAAGAGTTATTTTTTCTCTCATATTTTCCATCTCCCTTTTCTTTTGTTCTGCTTTCTAGTATATTTCTTCAACTTTATTTTCCATTCCTTATGTAGATTTAAAAAACTCAGCTATTATATGTTTGTATTTTTAATTAAACTTTTAATTTTGAGATAATTATATTCAAATGCAATTATAAGAAAGAATGGAGAGAGATCCTGTGTACAATCTACCCAGTTTCCCCCAGTGGTAACATCTTGCAAAACTATAGCACAATCAGGATATTGACATTAATATAGTCACGATACAGAACATTCCATCACACGGATCCCTTGTACTATCCTTTTATAGCCACACCCACCTCTCCTTCCCCCCTCCCTTTATCCCTGATCCCTGGCAATTACTAATGTGTTCTCTGTGTCTATATTTTTGTCATTTCAAGAATGTATATGACATTGCATATGAATGTACGTTCCATTCCATTCCATACAGTATATGGAATCATACAGTATGTAACCTTTTGTGATTGGCTTCTTTCCTCAGCATACTTCCCTGGAGACTCATCCAAGTTATTGCTTGCAGCAAAGCTTTGTTTCTTTATTGCCAAGTAGGATTCCATGGTGTGGTTGCACCATTACCTGTTGAAGGACATCTGAGTGTTTCAGTTTTTGGCTATAACAAATAAAGTGGCCATGATTATTCTGTATCAATTGTTGCAGGAAGGTAAGTTTTCATTTCTCTCTGATAAATGCCCCAGAGTGTAATTGTTGGGTTGTATGGTAGTTGCATGTTAAGTTTTATAAGAAGCTGACAAACAGTTTTCCAAAGTGGCTGTACCATTTTACATTCCAACAAGTAATGCGTGAGCAATACAATTTCCCTACATCCTCACCAGCATTTGGTGTTAACACTATTTTGAATTTTAGCCATTTTGATAGGTGTATGGCATATTTTATTATGGTTTGAACTTTCATTTCCTCAATGGTTAATGATAGTGGATATCTTTTTATGCTCTCATTCATCATCTGCATATCTTCCTTGGTGAACTGTCTGTTCATGTGTTTTGCCCATTTTCTAATTGGATTGTATTTTTTTTTCCTCTGATAGGTTTTGAGAGTTTTTTTATATGTTCTAGATATTAGTCCTTTGTTGGGTATGTGGTTTGCAAATATTTCTCCCAAACTGTATCTTGTCCTTTCATTTTGTTAATATGGACTTTTGCAAGCAAAAGTTTTTAATTTGGATGAATTCTAATTTGTCAAAATTTCCTTTTATGGATCATACTTTTGGTGTCAAATCTAAGAACTCTTGGCAAAGCCTTAGATCCTGAAGATTTTCTCCTGCTTTTTTCTAAAAGTTTTATAGTTTTTTATTTAAGTCCATGATCTATTTTGAGTTCATATTTACATAATGTGTGAGGTTGAGGTTTTTCACAGCTATCACTTAAAAAGTTATTAGACTTTATTTTTAGAACAGTTTTAGATTTACAGAAAAATTGAGTAGACTGAATAGGGAGTTCCCATATACTCTTCCTCTCCCTCACATGGTTTCTCCTATTATTAAACATCTTGCACTAGTGTGGTTACAGTTAATGAATCAATATTAATACATTATTATTAACTAAAGTTCATAGTTCATGCTTAGTGTTGTACATTCTATGGGTTTTGACAATGCATAATGTCATGGATCCCCCATTACAGTATCATACAAAATAGTTTCACTGACCTTAAAAGGTGCTGTAGCAACCACTGATCTTTTCACTGTCTTTATAGTGTTACTGTCTCTACAGTATTGCCTTTTCCAGAATGTCATAAAGTCAGGACCATGTGGTAGGTAGCCTTTTCATACTGGCATCTTTCACTTAGCAATATGCATTTAAGATTCCTCCATTTATTTTTGTGACTTGACAGTTCATTTCTTTTTTATCACTGGATAATATTCTATTGTATGGACGTACCACATTTGTTTATCCATGCACCTTTTGACAGACATCTTGGATGCTTCCAGTCTTTGGCAATTACCAATAAAGCTGCTGTAAACATGGTAGTAGTTTTTGTGTGGCTATATATTTTCAACTCAATTGGGTAGCTACCTAGGAGCATGATTGCTAGATCATATGATATTTTATTGGAAGACTGCCAAATGTCTGGAGAAGAACTCTCTGCTCTTCTACTGATAGGAAGAGGAGATGATTAGCTTTTTCCTGCTGGTTTTGTATGTGGGCAGAGGAGAAGGTTTGGGGAAAATGTCAATAATTAAGTATCCAGACTTTCGAGTATTCATTCTATTTCAACCCCTGGTCTCTCTCTTTCCTGTTCAATACACCAACAGAATAAGCCTGCAATCTCATGCTTGGGGGTTGGCATCTGCCTGGCTGTTGGGGCATGGGTGGAGTAAGTGATTGGCTGTAATGAAGAAAGATTTTTAACCCATTCTTCTGTTGACTTCTTGGCTCTTCATCCCTTTCCTGGTTGGTGCTATCTCGGGGTCTGTGCAGGGAAAATGGGTTCATTTGCTGTCTGTGTCTTTCTTAGCTTGTCCTTGAGGTTGAGACTTGTCTGACCTGTTAAGTCAGGTGTCCGTTTTCACATTTCTCAAAAAGTGAGAAAAATCTCTATCCACTGACATTCCCTCTTATGTTTCCTATGCCTTTGTGGTTTAAGTTTTTGAAACATTTAACATTGTTTTAGTATGATCTTGGATGAAAGCAGAAAGACACTTGTGGTCAATCCATCACCTTTACCAAAGTCCCTAAAGTATTTGATAAATATAAGATTAGTAGATAGAGAAATATTTTAAACATTACAGAAGTATATAAAGAAAAAGAAAAAAGTGATATTTTCTCACCATGTTCTGTCACTTTTCCATTTCACAGATGTCCCCACTATTAACTGTTGGGCATGTATCCTTTCAGATATTTGTCTATGCACACGAATAATTATACCCCGAGGTTGCATACCTGTGTGAACTCATTCTCCCACCTAAAATGTGATCATGCTACTTGGGTAGACATGGAGTTGTGCCCCTCAGATTCTTCTTCTAGAAACAGCTCCCTGCCCCACTAGGAGGAGTGTGGTGGGTGGCTGACAGTGACGGGCTATGACCCCCATCAGGATTTGCCTTGGTTACTTTTTGGGGGGGGGAGGGGCAGAGGGAGAGGGATAGAGAGAATCTTAAGCAGGCTCCATACCCAGCACAGAGCCTCACATGGGACTTGATCTCGTGACATTAAGATCATGACCTGAGCCAAAATCAAAAGTTGGATTCTTAACCAACTGAGCCACCCAGGTACCCCCGGACTTGCCTCCGGTTCTAAGGGAAGATTGCAATCTTCCTGGGGCAGCCCTAGCCAGTAACCAGCAAGATGGAAGCATGACTTCTGTCTACTTCTGCCTCATGCCGGTCTCCTCCAGTGGCCAGCTTGGCTCTGGAGCTCCCATTGAATGGCAAGACCATCAGGTCTGCATGGAGACTGAGGTCTCCTCCATTCAATTCTGCCTCCCCCCTTCTTTTGCAGGCATTCTCCCCAGCAGGACTTCAGTACCATCCTGTCACAACATTTGTTCCCTGCAGGATCCAACCAATACTCTCATTCTGAACCCTGGCTTTTTTCAGTTAGCATTTATTAGGGATACCTTTCTATGTCAATGCCCATTGATCTGCCCCATCCTTTTTTATTTTAAAGATTTTATTTATTTATTTGAGAGAGAGAGAGCCAGCATGAGAGAGAGCATGAGTGGCAGGGAGAGGTAGAGGGAGAGGGAGAGAAGCAGGGTCCTCGCTGAGCAGGGGGCCTGATGCGGGGCCCGATTCCAGGACTCTGAGATCATGACCTGAGCTGAAAGCAGACCTTAACTGACTGAGCCACTCAGGCACCCCTGCCGAATCCTTTCTGATAGCTGTATAGTATTTTTAGGGAAGGATATATCATAATTATTTAACCACTCTCCTTCTGATGGACCTCTAGAGTGCTCTAATTTTTCTTTAAAAATCCTGTGATATTTTAAATATGTATATTTCAGCACAACAGATAGCTTCAAACAATTTATGCATTTGTTTATTTTCCCTTACCACCTCTCACTCAGGAGTATGTGCAGAGCAGACCCCCAGCAGACCATTTTCCTCAGAGAGAAGGGAAATGAGCAGGAGACAGTGGTGAAGTGTTGGAGGTCCTTTGGCTCCCTTGGCTTCCTCCCGCATTGCTTTGGAAGGGCTGTTTACACACCAAGGAACGACAAGATAATTATACACCATTCCTGCCCAATTCATTAAGGCTGGCCCCCAAGGAAGCTTCTGGTAGACACCGCTCTTTTAGCTCTGTTTGAATTGCTACACAAACCAAAGAATTTAAAAAATATGAATTTTATTTTCCTCAAATGTCACTGTAAGATTTTGACAGGTTTTTCTTACATTTTGATTCATAAGAATATTTTCCCTTTCTCACTCTTGTCATGCCACACTTAAACAGATCATCTGGTCTCTCCTTCAACCTCCTAGGAGTCCCACACTCTGAGCTTCCCTCCGTGGCTCTGCCTCTTTCTTCTTGGCATCCTGTGGGGGTTCCCCTTTCTCAACTTGCCCCCTCTGGGGTGGGTGGTTTTTTCCCTGGACCCTTTCATGGACTCTCCTCTGCCTCTTCAGCATACTCATGAGGGGTCATGGACATTTTCTTTAGCAATCTGGGACCCCGCCCAGTCCCTCTGCACTCTTCATTTAGCAGGCGTTGTGCAGAAGTCCACAAAATGGGCACACATCCCCAAAGGGTACCAACAGGGGCTTGTGGTCCATGTCAGATGCTCAAAGCACATGGCTTGTTACACAAAAATCCCAGAGTGAGAAACAAGAGGATAGAGTTGGGCGGGTGATACACTTGAGGTCGGTGCAGGAGGCAGAGGCTGGTACTCCCTCTGTCTTGGTATGCTGTGTCTTTAGTCTGGGCCCCCGTCCGGTGTTTGGTGCATTACATGGACCAGAATTGAAGGCAGTCAGGGATCCCCCAGACAGAAGGTGCCTGGGGCCGAGGACCCGCACTTGCTCTGCTGGCAGCTCACGAGCCAGGATGCCTGGCCAAGAGCTGCCACATGCCAACTAGCCACAGAGCAGCTTGCCAGCTGACAGCTGTGGATTTTATCTGGAAGAGGACAAGAGGGTCCTGAATGGGTGTCGCCTAACACTGAGTGACCAGTTTAAGACCTCACAAAAATGAAGTGACTCATGCATTTAGTGTATCATGAAAATGCGGTGTTGCATATAGTGTGTCACGAACCCTTAGTGCCTCTCGTCCCTTCGTCCCTTTTCAGCCGTGTTCCACGCACACGTGTCCCTATGTCGTCTGACACATCTCATGGGTCACTACCTTACTTATCTGGGCTTCAGTCTGGAACACCACCCTTCCCATGTGGGTTTCCTTCTGAAAGGAGAGTCAAACAATATAGCAAGTGCATGTAACAACAATCTTCTTTCTTCTGAACTGTTTTACAGAATGACGTAATGTCTTGTACACCTCAGAGTGTGTATAAAATGTATACACGTACATGTACATTTAGAACAAAACAAATCCCTGTGTACCCCAACTCAGGTGAACAAAGGTGACGGGCAGTCCCTAGAAGCCCCTGGGAGCCTCAACCCCCCAAAAGTAACTTCCTTTCCCTAATCTATGCTGAATATTTATTGGTGTTTACTGATAGTTTCATCCCGAAGCAATATATTGTTGGGTCTGTCCGTTTTTGAATTTACATAAATGGAGTCATACTTTGTGCATTTGCTGTGATTTGCCTCTCTTGCTTCACATCCCGTTTTTGAGATTAAGTGGTGCTGATGTGTAGCTGGGGCTCCTTTAGGGGGATCCAATGTTCCCACGGGGCCAGTCCTGGGGAAGGCATTGCTCGTTGTCACTGCTGCAGCGTGCTCTGTGGCACGAAGGGACCACGACCCACATATCCACGGACATGTGACTGCTTTTGCTCTGGGGCTATTTGAATAGGGCTGCTGTGAAATTCCCGAACAGCCTCTGGTGCTCGTGGGTTTATTCCCAGGAGGGCAATGGTTGGCCGCCAGTGTTGTGGGATCGACGTTTCTGGACAATAGCAGCCTGTTTGCCCAAGGGACAGAGGCAATACACTTACCTACCAGCCGTGGGTGCTCAACCCCCTTCCTCTACTCCCACCAGCTCTTGGTTTTGTCCAACTTCTATTTTTGCCCATTTGGTAGGTATGAAATGGATCTCACTGTAGTTTTCACTCAAGTTTCCAGGGTTACTAAAAAGGTTTATTAGCTACTTAGATTTCCTTTGTGTGAAATGTCTATGCATGTCTTTCGCCCATTTTTCTATTACATTGTTTTTTTTATTGACGGCCAGAGTCCTTTATATATTTTGGATATTAATCCTTTGCAGGTACATGTTACAGATATCTTCTATTAGTTTGTGACTGATCATTTCACTTTTTTAAAAAGATTTATTTATTTATTTTTAGGGGGAGAGAGAGGGAGCAAGAGAGGGAGAGAGAGAAAGAGCAAGAGAGGGAGAGAGAGGACATGAGTGGGGAGAGGGACACAGAGAGAGGGAGAGAGAGAGAATCTCAAGCAGACTCCTCGCTGAGCACCAAGCCCAACATGGGGCTCAATCCCACCACCCTGAGATCATGATTTGAGCCGAAATCAAGAGTCAGATGCTTAACCGACTGAGCCACCCAGGCGCCATGATCATTTCCCTTTTTTTATGGAATTTAGCTCAACAGAAATTCTTCCTTTTTTTTACCTTTTCTGTTTTACCTTTTTCTGTTCACTGAAAGGACCACTCTTAACCGCGAAGTCATGAGGACACGATCCCACACAGTCTCCCAGAAGTTTCACATTTAAGCCTTTGATTCCCCCGGAGCTGGCTTTGTGTAGGGCGTGAGGCCAGGATCTAATGTTATTTGTGGTTTTCCTGTGGATCACCAATGTTCACATTCTGGTTTTGGACTGGTTCTCCTTTCCCACTGATCTGCAGTGTCACCTTGGTTATCAGTCAAGTTTCCATAGACTTGTAGCTCTATTTCTGAGCTCTATTCTATTCTCAGAGAACAACTTTCCTCCTCCAACCGTTGTCTCTTTGGCAGGATCCCCCATGGGGTAACCGTGGTGGGAGGGGCTGCCTCCTCTCTCACTGTCAGATGCAGATAGGAGTGTCCAGGTTCCCCTGGCCCCAGAGCAGTGGGGCTGAGGAGGAGGATGGGAAGGCCATGGTGAGGGTCTGGACTTTAACCAGAGGGACTGGGGAAGCCACAGACAAGTTTTCACCAGGGAACGTAGCAGGGCAGGCATTGTTGAGTCTCGAGAATTCACTGGGCTGTTTTGTGGCCACAGCTTGGAGAGGGCTGGTGTGGCAGCAGGGACCAGTCGGGGAGCTGCCTCACAAGCAGGATGAGGCCTAGGCCAGCGGGCCGGCTCCTCCTCACGTGGTTTTGTCTCTCCCTGAGGGGTTTCCTGGGGGCTCCTTCTACAGACGCCCTTACTGCACAGTGTTGTGGGCACCTCTGGCTCCCCAGCTTGCCTCTGGCTCCTTCAGGCAGGGCCCAGTTTGTACCTCAGGGCCTTTGCACTTGCTGTTCCCGCTGCCTGTGACACTTTCCCCAGATGCTTATACTGCTCCCTCACCTCTCTGTGGGCTTTACTCAAAGATGTCTCCTTCAGTGACAGCGTCCTTGACCACTCTTTAAAATTACCGCCCCTAGGTGCCTCGTTAGCACAGTAGGTAGTGCGTCAGTCTCATAAAATTACCGTCCCCTGCGCCCCTGAAAACCCCCTCTCCTCCTTCCCATCGTTATTTACCTTTGCTGCATGTTCACCATGTGACATACCATAGAGTGACTCGTTTATTTTGATCACTGACCTCGCTTCCCCCAAAGGTGATCGGATCCCGATGCCTGACACACATAAGGGCTCAGTAGCAATCCATGGATGAGTGAGAGAGAAGGGTCATTTGCCCCAAGGGCCCAGCACAGGGGCAGGCACAAAGCAGGTCCTGAGCGAGTGCTGAGTGGAAGAAGGTTCACAGAAGCACCAAGCCACTCTCTTGACACAGTTGGGGAAGACCCTCCCAGGGCTCCTTGTGACAGAAGCTTCCAGCAGTGTTGTATGCCCTTGAGCCAGGCATCTTGGCTTCCCCAAACCCTTTCGAGGATGATAGCTCAGATGTGATCCCAGTTTGACCGATGAGAACCTGACATCCAGAGGGGGTGATGTGACTCTCCCAGGTCACACAGTGAATCATGGCACCAACCAGACTCCTCTAAACCCAGCCTGGCCTGGCCGGAGGGCGGCCCACGTGCTGGCCTGGGCCAAGTACCCACTGACCCACATTCCCTCATCCCTCACAAAGCAACTGCCAAATTCTGTGACTATCTCTTTCTGAAGAGTTGTTGCTTGGCAATAGTTGCTAGGCGAAATTCATAATTAATGAAGAGTTCAGGGCTCTTGATTGGAAACCCTCAGGAATGCTTAAGCATCTGCAGGCTGAGGTGGGCCGAAGTCTGACATGGCCCTAAGATTCCTGTCCCTGGGGGTGCACGCCCTGGACAGACTCCTGCCCGGGAGAATGGACAGGAGCTGTAAGATGGGAGAGCCACCCTTGATGAGGTGACCGGGTGCAGCCGAGAGAGCAGTGGCAGTCCCTCCTGCCATCACAGCGCATTTTCTTAGACCAGGTCACGGCAGCCCGGACACAGGTGCTCCTGCCGGCTGTGAGGGCAACACAGACGGCTGCGTGGTTAGGACCTGAGTGTGGCCTCTGGAGTCGGAGACGGGTCCCCGCGGACAGTCAGCCAGAAAATGGGGACTTCAATCCTGCGACCTCAAGGAACAGAATCCTGCCAACAACTGGGGAGCTTGTTGGAGAACCTGACCTCCGACGAGAGGAGATTGCAGCCCCGGCTGACACCAAAGGGTGTTGCCTTAAGTCATTACGCTTCATACATAGGCCTTGGGGAGAGGGGATGGGGAAATCAGCTTTTAAGAACAGGCTTGGGGCTGCAATTGGCCACTGGCACCAAGAGAAAGAAGGAAGGGAGCCAGGCTGGGGCAGTGATGCCATGCCCAGTGTCTTACAAACGAGCTCCCAGGAGCTTCCTGCAAGGTGGGGATCACGATCCCCATTCACAGATGAGGAAATGAGGCTCAGACAGGCTACCACTTGCCCAAGGTCACACAGCCAGGAAGAGCGAGGCCGGGAGCTGAGCCAGAGGGAGCTCCACTGGGTGCGGTGTGTGCCTGTCTGGGGGGCGTCTGCGGGTGAAATGTCCACAGTGGGTAGGCAAGGTGATGGAACCCGCACAGAGGTCTTGCGGGGCTGTTGGAAGGCTGGCCAAACAAAGCTTCCAGACCATTCCAGTTTTCTCAGTGGGTGCTTCCTGAAGTGGGTGTTGCATCTTCCTGATTCTCATGTCAGTTAAAGGATTAGGGAAAACAATTTCCAGCTTTCCTATTGGTCTGTGTGGCATTTAGGGCATCTCACTGGGCTCTAGCTTTCTTAGGCATAGGTTTTTCTGGGCAGGGTAAGCCCTGGGCTGAGCAGTGTGGGGGCCATCTGATGGCATCTAGTCTTTCCTCTGAAGATTTCCATTTGAGGACTCACCTTCCCTATATTCATATAGTTGGGTAGGGCCCTCAATCAATATCTTACCAGCGCAGATTTTTCACCAAGCTAGACTAATCAGATCCTCTGGAAGTGGAGTCTTGCCCAAAGGGCCGCGAGTACTAAGTAGGAACATTTGTGTTCCACTCTTGTGGTTTCCCCAAGGAGGACCTTCTTTAGGGGGTACACCTGGGACTTCCTGCCCCACCCATTCTTTTCCCCACCCGCAGGAGGACTCGAGGACCCTAGTGGGTGGGTGTGGGCCAATGGTCCTGGTTTTGGGTAGGGTAGAGCTAATTGCTTCCAGGCTGCCCTGGTGGGTCATCTGCCTTTGCCTTCCCCCACTGTCCCAGGTGGTCAGGTCCACTTTGCAAATCATGGCTGCCCCAAGGTCGAGACTGGGAAGGAGGGCCTGAGACAAAGAATGTTCCAAACCATGTTCTCCGTCCCAGCTTTGGTCTGTCTCAAGCTGACATTCCCCACCTCTGCACTCTTCTGTCCTGCTGCTCTCCTTCTGGTGGGGAAAGAGGACGTTGTTCATAGGACCCTCAGCCTTGGGGTGGCCCGGTGGGCTGGAGATGATGCATCCTGACACCCTCACCCTGAATTGACCCACTTACAGACCCCAGAGCCAACCTGAGCCTGGTCCTTCCTAAGGTTTGCACTTTCTGCTTTTCTTTGGTTCTGTGAACAGCCCATTCTTCTTCTGTAAGTTACCATTTCCCTCCAAATTTGCAACCGAGGAGCCTTGATAGGATAGGTACTGTCTTCACTCCGGATCACTGGACAGCCACCCCCACCCCCGGCCCTCAGCAGGACGGAGTGGCGGCTGGCGGTCCTGTTGACAGGAAGCAGACTGGGAACCAGGACCCGTGAGTTCATTCCCGTTAGACTGCTGCCTCGAAGTGTGGTCTCGGACGACTCCTGCCCCTCTGTCCTGCTCTGCGGACCTGCCCACTCACTGGTCCCTTGTATGATGACAGATAACTGAATGGCCCTTGCTGTGTGCCACACTGCTCTGACTCAGGTCTGTCGCCATCCTGGTTTCCAGAAGAGGAAGCTGAGGCACAGAGCAGTTAAACAGCTTGCCTGACACCCGGGGAACAGTGGAGCCAAGACCTGGACCCACGCTACCCAGACGTCCTCCTGAGTGCCACGCTGGGCCTCTGCCCCTGTCTGGGCCCCTTGCTCCTGTGGCCCCATGTCCCTGTCCCCTCCTTCTCCACTCACAGCCTTGGCCCCGGGGCCCACTCGGGGGTGCATTTCACACCCAGGCTCTGCCACAGTTGGCTCTGATTGGTCCAAACCCATCCACTCTGGAGCCCCTCCCTGGCCCCTGCTCACCCACCGTACAGCCTGCCTGGGTGTCTGTCCTTTGCCCAAATATTGTGGCCCAAGGAGCAGGGTCAAGTGACCAGAGAAGGTGGCCACATGAGGAATGTTTTGCCCAGAGAAGAGCTGTGGGTGTGGAAGACACTCTGAGCTTCGAGGATGCCTCTCCTGGGCATGATCATGGGAATTGACAGAAGAAATGAGCATGCTTTTCAAAAGTCCCATTGCTTTCCAGGGGGCAAAGTGTTTTTATTCCCAGACCACAGGGTGGTTTATAAACTGTGAAGAGTTGTATTCAGTTGCTGTTGCCGGTGGTGATGATTGGCCAAGCAGTTTCCTTCTTTCTTTGCCAACAGAAGAACCTCAGGGTCATTTGGGTGAACATGTGCCTAGTTCAAGGGCAGGGTGGAAGGTGGTAGAAGCTGGACCCAGGCATCTGCACCCCTTTGCTGGTGACCAGCCTGGGAGGGGGTGCAGACACCATTTCCGGAGCTGGGGTGGAGGTGGGGTTTGGCTGTTGGGTTTCTGGGGGCTGCGACAGGGCGGGTGGGAGCTCCCTTTGACCAGGTTTTCTCCTTGCTTTTCTGTCTGTCAGGACCTCTTAGGCCGACTTAGATTTTCAGTCACTTCAGCTTAAAAATTGCAATCAATTCAAGAGACGGCTGGGCACCCCCTCTTCCTCTGGCGTCTCACGTGCTAGGAGGGCTGGGGCTGCCCACAAAGGGCCTTGATACTTCTGAGTTTTTTTTTCTCTTTTTTAAAGATTTTATTTATTTATTCATGAGACACAGAAGAGGAGAGAGAGAGAGGGAGAGAGAGAGAGAGAAGCAGAGGGAGAAGCAGGCTCCCAAGGAGCAGGGAGCCTGATGTGGGACTCAATTCCAGGACCCTGGGATCATGACCTGAGCCAAAGGCAGACACTTAACCATCTGAGCCACCCAGGCGCCCTACTTCTGAGTTTTCAACCGAGGTTCTTTGAAAACTGTTTTGGATGACCTTGATTCTAGACATTTTCTTTGATATGCTACTAAAAAACAAAATTTTAATTACAAAATAATAAATGTATACATGTTCTTGAATATTTATTTATTTATTTATTTATTTATTTTTAAGATTTTATTTATTTATTTGACAGATAGAGAGTGAGCACAAGTAGGCAGAGAGGCAGGCAGAAGGAGAGGGAGAAGCAGGCTCTCCACTGAGCAGGGAGCCAGACGTGGGGCTCGATCCCAGGACCCCAGGATCATGACCTGAGCCGAAGGCAGCCGCTTAACCGACTGAGCCACCCAGGTGCCCCTTGTTCTTGAATATTTAAACAATGAAGACATAGATAGAACCCAACATAAAAATGCACCCCTCTCAGCATGACTGGATAACCAGTGATCATGGTTTGGTGTGACTCTCTCCTTTTATCCTATGCATGTGTTTACATGCACTTTTTTTTTTTTTTACACATAATGGACCACCCAAACATTATAATGCAACATGCTTTAGCAAGGTACCTTGGGCATCCCCCCACATGAGAGCAAATAGACTCACCCTTCTTCATGGCCGCATCATCCTCTCCTGGGAGTTGTTTCTAACAATGGTACTTAGGCCTTTCCCCTTTTCTATTTTATCGTTTAAAATAGGTTGAAAATGAAGCCCAGGATGTTCCATTTTGAGAAAAATCTCATTCTGACCTTTTGAAGGAAGATCCTCCCAGAGGACAGGGCATGGGCAGAGGCTGTGCCAGGGTCCCCCGTGGGCTCAGACCCCTTTCCACAAGGGTGTCAGGAGCTCAGCACACCTGCCTCCCTCCTCTGCGGCCATGTCTGACCTGCATGCGGAACAATGGGCTGGCAAGCTTGGGCTTGAGAGCCGCTGCTCTTGTGTGCAGCTGGGCGATTTGGGAAGCCTTTCCCGCTTGGAAAAGCATGGGACCTCTCCCTAGACGGAGGGGTCGTGGGCCTGGCCTCTCAGACAGGATCCCGCAGGCAGAGCTGGGTGAGGTGAAGAGGCCACTCCCCGACCTGCGCTGGCTCCTCCCACCGCTGCAGACCCTCTGACCTGCACTTCCTGTCTGCACAACAGTGTGTTTGGGGTGGGGGGTGCAAATTAAAGGAAGTCAGCAGGGTGGATGGCAGAGATTACAGTGAAGAAGAAGCATACCAGTAAAAGAATGGAGATCGCTATCACAGGTGATATAAGCTTCTGAAACAAGAGACTTCAAAGACGAGAACTTTAGAATATAAAAAATAATAAAATAAAAGCTATGAAAATGAGATTTAGGACAAAGAGATGAGAGGCAAGAAACCAAGGAGACGCCAAGCAGAGGCTGGGGCACAAAGGAGCAAAGGTGCAGAACAAGGAGAAAGTTAATATCCACGAAATAGTTTTTGAAGTAGACGAAACCATAGATTGGAAATGGGAAGTCAGGGCAAAGTCGTTCTGAGGGAAAAGGAACATGAGACCTGTGGAGAAAAAGCATCACTTGAAACTCTTCCCTCTGCTCCAAATAATGCAAAAGAAACCCCATCTTCAAAGGAAATCCGCCAGGAAGGAAAGACGAAAAACGGTCTGCTCAAGTAAGAAGGCAGGAGAAGTCAGTTCGAACATCATATATCAGGGAAGTGACATAAAGGTAATGAGCTGCGAAGTTGTAGTAAAATCCCACTTTCTTCCTTCCAAAGCCCACACCCACAAAGGGGGAAATTTCCGGAAACAGTCAAAACCCTCCACTCTTTCCCACCTGCTGCGTGGCCCCAGTGTGTCTGGTCTGTACAGGCCGGGTTTCAGCCCTGGCAGGACAGCCCTGTGTACACTGGTGCGGGGTAAGCGCACTCTGGCCACGTCATCATCCCTGTGACCCCTGTGTCCCTCCCTCGAGTGTGGACCCTGTGGACTGCCCTGATCTACAGCTGTCCCACTTCTCTGACTGACAGGTGGACCGGGAAGGCGGTGCAGGAGGCAGGAGCTCTAGGGGCCGAGCCTGCAGCAGAGAGGCTTGCGGGTGGGCATGTGGAGCCCTGGTCTGTGGCGCAGCTGTGGTAACCCACAGGGGACAAGACACCGCCGGGGGGGGCCACACTTGGAGCGTGCTAGGTCTGCTACTCAGGAGAGGAAACCTTACAGCCATTCCCGATGCTCCACTCAGCCCCGCTGCGGGGTCCCCTCAGCCCAGCAGGACTGCCACTTGGCCCAGCACCCAGAGGCCGCGAATCACAGAGGACGGTCACTGACCCACACAGAGGCCAGATGCCCCCCTGAGCCGCGGCTTGGCTCCTGCCCTCCAGAAGCAGCCCTGGGCTGACTTTTGCTGACCCAAAAGACCCTGCAAACTGTTTCCTCAAAGAGAAGAACAGCCTCTCCCGGAGATGTGTCCGGCCTGCCCTCCAGGGGCTCGAGTCTGGCGGGGAGGAGACTGAGGGGCCTGCCTTCTATGTGGAGCCTTTGATTCTACTCACAGTTTCCGTGGGTTGGGATCTGGAAGGGGCCCAGCAGGCAATGGCTTGTGGGTGCCCCAGGCCCCATCTGGGGGGATCTGGGGCCAGGGTGACCCAACGGGGGGGTGCCAGGGCTGGGAGGACGGAAGACTAGGCTTGTGGAAGGGAGCAAGACGAGGGCCCCAGCCAGAGAGAGTCTGTCCCCCAGACAGCCCCACGGAGCCCTCAGAGTGGTCTCCCAGCATGGTGGCTGGTATGGACAGGCCGGGTTTCAGCCCTGGCTCCGTTCTTACAAGCTGGGAGATTTTGGGCAGGTCACTTGGGCTCTCTATGCCTTGGTTTGTCGCCTGTGAAAGGTGGTAGGGTGTGAGTCTTGCAGCTTGTGAGGACTCGTTAGTGCTGTCCCACGGCCAGTGCCCAGAAAGGCTTGAGGAGGGCTGAGTGAGCACCTCCTCTGGCAGGGCTGCAGAGCCCCGGTCTGTGGTGCAGCTGTGGTAACCCACAGGGGACATGACCTGGTGTGCCACCAGCTTGGGCTCAGTAGGTCGCCAGCAGGAGGGCCGAGGAGGGAGGGCCCAAGAGGCAGCCAGGAGCAGAAGGCCCACGTGTTCTCAGGAAGGCACTCCCTTCATCCGCTGCTGGGTACCCTCGCATGGCCAGCTACCCAAAGCGCTTCAGTGGATGAGCAGCACAGTGACCTAATGCTTTAGGAAGAGGGTGACCCGGATGATGTCAGATCCCCACCCTGTCAGCTTGGCCCTTGCCTCTCGAAGGCCACCAGAGCCTGTCCAGCTCTCTTCCTCAGCAGGCTGGCAGGGCCAGGGGATGGACTCTGCATGTGTCCACACATCTCCAGTGTCCCCAGCAGGACTGAGCCCAGCTGCCTGCAGTGGATGCCTCCTTAGTCATGCACCCTTCTGCACAAGCCCCCCCACCTTCCCCATCTTATTTCTCCACTGCCTTTCCGAGGCATCCTGGCTCGGCCCCCAGGCAAACAACTCACAGGGAATCCTCATCTAATCTTTAGGAAGCCAGACGGAGATGGCTAGTTTGAGGGAGTGTGAGTAGGTGGGTGCCTGCCGCGCTGCCCTGCTAGCCCATGAGGCGGGGGGCTCCCACCTGTGCAGGTAGCCTGCCTGCAGCCAGGGGAAGCGTCCAGCCCTCTCAGGCTTGTGCTGGGGCCCCTGGGTGCTCCAGGGCAGAGGGACCTGGAGTGTCCCGCCCAGGGCCTCCCACCAAGCCAAGAGGGTGGTAGGAAAAGGTGAACACAGGGAGAAGATGTGCAGAAATGGACAGAGGGAGGGCGGCTACACCTCCTGAGCACACACACCGCCCCCCCCTTGGCCAGCCGCTGGAGGCGTGTGGTTTGCCCCTTCGCAGGCGGGGACAGGGGAGTTCAGCCAGGCCCACACCATTGGAAGGGGTCAGGGACCAATCTGTTGGTCTCCTGGCACACAGGTGACCAGGCGCTGGCCCCTGTGCCTGCCCACCGACCGTCATGTGGGCCAGCGCACAGGGCAGGGGGAAAGGCTTTGTCCTTGACCCACACAGGGTAAAGGCCAGGAAACTGGGTGTAAGCGGTAGGGCTTGTTGGTCTGCTTTGGCTGATGCAGCTCCCGCCCCCAGCCCTGCCCCTAGGCCCAGACCTTGCATGGCAGCCTTGGGGGAG
Source organism: Eumetopias jubatus (assembly GCF_037043125.1). Classification (NCBI taxonomy): domain Eukaryota; kingdom Metazoa; phylum Chordata; class Mammalia; order Carnivora; family Otariidae; genus Eumetopias; species Eumetopias jubatus. The sequence continues at coordinate 159,651,198 of NW_028274807.1, forward strand.
CTTCCCTCTCTAATATGCCTCCTTCTCCTTCCGAGCCTCCTCCTGAAAGATGCATGGAGTTTGAAAATTTCATCAAAGCTGCTTGCTTCCTTGGTTCCCCGGTGGGAGGCTGGTGTTGGGAGCCCCGAGGCCACAGGCCGTGCTGCTCGGTCAGCGCAGGATGCGGCTCTGAGTTGTCCCAGGCCTTGGGATGAGGAGCTGCCCAGGCAGGGGGAGTTCGGGGAGCCCCTGCAGTGAGTGCGCAGAGGGTCCCAGGAGGTGCTGACCCCACACAGGAGGGCCAGTGTGGGGCCAGGCAGGAATGGGGGTATAGTGGGCAGAGGGTTGTTCTCAGCGTCCCAGTGACCACGACTCCCTCCTTGCTCAACCGGCGCACACTCACTCACTCATTCTCTGCAGCTTTCATTGTTGTGTTGTTTTTTAAGAAACAGATCATACATTGACATGGGTGAAAAAGAAAGATGGACACACTGGGCTGTCCTGTTCCCTTGCTGTCATAGCAGTGCAGCGTGGGTGCCTTGCCCAGACGATGCGGTGTGTGTGTGGGCTGGTACATTGGTTGGGTACAGTCCAGAAGTGGGATGGCTGGGTCATGGGCAGAAGCACAGGCGAGTTTGATGGCATTGGCACGTTGTTCCCCCTGGCAGAGGTTGCTCCGCAGGCCCTCCTGGCAGCTCAGCTCCATAGGTGGTGTTTGCTTCCCGTGTTGTCACCAACAGAGCGCATTGCAAACACTTGGCGACTTGCCAATCTGATAGGGAAAACACACTTGAAACAATATAAACAGACAACTACGGGATGAGTAGTCCCATGACCAGAGTACATGGTTGTTTGAATCATGTGTGCATGGATGCCTGTTGGAATGAATGTATGCATGCACACGCATGTTGGGGGTGTGTGTGCATGTGTGTGTGTGTGTGTGTCTCATTCAAAGCATCCCCACCTCTGGATCTGTGGGGCCAGTCACGGGGGAGAAGGGGGCCCCAGTGCCTTCTGGAGGGAGGGAAGAGTTGAGGTTAGGGTGGCCTGGCTGGGGGAGGGTCTGTGTGCTAGTGGCCAGCTCCAGAGCAGGTGGTGAGGAAAAGCATGCCTATAAGTCGAGAGTGGGGCAGGGACATGGGCACCCCTAAGGCTGGGCCGTTGGGCTGGCCTGACTCTGGCAGAGGGCATGCTGAGGTGGGGTGCTTCTAAACATGTGCAGCCTTGGAGGCCAAAGGCAGCCCGCCCCAGCTGCGCAGAGAGGTGTGCCAGCTCACGGCTGCTGTGGGGCCCACCACCTCTGATCACAGTGGTCTCAACAATAGCATGTACAATTTCCGCAAAGATTGGCAAGCTGAGCTGGCTGGGTGGGGCTGGCGTGGACTGGTGTGGGCTGGGCTGGTATGGCTGGGATGGGCTAGGCTGAGGCTGGTGTGGGCTGAGCTAGGGTAGGCTGGTGTGAGCTAGGCTGAGCTGAGCTGGGGTGGACTGGTGTGAGCTTGGCTGAGCTGAGCTGGTATGGGCTAGGCTAAGCTGGTGTGGCTGGTGTGGGCTAGGCTGAGCTGAGCTGGGGTGGGCTGGTGTGGGCTAGGCTGAGCTGAGCTGATATGGGGTAGGCTAAGCTGGTGTAGCTGGTGTTAGGCTGAGCTGAGCTGGGGTGGGCTGCGGTGGGCTACCCCGAGCTGAGCTTGCTCAAGCACCAGTGGTCAGTTCCTGGGTCAGCTGGGGCTGGCTGGCATAGGATGGCCTCCACTGGGTGACTAAGCTCTGTTCCATTGGGCCTCCTGTTCTCTGGTGGGCTGGCCCGGGCTGGTTCTCAGACAGAGATAAGCTCTGAGAGACAGAAGGCTTGACACCAGCACAATGTCGTGCCCACCGCACCCTACTGGCCAGAGCAAGTCATAGGCAAAGCCAGATTCATGGGGTGGGCACATGGACCTCACCCCTTGCTGGAGGCCCTGCACTGTCACTGTGCCCAGGGTGTGGGCATCGGGTGGAGGTTAGGGGGTCCGTGGCTGGCTGTGCAATCCATCTCCCATGGCAGGACACAAGTGCATGGCCATCTGTGCAGAGTTGACCACTGGCACTCAGCATGCGGCCCCTAACCTGGGGCTGGGGCACAGTGATGGGCGGGATGCCCCTGGAGCGGGCGGTCTGGAGGGGAGTGGAGGACACCACCTTAGATCCAACAGTGGGGGGGCAGTGGGCTCTGATGGAGAAGGCGGGAGAAGGGTTCCCTGGGTGAGGGTCGGGCTGGAGTTTGAGGAGTGTGTAGGAGCTCACCTGCAGGCAGCAGGGGCCTAGCAGGGTCCTCTTGACTCCTGGGCCCCCTCATGGGCCTGGAAGTAGAAGGCAGAGCTAGCCCAGCTCAGAGTTGAGGTAGGAGGGAGCCAGTGCTCAGGCATCAGGCAGGCTGGCGCCCACGGTCAGACACGGGCTGCCCCTGCCCAGGCAGCACAAGGATTAAACAGACTTTGTTGGGATTACCACTGCCAATCAAGTTCAAGTGCATTTTTAAGAGCTTAATTTGCGGCCCTAGGTTTCAAATAAAATCATCAAGTCCAGTCGATTAAACTCATTAAGGCGGGTGGACTGGCTGGTGTTTGCGCTGCCATCAGATTCAGAGAATTAATTAGGGGCCTGTTATCCTTGTCGGGATTAGCGGAGCTAGCCCAGAGGCCTGGGGTTTCTGCTAAAAGATGGGCCCATAATCTCTTTAGTGGGGCCCGGGAGACAGATCTGGGCGGCTTCTGTGGAACGGAAGGCACCACACCGAGCAACTTTGATCCTACTGTGTGTAGACCTGAGCCCCGGTGGCTGGAGGGGGTCAGGCTCCAGGGGGCAGGCCATCTTGTGGTGGCCAGGGTTGGCTGGCCAGGAGGCCACTTTGGAACACATGGCCCCACGGGCCATCCCAACTCCTCCCTAGTCCCATGATAACAAGGAGGGGGAAGGGCCCATGTAGATGTTGTCTGTTTGCTCCTTTGCCTTTCAAAAGTGCCCCCCATCCTAAGTGATGGGGTGTCAAGGCTTCATGTCCATGTCAACCAGGCCACTTGACCAAGCTGGCTACCAAGAGCACCTTAATCCCTTGGAAGGGTGCTGGTTGTTCTCCGAGTGGACATAGGAGCCATGAAGCACCAGCCAAAGCCATATGGGGGGCCCAAGCCCCAAACAGTGAGCCTAAAACTTCCAGGCCCTGCAGACCCTGCCTGGAATGCTGTCCCAACCATCCCGGAGGACGATGGAGACAGAGAGAAGGATGAGTTTCTGTTGACACTGGGCAGGTGTCTGGATCTAGCCACGCCTGAAGCTTCTCTTTGGACTTTTCAGTTATGTGAGCATGTCCATTCCCGCTTTTCTGCTTAAGCCACATGGAGCCAGGTCTCTGCCCATTGCAACCACAAAGGTCCTGATGGACAGCCCAGATCTTAGGTCTCTGCCTCTAGAAGCATTGGAGCAGAGAAGGATTTTAGAATGTCTTTTCTTCTACCTCTTTCCCATTTTATATATGGGGAAACAGGCCCAGAGACAGGAGGCCATGAGCCTAAGTTTGGTGAGAATGTTAATGGTGCTCTCTGGTTGCTTAAGTCTGCCTTCCTGGGAGACAACCTTCTGTGGGATCTGGTGGGGCCAGGGTAGGGGTGGGATGTAGCAGGAATCCTTTCCAGAAGCAGAGAGCAGCCAGAGGGAGGATGAGGTAAGACCTTCTGGAGGAGAGGAGGGAGGCAGAGCACCCCTCACTGCCACGCCCCCATCCCCTTGGTTCATGAGGCACTCATCCAGCATGGGACTGTGGCTGGCATCCCCCAGCTGGTGCTGCCATTCGAGCCCTGACCCCAGGCTCTGTTGGCAGTGCTCTGTCTCCCTCCTGGGGTTGGCACAGCACAGTGGCTTAATGGAGTAGACTCGAGTCAGATTGCCTGGGTTCCCGTCCCTCCCAGCCACTCACCAGCATGTGATCTTGGGCTAGTCTTGAGCTTCCCTGTGCTGCCCTTTCTCTGTCTTCGTGAGGGGGTGCAGCCAAAGCACACTCCCAGGAAAATACGAGGCTGTGCCTCCACACGGTCTGACCCGGCCAGCAGGGGCTAAAGGAGGTAATGCTGGCAGAGCACAGAGCCTCCTGACTGTCGCCTTCTACCTGCCTCTACCTGCCATTTACTGCCTCCTACCTGCCTCTACCTGCCTCTACCTGCCTCTACCTGCCTCCTACCTGCCTCCTACCTGCCTTCTACCTGCCTCTACCTGCCTCCTACCTGCTTTCTACCTGCCTCCTACCTGCCTCTATCTCCCTCCTACCTGCCTCCTACCTGCCTCTACCTGCCTCCTACCTGCCTCCTACCTGCCTCTACCTGCCTCCTACCTGCTTTCTACCTGCCTCCTACCTGCCTCTACCTGTCTCCTACCTGCGTCCACCTGCCTCTACCTGCCTTCTACCTGCCTCTACCTGCCTCTACCTGCCTCTACCTGCCTCCTACCTGCTTTCTACCTGCCTCCTACCTGCCTCTACCTGTCTCCTACCTGCGTCCACCTGCCTCTACCTGCCTTCTACCTGCCTCTACCTGCCTCTACCTGCCTCTACCTGCCTCTACCTGCCTTCTACCTGCCTCTACCTGCCTCTACCTGCCTCTACCTGCCTTCTACCTGCCTCTACCTGCCTCTACCTGCCTCTACCTGCCTTCTACCTGCCTCTGCCTGCCTCTACCTGCCTCCTACCTGCCTCCTACCTGCCTTCTACCTGCCTCTACCTGCCTCTACCTGCCTCTCTCTCCCTCCTACCTGCCTCCTACCTGCCTCTACCTGTCTCCTACCTGCGTCCACCTGCCTCTACCTGCCTCCTACCTGCGTCCACCTGCCTCTACCTGCCTTCTACCTGCCTCTACCTGCCTCTACCTGCCTCTACCTGCCTCTACCTGCCTCTGCCTGCCTCCTACCTGCCTCTACCTGCCTCTGCCTGCCTCCTACCTGCCTTCTACCTGCCTCTACCTGCCTTCTACCTGCCTCTACCTGCCTCTACCTGCCTCTACCTGCCTCTGCCTGCCTCCTACCTGCCTCTACCTGCCTCTGCCTGCCTCCTACCTGCCTCTACCTGCCTCTATCTGCCTTCTACCTGCCTCTACCTGCCTCCTACCTGCGTCCACCTGCCTCTACCTGCCTCCTACCTGCGTCCACCTGCCTCTACCTGCCTTCTACCTGCCTCTACCTGCCTCTACCTGCCTTCTACCTGCCTCTACCTGCCTCTACCTGCCTTCTACCTGCCTCTACCTGCCTCTACCTGCCTCTACCTGCCTTCTACCTGCCTCTACCTGCCTTCTACCTGCCTCTACCTGCCTCTACCTGCTTCTACCTGCCTTCTACCTGCCTCTACCTGCCTCTACCTGCCTTCTACTTGCCTCTACCTGCCTCTACCTGCCTCTACCTGTCTCCTACCTGCCTCTACCTGCCTTCTACCTGCCTCTACCTGCCTCTACCTGCCTTCTACCTGCCTCTACCTGCCTCTACCTGCCTTCTACCTGCCTCTACCTGCCTCTACCTGCCTTCTACCTGCCTCTACCTGCCTCTACCTGCCTTCTACCTGCCTCTACCTGCCTCTACCTGCCTCTACCTGTCTCCTACCTGCGTCCACCTGCCTCTACCTGCCTTCTACCTGCCTCTACCTGCCTCTACCTGCCTCTACCTGCCTCTGCCTGCCTCCTACCTGCTTTCTACCTGCCTCCTACCTGCCTCTATCTCCCTCCTACCTGCCTCTACCTGCTTTCTACCTGCCTCCTACCTGCCCCTACCTGCCTCCTACCTGCCTCTACCTGCCTCTGTCTCCCTCCTACCTGCCTCCTACCTGCCTCTACCTGCCTCTGTCTCCCTCCTACCTGCCTCCTACCTGCCTCTACCTGCCTCTACCTGCCTTCTACCTGCCTCCTACCTGCCTCTACCTGCCTCTACCTGCCTCCACCTGCCTCTACCTGCCTCTACCTGCCTCTACCTGCCTCCTACCTGCCTCCTACCTGCCCCTACCTGCCTCCTACCTGCCTCTACCTGCCTCTGTCTCCCTCCTACCTGCCTCCTACCTGCCTCTACCTGCCTCTATCTCCCTCCTACCTGCCTCCTACCTGCCTCCTACCTGCCTCTACCTGCCTCTACCTGCCTTCTACCTGCCTCCTACCTGCTTCTACCTGCCTCTACATGCCTTCTACCTGCCTCCACCTGCCTCTACCTGCCTCCTACCTGCCTCTACCTGCCTCTACCTGCCTCCACCTGCCTCTACCTGCCTCCTACCTGCCTCCTACCTGCCTCCTACTTGCCTCTACCTGCCTCTACCTGCCTTCTACCTGCCTCCTACCTGCCTCTACCTGCCTCCTACCTGCCTCTACCTGCCTTCTACCTGCCTCCTACCTGCTTCTACCTGCCTCTACATGCCTTCTACCTGCCTCCACCTGCCTCTACCTGCCTCTACCTGCCTTCTACCTGCCTCCTACCTGCCTCTACCTGCCTCCTGCCTGCCTCTACCTGCCTCTACCTGCCTCTCTGCTTCTCTGCTTGTCCCCCAGCTGCCGTCTCAGCAGAACCTTTTCCACGTTGTGAGTCCGATCGTGTTCCTCTCATGTATAAAAGCTTCCGAAGAAGCTTACCAGGCAGCTGAAATGTCTTGCTGTGTCCCATGTTCTGGAGAATCCATATGGGTTAACAATCCATCTGCACCTAGTATGGGGACGCGACCACCATTTTGTTGTAACCCTGGCTTCTGCGAGTCGGGACCTAGGGCAGGCCCTGGGGAACACAGTGCATTTCTGCTCTGCCAGGCCGGGGCTCCGTTGTACCGTCGGCAGGAGTGCTTACCCTGGCTCTCTGTGAGGCTGGGCGTTCCTCACGGCCTGGTGGCTGGGTGCGGAGAGCCAGGCATGGGACCAGCTGGAAGCCACGGGGCCTGGCCTGACCTGGCCCCAGGAGCTACAGGACAGAGCACTTCCACTGTGTTCTGTTGGTGGAAGAAGGCACAGGCACACTCAGTGTCAAGGGGGAGGAGACATATGGAGGAGCGGCAGTGTTACACCGCAGGAGGGCATATATGATGGGAGACATGCTGTGGTTGCCTTTGGAAAATACGAAGCTGTCTGGCCCTGACCATCTGAGGGAGCTACTCTCAGAACCTGAGTCCCTCTCTCCCTCTAGGGTCTCCCTCTGCCTCACTTGTTTCCAGGCAACGATCCCTCAAGCATGCTGAGTGCATGCTGCCTCAGGGCCTTTGCACTTGCTGTTTTTGCCGTCTCCACAGGGCTGGCTCCTTCCACTCCCATAGTTCTCAGCTCAATTGTCGCCTCCTTAGAGAGGCCTCTGTGACCCTTCTCTAAGAATGCTCTAAAAAAGCATCATCAACAGAAAGATAATGCAAGCCACGTATTATTTGAACATTTTACCATAGCACATTAAAAATATTAATTTGTTTATATATTTACCTATATATTTTATTTTTATCTTTGATGTATTTTATTATTTCATTATTATTTTATTATATTACCATTCAAAATGTAATCATTATAGAAATATTAATGAGATATTCTTACCTTTTTTTTTATTGTACTAAGCCTTAGAAATCTGGTGTATAATTTATGCTTTTTGCACGTGTTACTTCAGAAGCTACATTTTCTTTAGAAGTACTTGATCTGCGCTTAGATTTGATAAAATGTACTGTTGAAAAGGTAGATTTACATACCCAAGTTGTTCCAAAATATTTTAACTGATTAGAGCATCTCTTTACAGATTTAAGTTACTTTAAAATTCAATAAAATGAAAAACACAGGTCTCCAGTCTCACTGGCCACATCACCAGTGGTCAATAGTCATGTGTAGCAGATACAGAATATTTCCATCATCACGGAAGGTTCTACAGGACTCTGATGTTCTAGAACATTCCCTGCGCTCTTGTCTGAGTAACACTCACCACTGTCTGCATCCATCTTCCTGTGTGTGTGCACTTGCTTATCTTCTCTGGCTTCCTCCAAAGTGTAAGCTCCACGAAGGCAGGACCTATGAGGTTTTGCTCCCGCCTGGAGAACCGTGCCTGTCACACACAAAGTGCCAGACTGTAGCTGGTTAAAGGTATACGTGAAACTAAATCCAGCCCCAGGTTTCCTGTTCTCCACAAATGCTCAGCGCAGCTTTACTATAACTCTTACAGAGGAGGAGGCTTAAAGAGGCACAGCCACTTCCCAAGGTGGCACAGCTAGAGAGCACCAGGGCAGAATGAGGCCGGTGTGTCCCATGCAGAACGTAGCTCTGCCTCCCCCAGGTCAGGTGTCTTCCCAGATGAGAGGGCATCGCCCCTGCCCTGGAAGCCTATAAACCCATCGGGCAGATGGACATGAACAGGATGCGGAAAATGCTGCAGGGGCACGAGGGAAGCCTTGAGCGGTGAACTCCATCCACATATGGAGGGAGGCTTCATCGAAGAGAGGACAATTGTTTCAGGGACAGGAGGGACAGTGAGCTAACTCACACTGGCCCAAGAACACAGCGTTTATGGGCTTCCATGGCAGAAGGGGAGTAGGGAGGTTTGGGGTGTGGCTAGGGGTGGTGTTGGCAAACCTCCTCTCCATCCCTCCATTCTGCTTCCCTGTGTGTTGGGTCTCCTCCTGAGCACCTCTCCAAGGCCATGACACATGACACCCCAGAGAGAGAGAGAGCAGCCCCCACAAGCCCCAGAATTGTGCCTCATTTGGCATCTGGCTCTGGCAGGGTCGCGTACGCAATGACTAACTCTGGTCAAGGAGACACAACACCCTGCCCGGCTAGGCTGAATCACACCTGGGAACTGGGGCTGAAGGCAGCTCTAAGACAACTACAAGTCCTGGGAGTTGGGGGGTCATCATGAACATGGGGCAGTTACTCTGCATGCCAGGCGGGCAGAGACCATGAGAGCGTGGGCAGGAAGCTGGAGCCATGGGCAGGAAGAACCACACGGGGCAGGGGGTCTTTGCAGCTGAGGGAGCAGTGGGAGGCAAAGCCGGGGTGCACTGGGGGCGGGTGGCAGGTACTGAGTCTGAGGCCCCGCTGATCATGGGGGAGACAGCACTCTGCCAAACTGAAGTCCTCTGCAAACTGCAGTTAAGACACTCCCTGGGGGAAGGGGGTGAGCGCCCTGGGGTCATCCCTGTCTGCCAAGTACAGCTCGCCTGCTTGCTCCAAATCTGAGGTGGTCAGGACACACCATCCTCCCGGCTGCGGAGGTGGGCCGTCAGAGATGGGGAAAACCCTTTCCAGGCGTGTTTGCAGAGACCAAAGTTCTGGGGGCTGTTGGTGGCATTTCCTTTGCCATTAGAAGATGTTGTGAAGGAAGTGGCTTCCCCGTGACAGGAGAGGTCGAGACAGGCAGAGGGTGCGGGGTGCTGAGGACACTGCAGGAATTTGTGTCCCCTAACGCCCCCAGACACACGGACCAATAGCAGAGGAGCCCGGCCTTAACCTCCCGGACCAGAGAGCACACGTGGCTGGGAGGAGGCCCGGTGTCAAGTGCTCAGTAATGCACATCCCTTTGCCCTCCTTCAAAGGGGCCTGGCCCTGATTCTGTCCCCAAGACAGAGCGGGTATAAAACCCCCCTGCGCAGTTGTTATGCGTGTGCACGTGTGTGCGTGTGTGTGCACTGTTCACTTAGATCGGACGTCTTCCTCATGTGGGGAGTCTGCGGTGCAGCCTTCGAACACGCTCAGCACTGAGCCTGGCTTAGCGATGACCATGACCAATGCCCAAGTTAGGGCCCCGTTCTTAGCCTGTGCCTTCTATTGGCTCATGCTGTCCCCACTGCAGCCCGGGAAGTTGTCCCCAGGGAAGACGCCAGGCTCACAGAGGGGCTGCCTCGCAGCCGGCTTCGCCCAGGAAGAGCTGCTCTGGCCTGAAGCTGGGCCCGACCCCCACCAGCTCAGGAGCAGCCTTTCCTTGTGCCCCTCCCCACCCCGCTCACTCCAGGCAGGGCTCTCCTGGGGCCTTTGCTCTCCACTGATCAACACGCCTAGAAATTCTCCTCTGATGGTTTCCCTAGCAACCAGCCCCCAGGCAGCTGCCCTCGGTCAGCCTGCTTTCTGATCTGAAACCCAGCTCCTCAAAGGCACCGCCAGCATCTCTGGTCCCAGGATCCTCTGGTCAAGCGAGTGATGCCGAAGTGGCTTCTTGGGGCCCCTGGGACCTTGGGTCGGGTCCACCTGCAGAGGCTGCAGGGTTGTGGAGGATACCGACCCAAGCGGATCATCTGTTGTGGGCCAGGGCAGGGAGCTGGCCCCCATGTGTGACCACCGGCGACCCGGGCACTGGGCCATCAGAAAAGGTGCCAGAGCTGGAAGCCACCATTGGGCCAACTGTGACAGCCCTGGGGAGCAACTCTTCTGCTGTAGAGGGACTGCACTCAGAGACGGGAGGAGGCACTCGCCCCATTGGGATGGGAACTTTGCTTTGTGTGAGTACAAAGTCCCTGTCTGCCCAGAAAGGCAGGCCCTAGACAGGTGGGCCCCAGGGCGTTCCTGGAGGTGGGGCATCGACAGGCCCTCTGGTTTCTGGGAGACTGTGGGCTGCGGGGTACCCAAGCAGAAGGCACACAGGGCTGGTGCAGATGAGGGAGGCAGTAAGGGAGGGCAGGTGGGCGTTGTCCAGGGCTTGGGGGTGCTGGGAAACTCCTGGAAGCACTCCTGTGTCTGGGAAGCCATGCAGGCATCCTGACCCTCAGGAGGGGGGTGAGGCTACAAGTCAGCCACCCAAAGTGGAGACAGACTCCCTCCTTGAAGCACGTGCTGTCCCAGCTGCTGGGGGCTGTCAGTGGGTACCCGCAGCGTCACCCCAGCTGCAGATGACCCCAGACTCCCCTGCTTTTCCAGAGCCAGGGCTAGCCCTCCATGGGGCTCCTCAGAGAATCCGGCTCTGCATCTCTTGGGGCCCATTGGCCTCCTGCCTCAGTGGCAGAGAATTCTCTCCTGCTTGGTGACTCCAGTTGCCATCTCTTTGCAGGTAAGGGGTCAGGACAAGCATGGGCCCAGTTTTAAGGCCTAGGGAAGTTGGCCAGGGGCTTTGGGGAAGGTCTCCGGGAACGCAGAGCCTCCTGCAGACCCATCCCCTCCTCTTGCCTGGTTGGGGAACCTGCTGATGCAGCCTCTGACAGCCCCCAGCCCAAGTGGGGTGGAGAGGCCCCCCCAAAGGCAAAAGGGGATGGTCCCAGAGACCCCCCATTGGGGTCTGGCCTTCCTCCAGACTGAAGCCTTGAAGCCGACTTTGCTTTGGAGTGCCCCCTTCCCATATCAGCACTCATAGGCGGGATGCCTGTCCTTCCCCCGGCAGTGCCTGGCTGAGGCAGGATGATTCTGAGAGCAGGTCTGTGGTTCAGGGCTGGGATCAGCACATCTGTCCCTCTGGCTACCATTGTCAGTTCTGCGGTGATATCAGGAACCCCGCCAGGTCCACAACTTCCGCCTGGCATTTTTGTGGAACTCCTGGGTCAGAGAAGCTCTCTTGCATGGACTCGTTCCTGGACCTCTGACACTGTCTCGCCCCTGTGGGGGAAAAGGCCCCTTCCTTTGCCCAAAGTGAAGACATACCCCTGAGAAAGGGAGAACCGCCAAGGTTTTGGCGTTCTTTTGGCCTCCGGGTCTATGAGTTGGGCTGTGCTCTCATTGGCTGAAGGAGGCTTGAGCTGGCATCTTGCCACTGGCAACCAGGAAGGCCAACTTGCACCAGTGAGGGGACATTCCGGAGACTGCGTGTGCCTCCTGACTTCCCTGGTCACTCAGGGCTCTGCCTGGGTGCCGGGGCCCCCAGTGCTCCTCGTGCCTGGCGCCCATCCACAGCCCTTCTGTGCTGATCAGAGACCCCACGGGGGGGCTTGATTGTCCCGTTTATGGCTCAAGGGCAGGCCCAACTGTCAGTCATTTGAACCTGGCTCCCCGGTCTCTGCAGAGGCTGTCCTGCTGCCCCTTCCAGCGCGGGATACAGGGCTGAGAGCCACCCTGCAGATAGGCCTTCTTGGCCACCACTACCACCAAAGTAAAGCCACAGAAGACACTGGTACTTCACATCCACTTAGCAAGGATGGAGACTCACTGGAGGAGTGCAGGTCCCCACAGCAGATGTGTGCAACAAGGGCTGGTGGGCAGGAAAATGGGCTCACCATGCTGGGGGTTAATTTGGTTCCATAAGAATGTTTACACCTTTGAACCCAGAAATTCCACATCTCGGGATCAATCATAAGGCAATACTTTCCCGGTACCAAAAAAGAGGCTGTATGTTTGTTGCGTGAGCCAGCCTATTTTGGCTCTTGAGAGACAATTTAATTGTTAGATATTTGGGAAAATTTGCCAGCCAACTGTTAAACATTGTCACAGGAGTATTTACACCACTGAAATCGACAAATGCTGCAAGTCAGAGCCTTTTATCTTTTCTGGGGAGCTAGTGTAGCAGCCTGCCCCCAGCTCCCAGGATGTATTCCGTAGCCCTGGAATAAACGGGGCTCATCCTTACGAACCAGTAAGGAACGATCTGCAGTGTATGTTGTTGACTGAACAAAGCAAGGTGGGTGCTGCCATTTGTGGGGAAAACGGAAGGAGTATTGTCATGTCTGTGTGACCGGTGTGTGGGATATCCTGGCAGGAACAGAAAACTGGGTACCAGTGGTTGCCTTGGAGGCTAAGGAAGTGGGGATCAAGGACGGGAGGGACACTTACTATCTTCTGTATACTCTGTTATAGTCTTGGAGTATTTACCATGTCCAGTTTTTTTTTTTTTTTAATTTGAAAGACAATAAAAAAGGAACAATCTTTTGGAAAATTGTGTTCATCTCAGTGCTGTTCATGAGTGAAAACATAAGAAGCAACATAACTGTCCAATTAAAGGGGATTGTTGAGATAAAGCACGGTAATTCATCTGGTGGAACAATACACCATCTTTCCAAATGGATACCTACAAATTATTTATTATGACAGGGAGACTACTAATGAGAGTTTACCTGAAAAAAAGCTGATTATATAATTATATATCCAGTCTTATCTTGACTGTAAAAATTAACAAAACAGAAAACTGGTGGGAAATATGTCAAACCACGGACAGTGTGTTTTGGTTGGTGTTATTTTGGGCAATTAACATTTTCTTTATTTTTCTCCCTATGCTTTTCAAATTTGCCATGTTGAATATGAATTCCTTTCATAATCCACCCCCCAGATCTTGATTTTATTAGAAGAGCCGAAGCCAGGCAAATCGGATGCCCCAGACTCTGGGTGGGTCCTACCATCCTTGTCACTGGGCCGGGGTCTGGCCGAGCGCTGCTGGCGTCCGTCTGTGGCTTCTGCAGCCTCTGACCGCCCTGCCCCACACTGGCCCTGGTGGTGGCCCTGGCCCCACCGCTCCCCTCGGAGCCTGAATCCCAGGAGATGTGGGCTCCTTCGCCAGCCACCTCTCAGCCCCCTGCTGCCCCCTGAGGCCTGGGGGGTGGGGAGGGGGTGGGCGATGCAGAGTGGGGGTGAAGACAGACCTCCCTCCCCTGGCACCTTGTCAGGACGGTTAAACACAGTGATGTATGTGTGCTGTTGCAGGACTCGAGAAACAAATGTTAATTTTTAAAAAGTCAAATTGAATCTGGCTTGGGCAAAGCCAGTGTGTCTTAGGAATCCCAGGAGAAGATGGGAGGGTCTCATGAGTAGCCCGGGGAGGGTGCGGTGGGCTCTCCGCTGCTTCTCTGTGCCCAAGCCCGGGCCCTCCTTTCAGACCAGGCATCTCTCCTGGGGACTCAGAATGTAGTCATTCCCCAAAGCACGTGCACGTGCACACACAACCACACGCACGCAAAAGGCTGCCTGTCTGCTGTGCCTGAGACGCTCATTCTGGTTCCTGAGAGCCACTTGCTAAATATTCAGGAAAAGTTGCCTGTCCCTGGGGGCTGGAACTCTGAGCAGTTGCCTTTTTTGTGCCTTTGCTTTCTCATCTGCGAAATGGGGCCATTGACAGCACTTAGCCCATTAAGTGAGGCAATGCAGGCACCGAGCTCAAGACCGTGCCAGTGCTAATGGTTACTACAGATGTGGCCAGGCCTGTCCCCTGACCTGGGACTGGCCCCATGAATCCAGGGGTCTCCTCCCCCCATTGGGATCACTGTCCTTCGTTTAGCCCCTGAGCCTCCCACACCTGGATGGTCATCCTCCCTGAACCCCAGGCTGTTAACTGGCGACCGGACACCTTACATCCCCAGCCCTGATGCTTTGTCTGTTTGTAATTTGGGGCTAACATTTAGACATCTGCGTATTTCACACAAGTCCTAATTTCTGGCTTCCCTTGAACCACGGGAGCCGAGGGGCCAGGCTTGGCACCTGGGATGCAGCTAGGGTCTGGGGGGCTGGCCCTGTGGGCATGGGACCTGCAGTCCTTAACCTGACTGGCTTTCTGAGAACAGAGGCTTCTTGATGCTTCTGTGAGCTGTGGGGTGCCCAGAACTGAGGAGGGGAGGCACATACAGCTCACAGGGTCCCCATCTCCCCTGAGCCCTGCATCCCTGGGGAGGCCGTCCTGCCCCCAAACAAGGTGCTGGCCAAGTGGGCTCAGGAAATGGCCGGTTCCTGTCCTCCCACCTTCCCTGAGGACAGCAAGGCTCTGGGGAAGGCGTGGCCTCCAAACTCACTCTCTATCACGCCCTCATGGTCTTGTTTTTCCTCCCGAGTCCCGGGTGTGTAGACCTGAGCGCCGAGCAGGAGCAGTGACGACACGGGGCCACTGCTGGGAGTGGCCCCAGTGCCAATCAGAGCACTGACCTCCAGGTCATGGGGCAGGTGACAGAGGTGACCTCTAGGCCCGGGGGACACAATTTCCTGAATATTTAGCAATCCCCAGGAGAGAGGTTGGCAGGCGGCAAGGCTGGAAGCTGGAGCTCCGAGTACCCTGCAGATGCCCCAAGCAGCTGCCCCTTCCTGCTGGCCTTAATCCTGACAGGCTAAGCCCCATCCCCCTTTGAGCCCATGTCCCCTGCCCGCTGGCTGCCAGCATCCTCTCCCGACAGCTCCCATGGCCTCTTAGAGCTGACATCCTGCCTCCTTGTTTCCACGTGGTCCTTCTGCACATCCACATATTGTCACCACTCTCAGCATGTGAGTGGCATCATTTACATTGATTGATGACACCCCAGAAGCCCTTGAGTTTCTGTCTCACTCTGAAATCTTCATTGTGCCTCTGGAGGTCCTGCAAGCTACAGCTGTGATGGGCCTTAGCTTCTGCTAAGTCCTGTAGGCAGTGTCTGACTCCAGTGTCTGGCCAGTGATCCACTGGGGCCTCTGACTCATTCTCCCTATTGCCTGCTCTGTGCCAAGCTCCATGCTGGGCTACAAACATAGAGGTGGACACAACGTTCCACCCCTGTCTTCGAGGAATGCCTGGGCTGGTGCGGTGGGTTGGTGGACACACAAATGTACACAAACCATTAGAACCCAGAGTGGGAAGTGGTCCCTGCTACGACCTGACCCAGCCTGCAGGCCAAGAAAGCTCCCTGGACAGGGGGCAGTCCTGGAAGATGTGCTTTGCAGATGAGGGGGAGAGCTCCAGACAACAGGAGGAGCAGCTGTGAAGGTGATGAGTTTGAGGAAGTGGGGGAGGAAGGAAGGGAGGGAGGGGCTGGAGGTGCGGAGGGGCGAAGAGGCTGTGGCTGGGCAGGGCCACAAGCCCAGGCCGCTCCTCTTCCAAGGGCACCAGTGGAGTCACCAGAGTCTGAGGCCAGTAGAGGT
The DNA here is from genome assembly GCF_037043125.1 of Eumetopias jubatus. Lineage (NCBI taxonomy): Eukaryota > Metazoa > Chordata > Mammalia > Carnivora > Otariidae > Eumetopias > Eumetopias jubatus. The sequence continues at coordinate 159,666,905 of NW_028274807.1, forward strand.
GGGACCAAGGCTCTGACCTTAGCCCCACCACGTCAGCCAAGTGGCCTTGGGCATGTCGCATCCCTCTCTGAGCCTCAGCTTCCTCATCTGTGAAATGGGACCAGCGAGAGCTTAAGTCAGGCGCTGTCCATGCAGGGACCACCACGGGAGCTCCCAGAAGACTTTGATGAAATGCCACAGCAGGCTGAGGTTGGTCCCGTCCGCTGGGGGCGTAGCTCACGGTACTCCTGGGGAGGTAATGCTTGCAGAGATCCCTGGCAGGTCTGCGCCCCTTGGTGCCCCCAGGAGGAAGAAGGAAGATGCTAATAGCTTCCTTCTCCTCTGTCCCCAGGCGCAGGTCAGCCCCAGCTCTGTCCCCCTCCCCAGGGGGGATCAGTACCATAGGAAGAAGGTCAGAGGGGCAGGGCAGGGGACTGGGGTTCGTGTTGTCTCTTCTCAAGAAGCTCTAGTATCTAACTGAGGATAGTAACTGCTCCTTTTCGGGTTGCTATTACTGCATAACAAACCACCCCAAATGTAAGGGTGTAAATCCATCTTCTCCTGCTCCTAGAGTCTGGATCTGAATGCAGGAAGGGCATGCGAGGCACGTGCTCCATGCTGTCTGGCCTCAGCTGGAAAGTTTGAACCTGGGGCGACTCATCTGGAGGCTTCTTCACACACACATCTTGGTGGGGGACACTTGTGGACCAGGGCTGCTTGTGGGGCTGCTTCATGGGGCCCGGAGTTCCTCACTGCATGGTGGCCTCAGGGACTCAGACTTTTACATAGAGCCTCTGGGCTTCAAAAGCAAGAGCTCCAGGCCTCTCCTGACCCAGACTCAGAAGCCGTGCCACACCACCCTCCCTGCACTCTCTTGGTTGAGCCTGTCCCAAGCCCATCCAGAGTGGGGACGCAGGGCCCACCTCTTGCTGGGAGCAGTGCTAAGGAATCTGCAGACACGTTTGAGGAGCACTTTGTGTGAATCAGGACATTATGTGCTTTCTAGGATTCTTGGCAGAACTCCCAGTCCAGAAGCTCCTCAACTGGATGCTTGACGTTCTATAATTAGTGTTTCATTTCTTTGACTTGAGGGTTTGATCCCTGTTAAAAATATCACATCCCAATAAAAGTCTTACCTTCAGTCTTCTTCACGATGGCCTCAGATCCTCCCTGTGAAAGATCTTGCATCAATCCCCGACAGATCCCAAATCCTCAGGCAATCAAACCCATTCACCTCTCCCGCACCTTCTTCCTCCTTCTCCACTCCTTACACTGTACCCTCTCCACAGCCTAGGACTTGGACATTGTCCCTTTCTGTACATGGGAAACCTCTCCTGAGACCCAGCATCCCTCGGGCAGGTCCAGCCCCTCACTGTTCTAGGCACCCTTTTGCCATTTTGCTCATTCCCCCAACTTGGACCCTGTCAATCACTGGCCCCCAAAATGCGTACTCTTTGGGGGCACAGTGCCCACTATCTGAGCCAAAATAATTTGTAAGAACCCACTGGGCGCTTGGTGTTGGCCTAGCTGGGGCTTTCAGTCAGAATGCCTACCTGCCACCTCTCCTTCTCCATATGGCCCAGGCTTCCTGGTGACAAGGTGGCCGGGTTCCAAGGATGAGTGTCCGAGGGAGAAAGAGAGAGTGCCAGGTGGAAGCCACATAAGCCACATTGCCTTTTAGGGCCTAGCTTTGGAAGACGCACAGAGTCACGTCTGTCGTATTCTACTGCTTGACTGTTCGGGCAGTTGCATATCGATGTCACGTTGTAAGATGGGCTTTGTTGGTGTGACCACCGTTGCAAGACACAATCTGCTACCATAATGTTTATTGTGAGGAGTTAATTAGTTAGATGATCCTTGTAAGGAACAAACCAGTGCCTGATAAGCTGTCAGTGCCTAAAAAATGTTCACTATTATTAGTAAGTTCTGGAAGGATTGATGCCTGGCACTGTTGGAGCTTATTAAGGGAGACCTTTCCTTGTCTTGGGGAAGGATGGTCATGGAAGATTTGCTAAAGGAGATAACATTTTAGCAGAGATCTGAGGCAAAGTGTCAGGGGAAGGAGCTCCAGGCAGAGGGAATGGCATATGCAAAGGCCCGGAGGCCAGTGTGTGTGTTTTGTGTATGTTGTGTTGTGTTTTGTGTGTGTGTGTGTGTGTGTGTGTGTGTGTGTGTAATGAACTGAAAAGAAATGTGTGCTCAAGGACTGGTTTTTTTTAGGACTAAATGAAGAAATGAAGTCTTGTCTCTTTTCAGGGTGAGGGGGACCAGCCCATGTTTTCAGCTGCTGCAGGTGCCTGAGGCTGGCCAAGGTGTCAGTGTGGGGGGCAGTGAGTGAAGCCTCAGCGCACCTACTCCCACAAGGTTAAGGGGGCAGTGGGTGGAGGACCAGGCTCTCCATGAACAGCCTCTGACCCAAGAAGCCTGCCCAGCGCTATGGTCACCACCCACCCTGAATACCAGCACCTGAGGCCGAGAGAGTGAGTCCCCTCCCTCCCAACTTAGCAGACCCTAGCGTTCACTCCAGGACAGCCACTCACCACCCCAGCTCTGAGGGTGAGCGCTTGGACTTCAGGTTAAGGCAGTCTGAACTCCTGCCGGACCCCAAGATCTTTGCACCCCCGAGTGCTAGGATGGGGGCTGGGGCACAACAGCTCAGCCCTGCCATGGGTGGGAGTGGGTGACTCTGAACTGCCCCTTCCCTGTCTCTCATGCCACTGCCCAATTCAGTGGGAGGGAAGGTTACCTCCTAGGGCTGCTGTCAGCAGGAGAGAGATTCAATTGCAGCCTGCTGGGGAACCTCAGAGGCACTGACCTCCCTGGCACGCTTTAATTAAAAACAAAACGCTGCCTGGAGGAGCCCCGCCAGCCTGGTGAGCAGAGCTGGGCTGGCACGGCCACCACGGGATGGCCAGCTGACCCTCTTCAGGTGGGTGGGGGGCTGTAGCCTTCACAGAGGGTGGCGGTTTGGACCATGGTTGTTGCGTTGTTATTTTCTGATCCACTGGCTGTGAAGAGAACAAAACGAGTCCTGGAGTTGCCCTTTCTTGAAACCCACCTCCTTGTGGATACTCCAGCTCCTTCTCCTGGTTGGCATGGCTGTGAGCCATGCTGGTCAGGGCTGGACTAGCTCCGTGGCTTGTGCGAGACCCAAGCTCCTGGGGCATCCCTGGTCCTTCTTCCCAAAACCAGAGCCTTTGTCCATTGGGGCAGCACAGCATGGAGGCTGAGATCAGATCCTGAGCCTATGACTTCCTGACTGCGTGACCTTGGGAAAGTGATTCAACCTCCCTGAGCGTGGTTCCTCACCTGAGCAGCAGGGATAACCACCAAAGCTTCTTGAGATGCCCAAGAGCTCAAGCGCAGTGCCAGGTGTGGACCCGGCTCCTGTCCTCGTCCCGCCTTCTGCATGGACCTGGGGCTGGGGTGCCCGGTCCTGCGCACGTGCACACTGACTGCTTAGCCCCTGCAGGGCCTGTGTCTCCCTGCTCCTCTGCCTGAGGTCCCTCACCTGTGCCAGACAAGCCTAGCAGCCTGGAGGTTTATCGATTTTGTGCCCCCAGAGCAGCCTTCTATCAACAAAGGACCGGAGCTGATAGATAAATACTCCAGCTTCTCCATCCTGCAGCGCCACGGTGGGCAATTTTTTTTCCTGTAAATTTGGTTATATTATTTTTATTTTATCTTGTATAGTTCTTTTTATCCTTAGGTTTATCTCAAAAAAGATATATTGTCTAATTATTGTTTTTTCAAAATTTTTAATTGTGGTAAAATGTACATAGCATAAAATTACCATCTTAACCATTTTTTTTAAAGATTTTATTTATTTATTTGAGAGAGAGAGAATGAGAGCCAGAGAGCACGAGAGGCAAGAGCGTCAGAGGGAGAAGCAGATCCCCTGCTGGGCAGGGAGCCCGATGTGGGACTCGATCCCGGGACTCCAGGATCATGACCTGAGCCGAAGGCAGTTGCTTAACCAACTGAGCCACCCAGGTGCCCTAACCATTTTTAAGTATAGAGTTAAGTACATTCACACTGCTGTGTAACAAATTCCAGAACTTTCTTCATCTTGCAAAACAAACTCGGTCCCCATAAACATGAACCTCTCCTTCCTCTCTCCCCTTCAGCCCCAGGCAACTGGAATCTGACTGCTCTAGGGGCCAGAATTGCTGGATCCTATGTTATTTCTATGTTCACCCTTATTCTACATAGTTTTGATTTGCATTTACCTACTGATCAGTTTCTAGAATAAAACCTGTATTTTTTTCAGGGCTGTTTGGACTGTGACAGAATGTTTAAACTAGCTCTAACAAAAATGAAAACTTCTTGGCTCCTGTAACTAAAAGTCCAGGATGATTTTGGCTTCAGGCATGGCTGGATCCAGGTGTTCAAGTGATGTCTCTCCACCTCTTGGCTCTGCTTTCTTCTGGGTCAAATTCATTCTCAGGCAAGCTTTCCCATGTAGTAGCCAAGGGAACGACTGGTAACTTCAGGGTGATAGTCTTCCAAAAGAGAAAAGATGTCTCATTCCCAATAGTTACCCTCAGAGTCTTAAAGAGGGTTCCCAGTGGGCTAAGTGTGAAAACCCTCAACTGGTCACTGAAGTCAGGGGTATGGAATAGTCTGACTGAACAGGCATGGGTCAGGAACTGGGCTGGGCCATGAACACTGAGAGTGGGCCCCCAGAGCAAGTGCCCACTGCTGGCATCAAGCTGGTGCTGCCCTCTGTTGGGCAGCTTTGCTGGGGTTCCTACCTTGCCATGCAGCCTTTGCCTCGTCCTGGTTCCCCATTCCTGAGCGCATAGTCACCTGTCCTCCTGAACCCACCCTCCCAACAGGGCAGCTGCTCGGCTGCTGTCCAGTTCTGGGAACTGAGAGGAGGCCATTGGCAGTAGAGGACATGGGTTTGGCGGCTGACTGAGCAGGTGTGGGGACTCAACATCCTCTGGCGGGAGGGGATGAGTGCAGGGCCAAGCATGTGCAAAGCAGGTGGCAGATGGCCATTTGAGCCAGGACCCTAGCTGCCAGCTGGGGGTAATGGGAAGGGTGGAGTCTGGAAGAGGCCTGTGGAGACCCTGAAGAGCATCCAGGACCACCTCTCAAGGCTGGGCTGCGGGGCCATTCAAGAGAATCCATGCTGGATTCTGGGGTTGTAGAGATACCCAGAGATACCCAGACATCTTGAGGGGCTGCACTGTGCTGGGGAAGACAGATAATTAGGCAGGTAACTTGAATGACTCTCTCTGTGGAGACAGTGATCCCTAAAAGAGTATTGAAAGCACTCTGGGGACAGGGGCTGGCTGAGCAGATGACTCTGACTCCCATATGATCCAAGAATCCCTTAGATTGGGTTGGGACTGTGGCACTCAAGGAAGACTCTGGCATCTCAGGGTCAGGCCCGTGCAAGGCTGAGAGGAGAAGGCAGGGTTGCCCCCGTGCCCCTGACTCCCACTCCCCCTTGGTGGGCCCGAGGGGGGCAGACCACCTCAGCCGAGACCCCAGCACACCCACAGAGGAGGGGCAGATGCATATGTTTTATAATCAGAGTGAATTAGAAGTCATATTGCACTGGGAATTCTCCTCTTCCAACTTTCCAAACTCTCTCGAGATAATTGGAGGCCCCCTGGTGTATCAGCACCCAGGGCTGGGAATCCTGGGGCGGGGGGCAGAGAATCGCTGAGAGAGGAGCCATCTGTTCCCCTTCCTGGCTCTCGGGAACCACAGATTTTAAACGTGCTCGTTAAGTCGTTTCTTCCCGAAGTCTTCCCATGCCCGGGGATGTTTTTGAGATGGATGGCTCACCCCAGGAATCAGCTAGGTCACTCCTCTCATGCTATAGATGGGAAACTGAGGCCAGAGAGGGGAAGCTACATGCTCAGAACTCTGGGCACTGGGTGAAGCGAATGGAGGAAGCAGATAGGGTAATTGCCGAGCAAAGGACAACCCTGCAGGAGATGAGATCGGGGGCCTCTGCTCCTTGGGGGAGCACCAGACCCGTACTGGAAGGTAGGGAGTAGGGAGCAGTCAAGGGTGAAGATGTCATGCCCTCTTTCAAGGTCATCGAAACAAGCCCCTGACGCAGGCCGGCCCCTCCGGCCCCCAGCTTTGTTTTTTCTCACCCACCAGCACAGCCTCCCTTCTCAGATCTTGGCTTTCTGGTGAGTGCTAAGTTGCAAAATGAAATCACAAATTCAGTACACTGGGGCTCAGTGGGGATAACAGCTTGATGTGTGAGTGCTTCAACTACCCATCGAGACACACACACACACACACACACGCAAGCGCGCACACACACTGGGTTTAATAGTGGATGATGCCTGAATTCAGAACTTACAAACTCAGTTGCCTACAGGGGCCAGTAGGTGACACAGCTGAAGGACATGGACTATAGGGAATAGTGGAGACTGTGGTAAACACCCAACTAAATGGGGAAACCCGTGCTCTTTCCAGGCAACTGTTCCATGCCACAATGCTACCTCAGGGGGATAAATCTTTGGATATTCCAAAAGAAATTGATGATTCCGATTTTCAAACAAGGACTTCACATTTTTGAATATTGGCAAATTGTTCACATTTCTGTAAGACATTAAGCAGGTCTGCAGGCTAGATTTGTGCTGGGGTGCCCTTCAGCTGAGAAAGGGACCTGTGTTGGTGATAAAAATACTGAGTGGAGGGGGAGCGGGGGCAGAAACATTTTAGTGCCTGGCAGTTACTTAGTAAATTCCTAGAAGCAGTGGGATACAGAGATAAACTAGACAAATCCAGGGCTCGTGTTCTAGTGGGGAGCTTGCTGTGGTGGTATAAATAACCACGGTAGTCGTTATTTAACTACAGGGTACAGGTTCAACACTTGGTGGAGCCGGCATGGTGCTGGGGGATGTCTCACTCTGATTTCATGAGCCCCTCAGAGGACCTGCTTCTCTTCCTCCCCCCCCCCCCCCCCGGAAGCTGAGCTGACACCTGCTGGTAGACTTTCTTTGTAACTCTGGAGACGAGAGAACAGGAAGGGAGAGCGTGGATCATGCCGTGTCATCAATGCCCGCCGTGGCACCAGGACTCCACACACGACCCTCAGCGCTGGGTGGGCTTCCCACGGCCAGGTAAAGATGAGCAAGCCCTGCAGCTCCAGCCTCATTGAACAGACACTCCTATGTCCTTCATGCTGAATACTTACCTGGAGGGTGCCATGGAGCAAGACTGAAAGAAATGCGAATCCTATGTACTTGCCGTGCACCTGTTTCCATGAGCCCCGACTGGTTTTGTCACTGGGGTCTTCAGCACCCTCCGCTGTAAAGGGGCAGCCACATTTTTATATGAGCCCACCGTGCTAGCCATGGTGGGTGCTGCCGTGGGTCCATGGGTCGTGGGCCTGAGCCCGGCCGATCAGAGAGCTGCCCTGGGAAGTTTTTCAACCGGAAGTCAACAGGAACAGCAGAAGCCGCCAGTGGCCACGTGTCTCACATGGCGGAAGAAGCCGGCTTGCTGCGAGGGGGCAGGAGCCCACCAATCACAAAGGCGCCCACATGGGAAGAGGCAGGGTACCCCGGTTCCTGCTGTGTCCCTGTCCCTCTTTCTATGAGATACCTTTCTAATAACTATCTTTTTAAATTTTAAAAAATATTTTCAAATTATTTTAAAATTTAATTAAAAATTGAACATTTTAACCAAATTTAAGTGTCCATTTCAGTGGCATCAAGTACGTTCATGTTGTGCAGCCATTCCCACCATCCATCCCTAGAACTCTTCATCCTCCCCAAACTGAAACTCTGTCCCCATGAAACACTAACTCCCCGTTCCCCTCCCCCGAGCCCCTGGCACCTCCCCCGCCAATTCTACTTTCTGTCTCTAGAAATCTTAGACTCGACTCCAGGGACCTCATACAAGTGGAATCACACAGCGTGTGTCCTTTGTGACTGGCTAATTTCACTTACCACAATGTCCTCAATTTAACAACTGCATTTTGCCCCAGCAAGTTCAAGTGGGGATTTTGTTGCTTGCGACCAAAACAACACTGATGACTAATTCAGTCATGACTTTTTTCTAGCAACTGAATTCAAACGGTTATATAGAACATTGTTGAGAGAAACACCTCTGTATAAGGTCAGTACCTTTTTCCATGAAATCCAACTGGTTCAGTCTGCCTGACGGAAATGCTGATTTTTCTTTCATTGTTTTCTTCTTTCGGTTGTCACCAGTCACATCTTGCACATAGCCTCGCCGCCTACGGTGACCGGCTTTGCTCTGCTCTGGCCCACGGACACTGGCTAGCTGTGACGTCCCCCGAGGAGGTGTGGCGGGGGGGCGCCCCGTGTGTGCGACACGGCCTTGAGTCTGACACTGCTTATGATGTGTTCCTCCATGTGCAGGTCGGACAAGGCTGGGACCATTCTCAGGCGGGTTGCCGCTTTTCCTCTCCACCCTTGGCAATTCTCAGCGCCAACATCTCTGCTAGATCTCCGTCATCTCCACGGTTTGCGCCCCCTGGCTTTCTGCCAACACACGGATGCAGGTGCCGGCAGGGTCAAATACTTCACCACGTGCTCGGTGATCCCGGTGACTGCCGCCTGCCCCGGGCTGGACTGCCTCCTGCATTTGCCTGTCCCGAGTCCCCCTGTCTGTCAGAGCCTTGTCCCCAGCCTGCCCTTGCTCGGGTGGAAAACAGAAGTCAGCATTCAATGGACCACACACATCAGGCCTGGAGTCTGGGATGCGTTGTGAGGACGCCGAGGCCAAGGTCACATTTGGATTCTGTGTATGTGGGGGAGTCAAGGGAGGGACTCCGTGGGGCCCACCGGTGCAGGGGACCAGGTAGGGGCGGTTGATGAGGTGGCATAGGGTGTTGCCAATCATTCAGAACAGCCCTCCTCCACCCCAGGAGAATGGCCCTGGGGCTAGTGGCAGCTGCTTGTTGGGAGGTTATGTCACAATTCCCCCCACTCGGCAGCCCCTGGCCAACGACTTGGACCACTGTGGGGATACAGAAGGTCAGCCCCAAGTGTAGGAACAGCTTTGTGCTGCGGTTCTGCCCTGGATCTCCACGGGATTGGGCTCCAGCTGAGCCCACGTCCTTGCCCACTTCTTCCCTGCCTGTCCCTTGTGACCTCGCCTGTCCATGTGACCCTGTCTGGCCCGTGTGTCTCCTTTTATTTCTTGTAAGAGCCCTCCCTCAAAAGTCATGTCCCTCGGTCCCCCCTCAGCCTTGCTTCTAGGACACCCTGGATGGGTTGGACTGGGAAGGGAGAAGGCAGTAAACAGGAGGCTGAGTTAGCGGTTGTGAGTCTGAGAGGCGCCAGGATGGATGGGAAAGGGGCTGGTGCCAGAGCCGGGCGGGGAGAGCTGGTGAGGCTCTCCGCAGAGGGGTGGCCTGGGGCTGCATGCTCTGCTGCCCCAGGAGCCCTTCTCCTGGGCCCTAGGTCCCAGTCGTGACACTCAGGGCGTTTGGGGTACCAAACATCTTTCAACAGTGGTGCCTTCCTGCTCCTAGATTTTCGCAATCCAGGACCCACATGCCAAGTAGGATTTCAGGGCTATTGTTCCTTGGAGTATTGAGGTCATGTTAAAGCAGAAATATTCAATGCCCCTTGTGAAAGTAAGGCAGACTTCACTCAGGAGCATGGAGATAGGTGTGGGGGGCCGCTGCAATGAGGTATTGTAGTGGGGAGAGGGCGCAGGCCAGTAGGGATTTACAGCCAAGAAGTAGGGCAGGTCATCAGATGGGAAATGAGGAAGAGGAAGCATCAGGAGAAGTGGGGATTCTTGCTGAAGTCAGGCACCCGGGGCGGGGGGTGGGGGGGGTGGGGGCGGTGGTTACAGACAGAGTGGGGATCAGATCTATGGGCTGGGGGAGTGAGAAAGAGTTCTGATGAGGCTGACTCAGCAGGGTTTTTCTTAAAATGGAATTTTACAGGGAAGTGCATGGGCAGGCCTAGGCGAAGGTTCAGGAGCCTGGTTCTTTGGTGAAGCAGAACTGTGGTCAGTATACAAGAACAAGAACAAAGGGAACTGAGAGGCATAGGGCCCTGGCATGCATCCTGTCCTGAGGCTAGTAGCTGCGGGGCCAGAAGTTTGGGGAGCCCTGGTAGGAGGGGTGGTGTGGGGTGAGGAGATTGGATTCAAGGCCTGCGTCTGCAACATTTCTGCTACGCAAGCAGGCGAACTTGCCTCCAATCTCCATTCTGCACAGATAGAGGCTGGACTGCCCCCGTATCCTGTGAGGCCTTGCTGCTTCTGGGGCTCTAGTGGCCAATTGGAAATTTGTTCTCCTGGTCCTGCGCTTCAGGCAGTGGCCCAGGGCTGAGCACCGCCACAGCTGCCCCATGCCCCGGAGGAAATCACTCTGTCCTTCTGTAAACACAAACACCAAAAGGCGTCCAGGTAATTCAGAAGAAAGAAATCTGTACTGCTGCTCCTTTAAGAAAAAGGAATAGTTCCTGTCAGCAGAAAGCTGGTTGTAGAAGCTGGAGCCCAGGTAGTAAAGCAGCTCAATTGTATGCAAATGTATGTACCTATTGGAAGGGGGATGGGCGCTGCCTGAGGAAACTCAGAGAAAAAGCCCCTGATCAAAGGCAGTGCTGGATCCTAGCCTCTCAGAACCCAGAATCTTACAGCCTCAGAATAATTAGTGCTTGCTATCACAAAGCCTTAGAAGAGCAGCAGAAAGGGAGAGCACTGTAGTCACTGAGCAAGTGCCACTTGGTCCAGCAGGGACCAGGCTGCAGGTAATGCCTGTCGTCCCCCGATACCCCCTCTGGCGACGGCCCCCGCCTAGCACCTGCTGGGCACACTGGGCACACGTGGTGGCCTCTGGGTCAGCCACCAGCGCATTCTGCAGCTGAGCCCCGGAGACACGGCCAGTCCAAAGTGGGCTGTGCCGCTGGATGTCCATACACGCCGGGATTCAAAGACAATACCACGAAAAGAACGTAAAATATCTTAGTCGTTTTGGTAGGGATTGCATATTGAAGTGATGGTATTTTAGATATATTCAGTAAAATCAAATATATCCTGAAAATTAATTTCACCTGTCCACTTTTTAAAACCGTGGCTACTAAACATTTGAAATCATGCATGCAGTTTGCACACTTCTGATGCTTGACCGAATGGCTGCCTTCAAAGAGAGATGAATGAACTTCTCCAGCTAGGTCAGGGCCCTGTGGGACTGAGTGCTCTCTTGGGGCCCTGGGGGGCAACACTGCCTAAGGGTCAGGAAAAAGACCACAGCCCTGCACCTTCTCCACTCTGTGCTCTGGAGACTTAGCTCCTCTCAGGCTATTTTCACACCTGCTCACAGAGCAGAGGTAGTGTCTGCCCTCTGGGATGCTGTCACCAGCAAGGTTGGAAAGAAGAGACAGAAAGAACAGAGGCTCTCCCGGTGGCTGCATGCCTGGTGGGTGTGACGCTGAAGGCCATGGGACGAGGTGACAGTTCTTGAATGGAAGGAACAGGGACGGCTGTCAGCGGGTCCAGTGAAGGGGTTTTGGTTGCAGGGGGCCTTGGCACCCTTTCCCGACAGAAAAGTCCCCATTGTATATGTAGCAACCGACCACCTTTGGGAGGGGAGGGGTCCTGCGCCTCCACGGCCCAGGGTCTTGGGTGAGTAAGCAGGTGCCTTTTGTGGGAGAAAATGGGCTTGGCACGTGGGAGGATTGGTGAGGGGCATTTGATGAAGTGACAGCTGCCAACCTTCATCTTCTCTGCAAGAAGTGATTTGGCCGGTGAGAGCCCCATTTCGTCCGACACACTCCCCAGCTCCTGGTCTTACTCTGTGAGAAGCAGAGAATCAGCCTTTCCGAGCAGTGAAGGGATTGGACATGTGGGCATACATGTGGGGATGACCTTGGCCTTGCATCTTTGATGGGGGTGAAGGCATTCCTGAGGCCCATCTGGGCAGGGGCAAGTGGAGTCTAGGGCCCTGGGCTTGCCCTGGCCCCTGAGCCTTTCCTTGGGGGCCTTGGCCTGCATTCTGGGCTCACACTTGCCCCTGCAATGTACACTTTTGCTCTCGTCTCTTATGTTCCATCTGCTTTGGTCTATACATCACAGTGGGAAAGTAAAAGCAGAGTGCCCAGGACCCTCATTCATCTGATTTCAACAGGAAGAACCATCCCACAGGCCCATGGGGGGTGACACAGAGCAAAATCGGACGTTCTGAGACAGCTGGGAGCAGTGAGATGGAGAGTGGGGCCCTTCCAAGGGGCAGCTGAGGCCCATGCCTGTCACAGGGCAATGTGGGTTCAGTTCTGCCAGGCCTTCCATTTTATTGAGAAGCTGGAAATCTAGACTTCTGGGTAATATCTACTTTCTCCATATTAGCAGTAGTTCAGTGATGATGAGGAAGAGGACAACAGTCTTACGTGGACCAAATAGAAAAAAATCTATGAGTTGGATCCCTCTATGACCTTTGGATTACCTCTGACCTCTTGAGTATCAGTTTTCAGGGTCCAATCTGGTCCCGGGATCCTGCATCCTAGCACAAGTCCTAACGGCTGAGTGGAGGGAGTTCTAGTATGATCTGGTCTGGTCTGGTCTAGTCTCATCTGGTCTATCAACTCTGGTCTGGTCTATTCCAGTCTGGTCTGGTCCGGTCTGGTCTATCAACTCTGGTCTGGTCTATTCTAGTCTGGCCTGGTCTGATCTGGTCTGATCGGTCTGGTCTAGTCTAGTCTGGTCTATCTACTCTGGTTGGGTCTATTCTAGTCTGGTCTGGTCTGATCTGGTCTAGCCTGGTCTATTGACTCTGGTCTGGTCTATTCTAATCTGGTCTGGTCTGATCTGGTCTAGTCTGGCCTAGTCTAGTCTGGTCTAATCTAGTCTGATTTGGTCCGGTCTGGTTTAGTCTGATCCCCATCCACTGATTATTTCCTCTGAGAAGAAACTGTTAGGCAATGAGTGACACAAGCGTCAAGCACTGTCAGCCCTAAACAAGTTCCCAGTCTGGCAGGCAGTAAAGACAGGATACAATTAAGATCTTGATGATTAAACAAAATACAGTATGTCATATGAGAGGAATGACCCACATGTTGGATTGTGTTCTCTTGTTTTTTTCCTGTTTTGGACTGATTTTCCTTTCTTCTTGGGCACAGCATCTTGATTTTCCTGTTGAGAATCACAGGCTTTCTACTCTCAGTTTTTGCGGTACAGATAGGGTTGTCTCCACCCTCCAAGTGTCCAGATGAGAGCATATCTCAGGGGCTTAGACAATCAGAACGTTCTGTTCCCCTCCATTCCCATGGTGATGGGTTCAAGGGTGGATATGTGACTTCAGCTAGGCTGATGAGATGCAATTCGGGAACATTTATTGTCAAGAAAGAGAAATTCTCTTTTTGTTGGTAAGAATGTAGGATTGGGACAAGTCACATTTGCCACCACTTGGTATAGGGCTTACCTGAGAATGCAGCCAACTCAGAAAAGAAATTGTGATACTCCCGATGATATTGTTCAAACACTTAGATCAAGCCATGCCTGAAGTTTTCAGTTTCTTGAGCCGATAAATTCCTTGATTTGCTGAAGCCACTTTGAGCTGAGATTCTGTCACTTACATCCTACAGAATCCTGTCCAAAGCAAACACCATAGGGATGAACTGGGGAGTCATTTCCTCAGGTGTGAGGATCCAGACAAGATTTCATGGACAAGGTAGCATGGAGCAGGCACACAGGCAATATTTGATGGCCAATGGAAGGGAGGAGAGTATTCCAAGTAGAACAGAGCTCATAGCATGAGCCAAAGCTTGGAGGCAGGAAAAATGGGCACATTTGGATAACAGAGAGAAGCTTAATTTGGAACAAGCGTAGAGTACTTGTGGGGTCTGCATGAGAGAGCAGTAGTGAATACAGTTGGAGAGCTCGGTTGGAACCAGAGTATGGGGTGGGGCTAGGGCTTACATTACATGCTAAGAAGTGGTGTCTAGCATATGAGGCAGTGTGACCTTTTGGGAGGATGGATGGAACTGTGCTTCCCTGAGGAAAGCTACGGTCCATTTTAAGAAGAGACAGTGGAAACAGGAAGGAGTGATTTTAACCTGGTGACTGTTCCTAGCATGTGGATAGATTCCAGGGTGGATACTTACTTCCCTGGGCCCATATTCCTTTGATCCTATCTATAGAGATTGGTGAGGGAGATTAGGGGTGAATTATGTCAGTCCCCCTTGTTTAACTAGTATGCAATTAACTCCTTTATCCATGAAAAATTTATGTTGCGGTATAGCAAGAGGTGAACAGGTCATTTATTTTTTTCCTCCAAATTATTAGCCAAATTATTATCCAGTGCCATTTGCTCAATAATTTGTTCTTTCCCTGTTGAATTCAAGTGTCATATTTAGCATATATTAAATTTTTATCTTTAACAAGGTCCTTTTTTTTTAAGACTTTCTATTATGTTCTTCTGTGTTCTTCTATTGTTCCTCATATTCTTTCTATGTGTCACACTCTTAACTGTTATTTCATAATAAGAATCCCCTCATTATAGTTTTTTTAATCTAAAATATTTTGGCTCTCTTAATTTACTTATTCCAAAAAATATACTTGCAGATTACTTTGTTAAAAATTTGGTTTTGATAGAAATGGAATTTATTCTAGAAATTAATTTGTGGGGTACTGACAACTATAGAATATTTACCCCTCCCCTTGTGGACTATTGGATGACTTCTTTTATATGCCTATTATTAAAAAAATCTGTGATTTTATTGTTATAGCTCATGTACATTTTAAAAAGATTTTATTTATTTGAGAGAGAGAGCACACTTGAGCGGGGGAGGGGCAGAAGGAGGGGGAGAAGCAGACTCCCTGCTGAGCAGGGAGCTTGATGCGGGGTTTGATCCCAGGACCCTGAGATCATGACCTGAGCCGAAGGCAGAAGCTTAACCAACTGAGCCACCCAGGCACCCTGGTGGCTCATGTACATTTTGTGAAAGTTTATTCCTAGATAATTTTGGTTTGGGGAGTTTTTTCTATTGTGTTTTGTAACTTTATTATATATTTATTTTGTATTACTATGCCACTGAAACTTTGTGATATTTCCAGTAGTTATCCAGTTGATACTATCAGAAAATAACTTAGTTACCTCTTTTCTAATTGTTAAAATTTATTTTTCTTGTCTTATTTAACTGGTTAGACCTTCCAGATCAGTTTAAAATGATATTAATAGCAGACATACTTGCTTCATTTCTGTACAGTGGAAATGTCTCTAATGGCGTGTTTGAACATTAAGAATGATATTTGCTTTTAATTTACAATAGGCATATTTTCTCATGAAAAACAAAACTAAAACATAATATGCAATAAATGTTGTATGGGGCTTATCAAGCCTAAGATATTTATTATCTGGGCCTTTACAAAATGACTTTGGCAACTCCTGATCTAGATGATTGCATAGATTTTTATGTTTTTTGAATTATTGATGTGATGCTATTAATTTTGTACCATTCCTGAATTCCTGGGCCAAACTTGGATTTGACCAAAATTCTACTGGACTTGTCATCCTTAGGAGAACAAAAGCAGGATCCACATTCCAGAAAGTGAGGATCATGGGCATCTCTGGCCATGAGGGCAAAACTCATGAACACCAGTGTCCTGAGAAGGATGAAGAATTCTTGGCAGAAGGGAAACACTGCATTTTATGGGGATGTTTTGATGTTGTATTTGGTGGGTGACTTTTCGGTGGCTTTAGCCCTTGGGCAAATGGCATTGATGACTATTTTCAAAATGTACTGGCAGTGGTGTTAGAGACATTGGTTTCACTCCCCAAGGGACCTCTCTTTGGTTTCCGGGGAAGGAGAAAGTAGGCAGAGAGCTGGTGTACATTTGGCTAACTGGGATGAGTCTGGATCTTCCCTTTAATGAATAGCCTATGTGGTCAGCTCTTGTGGCCTTTGTCCTAGGATCTGAGTCAGAAAGTTGTCACAACTCTTGTTGCTATGAATGGTCAGAAAGTGATCACCTTTTGGGTCATGAGGCAGTGTAGGTGTGGTCAAAGCCTGAGGTAGATACCAGAATGTATACAGTCAGAGTTGATCAGGATAGAGACAGTGACCATCCTCCACCCTCCGTGTTTCTGTTTCAGAATAGGAATTTAATTTGAAGTTGAATTCTCCCTAGAATTCAGTAAAATACACAATAATGAGCAGCATGTGTGTTTGTATGTTTGTGTGTACATGTGAGTGTGCAAAATGAAGAAAGTGTTAGGTCCTTCCTCTCTTCCATGAAACACAGCATAGCAACAATATACATGGGTAGAGACAGTTCGTAAATAGAACTAATTCAGTGGGAACAAGAAGTTGGACCCAGAGGTGAGCACAAGAACATAAGCTCCTCAATAATTACAGACATTCCTGCAGTAATGTTGATGGTGCTGTGGGTTTCCATAGAACATAGAATAGGTATTCAAGTCAGTCTTATCTATATTTAAGAAGCCAGCAGAGATCATCTGTCATCCAAGTTACTTTTAGAAAAGACAGAGAGCACAAAAAGATAAAATTCAATGCCTAGAAATAAGCCCTGTGGAATTTTGGTGGCTATTCTTCTAGATTTTTAGTTATGCTTGCAGACAGACACTCTAAGTTGGCTGTGGGATCATAGAAAAAAATAGATATTGGCCTCTGCCCCTGGATCCTGGCACAGGGCTTCTAAAACCCTTGTAATTTCCTATGTGATAAGAACATTTGGAGTATCTCTTCTAGTATTTGGTCTTTGACCCCATCCCAGACACAGGGATCCTAAAACTCTTGTGAATTCCTAAGTGATAAGAGCACTAGGAGCATCTTTTGTTCTACTGAAGTGATTCTGGGTGGGTTCCTGGTTGGCTTCTGGATTGGGGCTGGTCATCAGAAAGACCAAGCCATGATTAGAAGTTTGGCATTTTCAGCCCCATTTTCCACCCTCTGGAGAGGGGAGAGGGGCTGGAAATAGAGTTAATATTTGATAATGTCTATGTGAGAAAACCCCCATAAAAATCCCAATAGTATGGGATTCAGAGAGCTTCCAGTTTGGTGAACACACCCACACCAGGAAGGTGACATACCCCAAGCCCATGAGGATAGAAACTCCTGTGCTCAGGACCCTCCCAGACCTCACACTATGTATCTCTTTATCTAGCTGTTCATCTGTATACTTTATCATATCCTTTAATAAACTGATAAATGTAAGTGAATGTTTCCCTGAGTTTTGTGAACCACTCTAGCAAATTACTCAAACCCAAGGAGGGAGTCGTTGGAACCTCCAATCTCTGTTGTTTGGTCGGAAGCACAGGTGATAGTCTCGGCTTGTGACTGGCATCTGAAGAGGGGTTTGCTGTCAGGTAGGACTGAATCATTAACCTGAGGGCTGTGATGCTCTCTCCAGAGAGATAGTGTCAGAATTGAGTTAAATTGTCGAACACCCAGCTGGTGCCACAGAGAGCTGCTTAGTGTGGGGAAAATCCCCCACACATTTGGTGAGTAGAAGTGAAGTGTTCTGCATGAGTAATAAGGAAGACACATAAGTGGAAAACTGGGTAGGTTTTCCCTTAGACATGGGTCCACTCAACACCCATTCCCAATCACCTTCTTAGTGGTCTATAGTAGTGGCTAAAAAGAGGAACAGTTTATTTCCCAGTCTTCTTTGCACCTGGGTAGCTTGTGGCCCAAACACCTGAGTGCCATGAGACCTAAGGAGAAACCTGCTGAGTGTATATCTTCTTTGAAGAAATGTCTATTCAAATCCTTTGACCATTTTTAATTGAGCTATTTGTCTCTTTATTGTTGAATTGTAATTGTTCTTTACATATTCTGGATACTAGAACCTATCAGATATATGATTTTTTTCCAATTTTATGGATTGTCTTTTCACTTATTTCCTCTGAAGAGAAACTTTTAAATTTTGATGAAGTCCAATTCATCTATTTATCTTTGATTACTTGTGTCTTAGGTATAATATCTAAGAAAGCATTGGCTAATCCAAGGTCACAAAGGTTTACCCCTATGTTCTCTTCTAGTAGTTTTATAGTTTTAGCTCTTACATTTAGGTCTTATCTATTTTGAATTAATTTTTTGTATATGGTGTGAGGTAGGAGTTGTCATTTTCTTAAAGATTTTATTTGTGTATTTGATGGGGGCAGGGGGACACAAGCAGTGGGAGCAGTAGGCAGAGGAAGAGGGAGAAGCAGGATCCCCACTGAGCAAGGAGTTCAATGTGGGGTTCAATCCCAGGACCCTGAGATCATGACCTGAGCCAAAGTCAGACACTTAACTGAATGAGCCACCCAGGTGCCCCATCATTCTTTCAACCTATTTGTGTCTTTGAGTCTAAAGTGTGTCTCTTGTAGATAGCATATAGTTGAATCATGTTTTTTTAGAATATTCATACTGTCAACCTCTGCCCCTTAATTGGAGTGTTTAATCCATTTATATTTAATGTAATTACTGATAAGATAGGATTTATTTTTGTCATTTTGCTCTTTGTTTTATATATACATATTTATGGCAGCTATATATGTATATATTTTTTTCGGTATATATATTTCCTTTCCTTTTCTCTTTTCTTTTCTTTCCTTTTTTTCCCTTTTCGTTTCTTTCTTTCTGGTGGCTTTAAAAAACTGTTGTTTGTGATTTTTCTGAACTAATTCTGTAATGTTTGTATTCTTTGTCATGTGTGGTCACTGATTTGTCTATTGTGTTAGATTAATGGTCAGCTAATGTTTGGACAGAGATTTTCTATATTCCTGGGACCATCATGTTCTCTATTTTTTGTGGAGGGGCTGTGTGTGTGTGTGTGTGTGTGTGTGTGTGTGTGTGTGTGTGTGTGTTGGGGCATACCTTTATTTCAACACTTACCCAGGCAGTCTACAACTCCATCTTAGCTTTCATTTCCTGCTTGTGCAGATTCTCTAAGTTTACCAGAGGTAAGAGTTTAAGGCCTCCTCAAGGTCTTTTCTGAGCAAGTTTTTAGCCCCGAATATCTACACAGTCCTACACACCTTCATGGCCTCCTAGAATCCCAGTACTCTGTAGGTTCAGTGTCCTTAGGGACATTTCATTCCTCAGCTTTTATTTAAAAAAAAAGATTTATTTATTTATTTTAGAGAAAGAATGTGAGTGGGGGGAGGGGCAGAGGGAGAAGGAGAAAGAGATTCTTAAGCAGACTCCCCAGTGAGTGTGGAGCTCAACTCGGAGGTTGATCTCATGGCCCTGAGCCCTGACCTGAGCTGAAATCAAGAGTCGACACTCGATCAACTGAGCCACCCAGGCACCCCTCAGCTTTTTTTTTAAATTTTTTATTGTTATGTTAATCACCATACATTAAATCATTAGCTTTTGATGTAGTGTTCCATGATTCATTGTTTGTGCATAACACCCAGTGCTCCACACAGAATGTGCCCTCTTTAATACCCATCACCAGGCTAACCCATCCCCCCACCCCCCTCCCCTCTAGAACCCTCAGTTTGTTTTTCAGAGTCCATCGTTTCTCATGGTTCGTCTCCCCCTCCAATTTCCCCCCCTTCATTCTTCCCCTCCTGCTATCTTCTTCTTTTTTTTTCTTAACATGTATTGCATTATTTGTTTCAGAGGTACAGATCTGTGATTCAACAGTCTTGCACAATTCACAGCGCTCACCATAGCACATACCCTCCCCAATGTCTATCACCCAGCCACCCCATCCCTCCCACCCCCCACCACTCCAGCAACCCTCAGTTTGTTTCCTGAGATTAAGAATTCCTCATATCAGTGAGGTCATATGATACCCGTCTTTCTCTGATTGACTTATTTCACTCAGCATAACACCCTCCAGTTTCATCCACGTCGTTGCAAATGGCAAGATCTCATTCCTTTTGATGACTGCATAACATTCCATTGTGTATATATACCACATCTTCTTTATCCATTCATCTGTCGATGGACATCTTGGCTCTTTCCACAGTTTGGCTATTGTGGACATTGCTGCTATAAACATTGGGGTGCACGTACCCCTTCGGATCCCTACATTTCTATCTCTGTGGTAAATACCCAGTAGTGCAATTTCTGGATCGTATGGTAGCTCTATTTTCAACTGTTTGAGGAACCTCCATACTGTTTTCCAGAGTGGCTGCACCAGCTTGCATTCCCACCAACAGTGTAGGAGGGTTCCCCTTTCTCTGCATCCCCGCCAACATCTGTCATTTCCTGACTTGTTAATTTTAGCCATTCTGACGGGTGTGAGGTGGTATCTCATTGAGGTTTTGATTTGGATTTCCCTGATGCCAAGCAATGTTGAGCACTTTTTCATGTGTCTGTTGGCCATGTGGATGTCTTCTTTGGAAAAATGTCTGTTCATGCCTTCTGCCCATTTCTTGATTGGATTATTTGTTCTTTGGGTGTTGAGTTTGATAAGTTCTTTATAGATTTTGGATACTAGCCGTTTATCTGATATGTCATTTGCAAATATTTTCTCCCATTCTGTCGGTTGTCTTTTGGTTTTGTGGACTGTTTCTTTTGCTGTGCAAAAGCTTTTTATCTTGATGAAATCCCAATTCAGCTTTTCTTTTTAAGCTCTTTAGTTAATATATCATTTGCCCTGTTATCCAGGCATCCACAATGCTTGACAATCACCATTAATGGTTTTTGACAAATAACTCCAGGAGACAGGCTATTTGCACTGGGTGAGTTCCAAGTCAGTTCAAATAAAGACTGTTTTGCAAGTGGGGTCTTCCAGGGAAAGGCTAGGTAGACCAGTGACAGTTCCCTGGGATTGGGGCTTTAAAGGATTCCCCATCTTATCCTGCTGCTTCCATGGCTGCCAGGCTACTGGTTTTAGCCATGATTGTGGGTTCTTGGCTTTTAAGGTATCATGGAGCTATGGGGAGGGAAAGATGGGCTAGGATAAGCTAAAATAGCACAAAGCTCATCGTTTTTACTGAGAGTCAGCCTTTTTTTCTTGATTAAACCTCTTCAGATTGCTGCATGTCTTTGGTTAATTTTGAGTTCCAAAGTGTTGATTCTGACCATTTTTGCCAGATTTCTCATTGTTTTTATGCAGGAGAGAAGTGTTGGATGTCCTTACTTGGCCATTTTCACTGCTGTCACCTCTATGAGTGATTTTTGACTCTTACTTTATATACAAATGTAATCAGGTTGGTTTCCCACCCACAGTGGTTAGACAGCAGCAATTGGAAGGACAGAAAGTGGGTGCTATAGTTTGCATTCTTTACCACAGTGAGTGTTCCTTTTCCCCATTTCTTTTTAAGCCACAGAGACCTGCTTGGGTATCAGAACAGGAATCTAGCTGTATTGAGCAGGGAAAGTTGGGAAAGACCTGCTTCCCAGCTCCTCATTGTTTGTCCCTGCTCCATTTAATGAGTCCTATGCTCTGCAGACCCCCTTTTGTAGGCCTGGGCCCCATCCCATTTGGAGGTTTGAAGAGTCTGTGGCTCTGGCAATTAGCCAACTCAGTTTCCTGTCCCCGCTCTGGAGACCTCTCAGTGTAAGCCCCCGCTTCTCCCTGTCATCTTCCTATCCTGCACAGCTGGATGGCAGAATAATGACTTTATTAAGCACATCCTGCACTTAATTCCCCAAGGATGTCAGTCCATTAGGAAAGACTAAATCTGCCATCAGCAGCCACACAGTTGGTTTAGTCTCATCTGTCTAAACCTGGATGGGGGTCCCGGGAAGATGCACATGGGTTGTTCTTCAGGACCGCCTGATTCTGTGGGCCTGGGGCTGGCACCCTGGAGGGAGGCCACCATCCTCCACATACAGGTGAGTGAGTGATGTAGGTTCTGCTTACCTGTGTGGGGTGGGCCCCACCTCTGAGACTGGTGGGGCCTGGGGTCTGGGCATCAGTCAGCTTTCAGAGGTCTGGGAGGGATCTAAGATAGGAACTCATGTAGGAAGCACACTCCTGAGTGCTGTCAGGAAGGGCAGAGGGGGAACTTACAGAGTTAAGGAGAAAGGAGGTTCTGAGAGGGGTGCAGGAGGCCTAGCCCTTAGGAAATGAATCAGCAGATCAGGTCAGGGAAGACACTTCCTGGAGGGTACCTTGCTGCCTTAAATGGGAGCAAGGTTAGGGAAGTCTGAACACCTGTCGTTTCTCTGGGCCTTAACCTTCTCAGCTCTGAAATGGGAATAGTAATTCTTCACCTTGATGAAGCCCAAAGTCAGAGAGGGGTTGGACTCTGCACACAGGAAGCAAGTGCAGGTGAGATGCTGTAGGGAATGGCCTTGCTCTCCAGGGTGACTCAAGTATACCACACTGCCTTTTCTGGCTAGGGGTCCTGTGTCAGACAGGACTCCTCTAGCTGCAAGGGAAAGAAATCTGACTTGGCTTAAACAAAGGGCAGATGTGATTAGCATATATAGCTGGAAAGTGTCGAGCGATCTGGTCAGGTGTGTTTGTCCAGGCTGGCACCTGTAGAAATAAGTCTCTCCATATTCTTCTTTTGTCCTTCCTTCTGTGTAGCTTCATTCTCAAATAGGCTCACCTCACTTTGGGTCCTGATGGCCACAGCTTCCATTCTACCGACTTAACCAAACCCAGGGAAAAGCAGGGCCCCCAGTCCCAGCTTAACTCTCATTGGTCGACACTGGGTCCTATGTTCATCACTGAACCAGTTGTGTGAGTCTGAAAGTTCAGGCCTAGACCCTGTGCCTCTCCTTGGCGAGGGAGTGGGACAGTGCAGGGGAAGGGTCTCCGTTTCCTTCATACTACATGAAATGAAACCAGGCGGACAATTTCCCCCAAGATCTCAGGGTGCTGTTACCACCAGAATGCTGGGCAGGCAAAGTCAGCTTGTACCCATCTGCTTGGGCTGTCATAACAAATTCCACAGAGTGGGGCCTTCAACAACAGACATGGATTCCTCACCGTTCTGGAGGCTGGGAGTCCAAGATCAAGGTGCTGGCAAATTTGTTTTCTGGTGAGAACTCTTCCTGGCGTATAGAAGTCCACCTTCTAGTTCTGTCCTCACGTAGTGGAGGGAGTGAGCAAGTTCTGTTGTATCACTTCTTATGAGGACACCAATCCCTTCATGGGATCCCGACCCTCACGCCTCATCAATCCTGATTACCTCCAAAAGGTCCCATCTCCAAATACCATCAAATTGGAGGTTGAGGCTTCACACACGAATTTAGGAGGCATACACATTCAGTCCCTAACAGGCACCCACAGAATGGCATAACCAGGTCCCACTGTTTGGGCTACATCCAGTGGCAGCTTTGCACCCTTCTTGTCTGTAGGCCTAGCTCTTGGCTTTGCTTGGGGCTCTGTGCTTGTCCTCTTCACGCATGGCTCCTGCCAGCCGGACCTCCCTCCACCCTGAACTGCTGTTCTCCAGGGCATGTCTCAGCCACAGAATGCTCGCACCCCACCCTCATCCCTGTCTTATCTAGGCCCACAGCAGGCCCTCAGCTGAGAGTCAGTCTGCTGTTTCTTGTTCAGATCGTGGCTAATCCATTGACTTATTCACTCCTTTACTCCCCTGTTTATCCATTCCTTCATCCAACACCTATTCACCCAGTAACTAAGATGAGTAAGGCACCATCCTAGGAAATGCAGAAGTTTAGACAAATTGGTCTCTCATGGCCCCAAATCAAAGGGACTCCCTTTTCCTTGCCAGGCCTTAAATTAATCCATCTAAAAACAGCTTTATTGAAGTATAATTGCCATACAAAAACTGTGCATAATTAAAGTGTACAATTTGATTAGTTTGACATAATATGTATCTGTGGAACTATCACCCCATCAGGATAATAAGCATATCCATCACCCTCAAAGTTTCCATATGCCCCTTTGTTATTTTGTCATCCTTCCCTCTGCCCCTCCGTGCCCCCCCGCCCCCGCCAGGCAACCATTGATCTGCTTTGGGCCACTATAGATTTGCTTGAATTTTCTAACATTTTATAGAAATATAAGAAGACAGCATGAGCCCCTTTTTGTCTGGTGCTTTCACTTAGCATGGTTATTTTGAGATTCACCCATGTCGCCGCTCATATTGGCAGCTCATGCCTTTGGTTGCTGAGTGGCATTCCATTGTACCACAGTTTGTTTATGCATTCACCTCTGGAGGGATTTTGCATTTGCTGGGAATACTCATATGCAGGTCAGGATTGTGAAGGGATAGGATGGAAACCTGAGAGCTTTGTGATTGGTAACTGCAGAGTTCCGGATCCCAGCTCACAGAAGGCCCTAGGGCTGGGTGTTTGGAAAACGTGAGAATGTGCTCAACCATCGACCAGAGTTTTCTACACTGTGTTTTGTAAGAAATGGGGTTGATGTTAAAAGATTTGGAAAATCCTCCCCATTGTTGGAGATTCATCAACTTTATTAGCTTGTTAAAGGCTCTGAGAAGTCCTGCAATAAGGAAAATCCAGTGTCAGATGAGCTAATTTGGTCATACAACCTCCTGCCCCCTTCTGTCCTAGTGATGACTGCAGATCTCTCCTGGAGGCAGTTGGATGAGCATGGCTCGGGGCCACAGTGCGGCTAGCTCATGAGGGACAGGTGTCCAATCTCAGGTATGTCACCCTAGTGTGTGGACACTTCACCTATTGGGTCTCATATGCATTCACAATTGATGTATGATGTTTTACGTTATAGGTGCTGCTTGCACATAGAAAAGCATTGAGAATAAAACAACAAACACTGGTAAAAAACACACAATTTGTCAGCATTCTGTTTCAGTTTGTGTGTTGGTGTCTGTGTGTGTGTGATTTAAAGGAGTAAAACCTCACCAATATAGACAAAGCTTCCTGAGTGTCTCTTCCCCATCCTACTACCCCTTTCTCCTTCTCAGCAGAAACCACTATTCTGAATTTGGTGTTTCTCCTTTCCAGGCACATCTTTATTCTTTCACCGCATACGTTCTTATAGCTCCAAATAATATACAGGATTGTCTTGCATGTTTTTAAAATTTCATAAATGATAATATACTATATGTAAAATTCTGCATCTTTCTTTCTTTTGCTAAACATGTGTTTTAGCTTTAACTGTGGTTCCTTAATTTTAAACGTTGCATAGTGTCCCATTGGATGAATAGACCGCAGTCCATGCTCCATTATCTGGTTGGTAGATAAACATCGCCAGGACGCTCCTCATTTTTCTCATAATGAACAAAGTCGCAGTGACAATTTTTGTGCTTGTCTAATCTTGTTCCGTGTATGAGAATTAGGGATGAATTGCTGCATCATGGTGTAGGGTAACTCTACCTAGATATTGCCAAAACAAGAGGCACAAATTTATGCTCCTATCTGCACTGTAAGAGAGTTCAATTTTCTCTCTAGTATCACCAATAATTGATGTTTCCAGCCATTTATTTATTTATTTATTTATTTATTTTAATGGGGGCTAGGACCCTCAGGCCTAGACCCACAGGGACCTTTATCCCAACTGTACTCCCACTAAGTGAATGATTTGGTAGACAGTCTGCAGCACTGCCCAGCTAAGTAGAGGGACAGGCTTCCCATTTCCAGGGAGGGAGGTTCTGGAACATTAAGGAGGTGACTCTCCATGTTACTCTAGGAGAGCAGCAGTCTCAGGCAGGGTCACCTGCTAAACCCTTGCAGGACTGGTGACCAGCACAGTATTGTGTCCCCAACTCTGGAAGTCTAAGTTCCTACCTGACCTTGACAATCCTAGTTACTGAAGTCTGGGTGCTGGACTCATAATGCAAAGATTTGTTAAGGTCCTAGCCCACATGTCTTATCCCTTCACGCAAAGAAGCCCCAATCTCACACTCAAAGATTTGGGGTGTGATATCAATCATTTGCGCCTGATCTTACTTACATGCTTACTTACATGACCTTTGACCTTGAAGCTTACACATCCTGCAGATCTATTCTAACATCTGGCCTATGATAACGGAGAAGACAGTCCTGTCTGGGAATTCCAGACTTTTCAATGGCAGAATAATGTCTGCTCTGTAATAGGTGCTCAATAAATATGCACGGAATGTGAGGGGGCGGAGCAAGATGGCGGAGGAGTAGGAGACCTAGATTTCGTCTGGTCTCAGGAATTCAGCTGAATAGGGATCAAAACCATTCTGAACACCTACGAACTCAACAGGAGATCAAAGAGGAGAGTAGCAACACTATCTGAACAGAGAAGCGACCACTTACTGGAAGGTAGGACGTGCGGAGAAGTGAATCCGAGGTGATATTCGGGAGGATAGACGGCGGGGGAGGGGGCCTCCGTCGGCCGCTTCTGGCAAGTGATAGAGCCGCGGAGCACAAAATCGGAACTTTTAGAAGTCGGCTCCGCTGAGGGACGTCGCTCCAGTGGCTAAGCAGGGGGTGGAATCCTCCCAGGACAGTGTGGTCTCAGGACCCTCAGGGTCACAGAAAGACCGGGGGAGCCTGAGTGCGCCAGAGCTCCCAGGTATGGGAGTGGGGAAGCCGCTGCAGAGACAGAGCGGAGGCGCGGGCTCTCAGCTTGGGGTTGCCATAAACTGTGATCCGCGGCCCAGTCGGGCCACTGCTCCTCCAGTAGGGACCCAACAGGTGGCAGATCCGGGGAGACTCCCCTTCCTTCCCGGGGAGGAGCGGCGCGGGAACGCACCGCAGGGATCTGCTGGGTTTGGAGACTCCACACGGGGTCGGGTGCCACAGATAGCAACGCTCGGTCACAGGCCGGGTGAGCACGGAGAGCAGCCGGAGACCGGGGACAAGGGAGTGACTGCTTTTCTCTGTGGGCGCACTGAGGAGCGGGGCCCCGAGTTCTCAGCTCCTCCGGGTGGAGATTGGGAGGCCACCATTTTTGCCCTGGTTCTCCAAGGCTGTACGGAGAGCTTGCAGGGAACAAAAGCTCCTGAGATCAAACCCGAGCAGCTTGCTTAGCCCGGACCGACAAGGGCGGGGCAATTCAGCCTCCGGCAAAGACATTTGGAAACCACAGCAACAGGCCCCTCCCCCAGAAGATCAGCACGAACAGCCAGCAAGCCAAGACCAAGTTTACCGATCAAGGAGAAAGGGAGAACTCCAGCGCTAGGGGAATACTGCACATAGAATTCAAGGCTTTTTTTTACCATGATTCATTAGATCATCAAAGTTAATTTTTGTTAACTGTTTTATTTTTTTTTCCCTTTTTCAACCAACGTCTTATCAATCTCTTTTAAAAAAAAAAAAAACATTTTTTATTTTTCATTTTTAGAGTCATATTTTATCCCTTCATAGTAGTTACCCTTATTTTTGGCATATATATATAAGTTGGTCTCTCTTTAAAATTTTGAGATAAAATTTCTTCTAACAGATCAAAATATACCCTAAATCACTAGTGTATGGCTCTGTTCTAGTCTCCTGCCTGATCACATTCTCTCCCTCTTTTTTTTTTAAATCTTCTTTCTTTTTTCAAAGAACTTCTTATCTTATCAAGTCCTTTTATAAAATCTTATATAATTTTCATCTTTACAGTCATCTTCTATCCCTTCATTGTATCAATGCTTATTTTGTACATATATGTCTTTCTTCCTTTAAAATTTTAGGAGGCACTTTTTTCTAACAGACCAAAATACGCCCAAAATCTAGTGTGTGGCACTGATCTATGCACTAGCCTGATCATATTTGATCACATTCTGCTTTTTTTGTATTGTTCTGTTTTTGTTTTTATCTTTTTTTTTCTTTTTTTTCTCTTTCTTTTTTCCTTCTTTCCCTTTCTTTTCCCCTGGTTTCAGGTCTTTTCTGATTTGTATACAGTATATTTGCTGGGGACGTTGTAAACCTGTTAGCATTTTGTTCTCTCATTCATCTATTCTCCTCTGGACAAAATGACAAGACGAAAAAAATCACCTCAGCAAAAAGAACAAGAGGTAGTACCGTCAGCCAGGGACCTACTCAATACGGACATTAGTACGTTGTTGGACCTAGAGTTCAGAATCATGACTTTAAAGATACTAGCTGGCCTTGAAAAAAGCGTGGAAGTTATTAGAGAAACCCTTTCTGGAGAAATAAAAGAACTAAAATCTAACCAAGTCGAAATCAAAAAGGCTATTGATGAGGTGCAATCAAAAATGGGGGCACTAACTGCTAGGATTAATGACGCAGAAGAGAGAATCAGTGATATAGAAGACCAAATGATGGAAAATAAAGAGGCTGAGGAAAAGAGGGAGAAACAACTAACTACAGGATCACGAGGGCAGAATTCGAGAGATAAGTGATATGATAAGATGAAACAACATTAGAATAATTGGGATCCCAGAAGAAGAAGAAAGAGAGAGAGGGGCAGAAGGTATATTGTAGCAAATAATAGCACAGAACTTCCCTAATGTGAGGAAGGAAACAGGCATCAAAATCCAGGAGGCACAGAGAACCCCTCTCAAAATCAATAATAATAGGTCAACACCCCGACATCTAATAGTAAAACTTACGAGTCTCAGAGACAAAGAGAAAATCCTGAAAGCAGCTCGGGAGAAGAGATATGTAACCTACAATGGTAAAAATATTAGATTGGCAACAGACCTATCCACAGAGACCTGGCAGGCCAGAAACGACTGGCATGAGATCTTCAGAGCACTAAACGAGAAAAATATGCAGCCAAGAATACTATATCCAGCTAGGCTGTCATTGAAAATAGAAGGAGAGATAAAAAGCTTCCAGAACAAACAAAAACTAAAGGACTTTGCAAACACGAAACCAGCCCTCCAAGAAATATTGAAAGGGGTCCTCTAAGCAAAGAGAGAGCCTAAAAGCAGCAAAGATCAGAAAGGAACACAGACAACATACAGTAACAGTCACCTTACAGGCAATACAATGGCACTAAATTCATACCTTTCAATAGTTACCTTGAATGTAAATGGGCTAAATGCCCCAATCAAAAGACACAGGCTATCAGATTGGATTAAAAAACAAGACCCATCCATATGCTGTCTGCAAGAGACTCATTTTAGACCCAAAGACACCCCCAGATTGAAAGTGAGAGGGTGGAAAACCATTTACCATGCTAATGGACACCAAAAGAAAGCTGGGGTGGCAATCCTTATATCAGACAAACTAGATTTTAAAACAAAGACTGTAATAAGAGATGAGGAAGGACACTATATCCTACTTAAAGCATCTATCCAACAAGAAGATCTAACAATTGTAAATATCTATGCCCCGAACATGGGAGCAGCCAATTATATAAGGCAATTAATAACAAAAGCAAAGAAACACATTGACAACAATACAATAATAGTGGGGGACTTTAACACCCCCTGACTGAAATGGACAGATCATCTAAGCAAAAGATCAACAAGGAAATAAAGGCTTTAAATGACACACTGGATCAAATGGACTTCACAGACATATTCAGAAGATTCCATCCCAAAGCAATGGAATACACATTCTTCTCTAGTGCCCATAGAACATTCTCCAGAATTGATCACATCCTAGGTCACAAATCAGGTCTCAACCGGTACCAAAAGATTGGGATCATTCCCTGCATATTTTCAGACCACAATGTTTTGAAACTAGAACTCAATCTCAAGAGGAAAGTCGGAAAGAACTCAAATCCATGGAGGCTAAAGAACATCCTACTAAAGAATGAATGGGTCAACCAGGAAATTAAAGAAGAATTAAAAAAAATCATGGAAACCAATGAAAATGAAAACACAACTGTTCAAAATCTTTGGGATAGAGCAAAGGCAGTCCTGAGAGGAAAGTATATAGCAATACAAGCCTTTCTCAAGAAACAAGAAAGGTCTCAAATACACAACCTAACCCTACACCTAAAAGAGCTGGAGGAAGAACAGCAAATAAAGCCTAAACCCAGCAGGAGAAGAGAAATAATAAAGATCAGAGCAGAAATCAATGAACTAGAAACCAAAAGAACAGTAGAACAGATCAACGAAACTAGGAGCTGGTTCTTTGAAAGTATTAACAAGATTGATAAACCCCTGGCCAGACTGATCAAAAAGAAAAGAGAAATGACCCAAATCAACAAAATCATGAATGAAAGAGGAGAGATCACAACCAACACCAAAGAAATACAAACAATTATGAGAACATATTATGAGCAACTCTATGCCAGCAAATTAGATAACCTAGAAGAAATGGGTGCATTCCTAGAGATGTATCAACTACCAAAACTGAACCAGGAAGAAATAGAAAACCTGCACAGTCCCATAACCACAAAGGAAATTGAAGCAGTCATCAAAAATCTCCCAAGAAACAAAAGCCCAGGGCCAAATGGCTTCCCAGGGGAATTTTATCAGACATTTAAAGAAGAATTAAAACCTATTCTCCTGAAACTGTTCCAAAAAATAGAAATGGAAGGAAAACTTCGAAATTCATTTTATGAGGCCACCATTACCTTGATCCCAAAACCAGACAAAGACCCCATCGAAAAGGAGAATTACAGACCAATATCCTTGATGAACATGGATGCAAGAATTCTCACCAAAATACTAGCCAATAGGATCCAACAGTACATTAAAAGGATTATTCACCACGACCAAGTGGGATTTATCCCTGGGTTGCAAGGCTGGTTCAACATCCACAAATCAGTCAACATGATGCAATACATTAACAAAAGAAAGAACAAGAATCATATGATCCTCTCAATGGATGCAGAAAAAGCATTTGACAAAGTACAGCATCCTTTCTTGATCAAAACTCTTCAGAGTATCGGGATAGAGGGTACATACCTCAATATCATAAAAGCCATCTATGAAAAACCTACAGCGAATATCATTCTCAATGGGGAAAAGCTGAGAGCTTTTCCCCTAAGGTCAGGAACGCGGCAGGGATGTCCACTCTCACCACTGCTAGTCAACATAGTATTGGAAGTCCTAGCCACAGCAATCAGACAACAAAAAAAATCAAAGGCATCCAAATCGGCAAAGAGGAAGTCAAATTCTCACTCTTTGCAGATGATATGATACTTTATGTGGAAAACCCAAAAGACTCCACCCCAAAACTGCTAGAACTCATACGGAAATTCAGTCAAGTAGCAGGCTATAAAATCAATGCACAGAAATCAGTGGCATTCCTATACACCAACAACAAGACAGAAGAGAGACAAATCAAGGAGTCGATCCCATTCACAATTGCACCCAAAACCATAAGATACCTAGGAATAAATTTAACCAAAGAGGCAAAGGATCTGTACTCAGAAAACTATAAAATACTCATGAAAGAAATTGAAGAAGACACAAAGAAATGGAAAAACGTTCCATGCTCATGGATTGGGAGAACCAACATTGTGAAGATGTCAATGCTGCCTAGAGCAATCTACACATTCAATGCAATCCCCATCAAAATACCATCCACTTTTTTCAAAGAAATGGAACAAATAATCCTAAAATTTGTATGGAACCAGAAGAGACCCCGAATAGCCAGAGGAATGTTGAAAAAGAAAAGCAAAGCTGGCGGCATCACAATTCCAGACTTCCAGCTCTATTACAAAGCTGTCATCATCAAGATAGTATGGTACTGGCACAAAAACAGACACATAGATCAATGGAACAGAATAGAGAGCCCAGAAATGGACCCTCAACTCTATGGTCAACTTATCTTTGACAAAGCAGGAAAGAATGCCCAATGGAATAAAGACAGTCTCTTCCACAAATGGTGTTGGGAACATTGGACAGCCACATGCAGAAGAATGAAACTGGACCATTTCCTTACACCACACAGAAAAATAGACTCCAAATGGTTGAAAGACCTAAACGTGAGACAGGAGTCCATCAAAATCCTAAAGGACAACACAGGTAGCAACCTCTTCGACCTCAGCCGCAGCAACTTCTTCCTAGAAACATCACCAAAGGCACGGGAAGCCAGGGCAAAAATGAACTATTGGGATTTCATCAAGATAAAAAGTTTTGCACAGCAAAAGAAACAGTCCACAAAACCAAAAGACAACCGACAGAATGGGAGAAAATATTTGCAAATGACATATCAGATAAAGGGCTAGTATCCAAAATCTATAAAGAACTTATCAAACTCAACACCCAAAGAACAAATAATCCAATCAAGAAATGGGCAGAAGACATGAACAGACATTTTTCCAAAGAAGACATCCACATGGCCAACAGGCACATGAAAAAGTGCTCAACATCGCGGCATCAGGGAAATCCAAATCAAAACCTCAATGAGATACCACCTCACACCAGTCAGAATGGCTAAAATTAACAAGTCAGGGAACGACAGATGTTGGCGGGGATGGGGAGAAAGGGGAACCCTCCTACACTGTTGGTGGGAATGCAAGCTGGTGCAACCCCTCTGGAAAACAGTATGGAGGTTCCTCAAACAGTTGAAATTAGAGCTACCGTTCGATCCAGCAATTGCACTACTGGGTATTTACCCCAAAGATACAAATGTAGGGACCCGAAGGGGTACGTGTACCCCAATGTTTATAGCAGTAATGTCCACGATAGCCAAACTGTGGAAAGAACCAAGATGTCCATCGATAGATGAATGGATAAAGAAGGAGTCGTATATATACACAATGGAATATTATGCAGCCATCAAAAGGAATGAGATCTTGCCATTTGCAATGATGTGGACGGAACTGGAGGGTGTTATGCTGAGTGAAATAAGTCAATCAGAGAAAGACATGTATCATATGACCTCACTGATATGAGGAATTCTTAATCTCAGGAACAAACTGAGTGTTACTGGAGTGGTTGAGGGTGGGAGGGATGGGGTGGCTGGGTGATAGACATTGGGGAGGGTATGTGCTACGGTGAGCGCTGTGAATTGTGCAAGACTGTTGAATCACAGATATGTACTTCTGAAACAATGCAACATATTTTAAGAAAAAAGGGAAAGAAGAAGATAGCAGGAGAGGAAGAATGAAGGGGAGTAAGTCAGAGGGGGAGACGAACCATGAGAGATGATGGACTCTGAAAAACAAACTGAGGGTTCTAGAGGGGATGAGTGTAGGGGGATGGGTTAGCCTGGTGATGGGTATTAAGGAGGGCACATTCTGCATGGAGCACTGGGTGTTATGAACAAACAATGAATCATTGAACACTACACCAAAACAAATGATGTAATATATGGTGATTAACATAACAATAAAAAATTTAAAAAAAAATAAATATGCACGGAATGAAATGAAATTCTGTTTAGTTTACAACTCCTTGATTACTACTGACATGGAGCATCTTTCCATATGTTCATTGGCCACCCCACTTCCCTCTCCTGTGAATTACTCATTTCTATCTTTTGCCCATTCTTTTGCTGGGTTGTTCGGCATTTTCTTTCTGATTTGTAGCAGTTCTTTACATATTCTGAATAATAATCTTTTGTCAGATCTGCACATAGCAAATATCTTTCCCAGTTTGTAGCTTGTTTTTTTTTTAATTTTGTTTATTGTGCCTTTTGTCTTACAGCAGGCTTTAAATTTTAATGTATGCAAAGTTCTCAATCTTTCCCTTTGTAGTTTGTGATTTTGTGTCTTACTCAATAAATCTTTCCCCACCAGAAGTCATAAAGATTTTTTCTATTTTTTAATAAGCGTTATAGTTTTATTCACCATTTAATTCTGTAATTTATCTTTTTTTTATGTTGTATGATTTGAATTAAGGATCAACTTTTTTTTTTTGGTAGGGACAATTGTTTTTGTTTTCTGTCACCTTCCTCACTGATCTGCAGTGCTAATTCTTTCCTTCTGTGTCCGAGTCTGTGTCTGGGCTCCCTGTCCTATCCCTTTGGGGAATTTCTCCTGCTGTGCCAACGTCACAGTGTTTTAGTTTCTAAAGCCTTGTAGTCAGTCTTAATAACTATCTTGATGGGTTCCCCCACCTTTTTGCTCAGGAGTGTCTTAGCTATTCTTAGTCCTTTCCTCATCCACATAAATTTTCGGATTAGTTTGTCATGTTCTATAAAATTTTCTATTGGGATTTGAGATGAAATTTATGGGTCAATTTGAGAGAGTTGTCATTTTTATGATAATGAGTCTTCTCACCCATGCACATGGCATATCTCTCTAATTTACTTTGGTCTTCTTTTATGTTTTTCAATAAAGTCTTGTAATTTTCTCCACAAAGATCATGCACATCTTTTTTTTTAGGTTTCTTTTGAATCTCATAAATGTATTGTTATAGTTATTGGTATCTTTTTAAAATTAAAATTTCTGATTGTTAGTTGCTGTGGTCTAGAGATACAATTTGTTTTTGTATTTTGACCTTGTGTCCAGCAATTTTAGTTGTATTAGGCTATTTGTAGTGTTGGACTTTCAGTGTAGATGATCTTATAATTTGTGCATGATAAAATTTTTGCTTCTTCCTTTTCAGTCCTTACAGACTGCATTTCTTTTTCTTGTCTTACTGCACAAGCTAGGAGTTTTGGTACAATGTTGAACAGATGTGGTGATAGTGGGTGTCCTTGTCATGTTCCTGACTTTTACTTGATGCTTCTAATATTTTATCATTAATCATGAGTTTATAGTGGGTTTTACACACATACTTTGTATCATACTAAAGACTTCCATTTTATTCTTGTTTTGTTAAGCGTCTTTGTTGTGAATGGACATTAATTCCACGTATATTCAGATGATCTTATGGTTTTTCCTTTAGTCTATCAAGAATAAATATGTTAATAGTTGTTTCTAATGTAAACATTCTTACTTTGCTGGAAGAAAGTTACTTGGGTCACATATTTGGAAAAAATATCTGGAAGTGGTTCAGCCTTTATGAAGGTTTTGTTTTTTTTTTTCCCCTCCATGGAAATAAAAGAAGACCAACCAAATGAGAGAAAGCAAAAGTTATTTATTCAGAGCTTCCTATATCGGGGTAGTCAGCCATCACCACTTGTGTTTTGGTGGAGACTCAAAAGCAAACAGAGGAGTGGGCAAGCTTTCTAGTGGAAAAAAGGAGGGCTTTAGTCATGCCCTGATGGAGGCTGCTGGCCTGAGGAAACTGGAGGCGAGCTAACTGGAGGGAGGCATCCTTGTGATTGGTTAGGGGAGTGATTTTGGCTTTCTTTGGTTGGTCCTAAGTTGGAAGTGGGGACAAAATTAAGGAAGTTATCAGTTATTAGTCAAGTCCTGTCCGTTTGGAGTTGATTATTACAGGAGTTATTATTTAGCTTCCCAGACTGTTTGCTAGAGATTCTGGCCTGTCTTCCCACAAATCTGACTTGTCGAGATTTGTAGAGAGGAGTCTGGCCACCTGGGCTGGTGTCTAGATGATGGGTCACCTTTCTGGGCTGGCTGCTGCCAATTGGGGGTCTGAGTTCCATATATGCAGCTGGTCATTTTCTGCTTTTATATTCAGTGTCCTACTTTGAGGGGGGGTGACAACCCCATAGGCCAAGACTCCTACTCTTGCTGCAAGAGAATCTGAATTTGGGCCTCTGCTCCCCTGACGCCAAATGGCCCCTCACACACCCGAGCCTCCCCACTGACATAGTTTCAGTGTCTGCTCCTTTTCCTCCTTTGCTTGGTGCACTGGCTTTCAGTTTCCTAGCTCTTGCCCCCTTTTCTATCAGTTCCCTTTGCCTTTAAAGGGATATTTGTTATATTTTATCTACTATTCCTGTGTGTTTGCAGCAGGGGGATTTTCAGGTTTTGCTGTCTGCCAAGTTGCCGGTACCAGAAGTCTCCAAGCCGCTTTTAAAGTGGGAAGTGCTTTCATTCATTTTTTTGCTCAAAAACATTCATTAACCGTGTCTTGCAGAGGGCTCAAGCTGGCAGCCCCGAGCAGGATCTGGCTCTCAGTCATGTTTTTGTTTAAAATGAAACTGAAAATGGTTTGTTAAAGTCCTGATGTAAATGCTTTATAGAGAGCATGTCCTTGTTGTTCACCAAATATTTAGAATTTGTGGTAGATTGCTTACAAAAATATCCACAATTATTCCCTTCCCTAGACCCTTGCACCTTTGTGATGTGTTGCAGTGTAGAATGAATCCATTTCTTCACCCCGGACTCTGGGCTGGCCTGGAACCTGCTTTGGCCAGTAGAATGTGGCAGAATTGACAGTGTTCTCATTCCCAGCCTGGGTCTCAGGAGGCCCTGTACATTTCCACTGTGGCTCTTGGAGCTGCCCAGCTGCCATGTGACCAAGCCCAGGTTCCCTGGCTGGAGGATGAGACACAAGTGAAGCAGAAGCTATCCTCGGTTCAGTTGCTCTGGGCCAGTGTCCTGTTACTGCAGGTAAATAAGCAAGCCTAACTATGGCCTGCCAAGCCCAGCCTAGACCAAAGAACCATCGGCCAAGCTCGGCTCAAATTGCTGACCCACAAAATCATGAGCTAAATAAATGGTGGTTGTTTTAATCCACTCAGTTTTGGGTGGCTCATTGTGCAGCAAAAGCTAGCTGACCCAGGACGCTTGCCTACCCGCTGTGTCTGAGTTTGCAATCTGTGGCCTCTTATGTCCCACCCAGACCTTGTGCTGTGTCCTGAGTGCCCAGGCTGAGGTGAGAGAAAAGAAGCGCCCAGATCAAGTGTGACACTGGCCACATACCCCACTGTACCCCAGGTCGGTCCTAAGTGGCACGGTGGCATTGCTATGGGTATTTAGACCTGCAGTACAAAAAGTGGATAAGTCTCCTTTAAGTCCTGGGACCGGAGGGAGAACGGGAGAGGGAGTGTTTGCAGAGAAAAGAAGGAGGACCCTTAGCTCACCTTGGAGGAGCAGTGGGTGGGGAATTGGCCAAGAGTGTGGGATAGGGCACAGTTTTGGGATCAGGACCAGGTTCTGACCATAGGTCTGATGCCAGCTTGCTGTGTGACTTGAGAAGTCCTATCTGCTCTCTGAGCCTAATTTTTCTCACCTAACAACAAAGGGAGGTGGGAAGAGATGCTGGTCTCCATGCCCCCATGAGCCCCGGAAAGTACAATGGCTAAGGAGCACCTGCTGAGTTGGGTGTCCTGCATTCTAAGGCTGCCCAGCTCAGGTCCGATGTGATCTTTGTTTGGTCAAGAACCCAGGCACACTCTTCCTCCTTCTTCCTTTCTTCTCTGCTGGCCTTTTTCCTTCTCCATTATGACCTGGTTCTGAGAAACTTGCTCCCAGGTGGCTGATAGCCAATCCCTGTGTGGAGTGCCTGCACCATATAGAGATCCCCAACCAAAGCTTTGGCTGGTGGGGATCTAGGCATCTCTACTTTCTTATTAGTGATCTGGGAAGGCTGAAGCACCATCAGGACCTCATAGACTCATTTGGATAGTCGGGAATTTCAAGCTTCAGGAGCCTGGTCCAGAGCAACCACTTTGGAATGTTACTGATCAGATGTATTTGGTGACAAGCAACAGAAACCCAACTTGAAACTACTTAAGAAGAAAGGATTATTCTATATTGGTCTGAGTTACTTAAAGTCCAGGGGTAGATCTTGTCAGACTTCAGGCTGCAAAGATGGTCTAATGTACAAAAGATGCTGGTCATCTGTCTCCTTCCACAGCTCATCCCTGCTCGTCCTTTCCCGGTTCATGGCCAAGTGGCTGTTGGCCATTCCAGACCCATGACAGAGCAGGAGAGCTTCTCCTACACAAGTAATTGAGAAACATTCTTGGAAATGATTTTGGGTCTTGCACCCATCCTTGAACCTGCTGCTGACTAGGAGGACAGAGGGCATGAGGTTCAGCTGCACCTGGACCACTGGTTGTGAATGGAAAAGGGGATCCTCCAAGGGGAATGCAAGCTACTGCTGGACAAGGCGGAAGGATGCTGGGCAGATGGAAATGACAGGTGTCCTCTCTTAGGGCTCCTGGATGTCCTGGTTTGGTCCTGTGTTATGTCCATCCCGGTTGAGGAGGAAGGGAGGAAGGTTAGGGAGCAGTATGTAGTTAAGCAGATAAGTCAAGATACTTAACCCCGTTGGTGGCTGCCCATCACCACCTGCCTCAGGGTAAAAGTCAAGTCGTCGGCGACCTGGTCCAGCCCCACCTTTGGCCGCCTTGCTTATTAACCCCCTCCATGAGAGTTTTCATCCTGCCATGCATGACTCCATACCAAGTCCTTGCTGTCCCCCGCAACACGGAGAAGAGCAAGGACCTTGCAGTCAAACCCAGCCAGCTCCCATTGTCCCTACTGTGCCATGCCCGCACAGAGCAAGTTGTAACTATGGTGCGTCCTAGGTACCACTCACTTAATGTACAACAACCTTTGACTATTGTATTAATCCTGTGGGGTGAGTGCTGTCAACAGCCCCATTTCACAGATGAGAAGCTGAGTGAATTGCCAGAGGTCACATGGTCAGCTGGAAGCAGAGCTGAGATGTAGACCCAGGCAGCCTGGGTCCAGGGTCCACGCTCAGAGGGGCACCACTGTGACTATTCCAGGTGCTCATGACAGCCTGGGTCTCGAGACCTTGGGCAAGTTGCTCACCTCTCTGAACCTCGGCTTTCTGTGCAAGATATGGCAAGCCGGGCACCTGGTCGTGTTCAGTCCATGCGCTTGATGAGCTGCAGTGGACTGAGGTCACTCCTTAGCCCCACCCACAGTGATGCAGCACCTACTGTGTACTGGCCCC
Source organism: Eumetopias jubatus (assembly GCF_037043125.1). NCBI lineage: Eukaryota > Metazoa > Chordata > Mammalia > Carnivora > Otariidae > Eumetopias > Eumetopias jubatus. The sequence goes on from NW_028274807.1 coordinate 159,705,213, forward strand.
TGTTCTGGGTGCAGGAGCGAGGAGTAAGACCGAGGAGGGCCCTGTCCTCGGGGTGCTGACATCAGGGATCAACAACTGTGCGAACAGGAAGACATCTGAGAAGTGAGTGCTGGGAGGAAAATTAGTAGAAGTGCCTTAGGGCAGGAAGAAGATACACCGGGTTGGCTGGTCAGGGAGGCCTCTGGGGCCTAGGAACTGGAAGGCAGAGGAGTATCCAGGAGGACATGGGGAGGGGGTTCCTGGCAGTACCAGTGTGAGAGGCTGCTGTGGCTGGAGCAGGTCAGATGGAAGCCAGACCACCAGGGGAGGGTACAGAGCGTGCAGGGTCCTAGGGAGGTTTAAAAAAAAAAAGAGATTCTAATGGGCTTTGTTTGTACCAGCGCTATGATAGGAGTGATTCTCTTCCCTCTCTGGTCCTTGGTTTCTGTGTGTGTTCAGCAGGGCCTGGCTCTCATCCTGTGAGGCTCTCACCTGTGATGGAGGTGGGGGTCGGAGCCGAGCCTCTAGTCTTCACTTAGTCCCACATGCCGCCAGAGCTTCAGAAAGGCAGACTGGCTTCCCTCCTCATCCTCTCCCCCAAGAGGTGGATCCCCACAGACCCTCCTCCCATTGCACGCAGTGGGCACCAGGGCACTGAGGCTGGACATCGTGCGGGTCACTGGAGAGTCTTTCCTCCCTCAGGCCCAGGAAACCAGTGGTTGGCAAATGCTGTAATCCTGTCTTCTTCTTGTTGACTTTAAGAGCCAGGAAAAAGCCCCAATTGTTTGCTTTCAGCAGGAAGAACAGCAAACCCAGAGCTCTCTGCAGGCATTGCAGTGACAGAAGAAATATTCTCTATTCCCTTGATATGGCCAATCTTGGCTGAAAGATGTGGGTTATGGGGGAAGATGGGCAAGGAGAGGGGGAGACGGGGGAAGCTGGAGACAAGGAGATCCTCAGACATACCACGCGCGCTGGAAAATTCTTCTGTGGTTAAAAACAATACCTGAATCCACTCATTGTGCCAAATCAAGCAACAGAGAAGTTTTAGAATCAAAGATGAAAGTCCTCTTATCCCTCCCTCTGGTGGTTTGTATTCCTCTCCCTGGCTTAACCGCTTTTTTAAATATCTGTTTTTGTCCTGACCTTTTTTAAATGCACATATATATACATATATAATTGTAGTTTAAAAAATAAATGGGATCGCATTATTATTCTGTAATTTGATTTTTTTCAATTGACAATATGCTTCTGAGATCTTTCTAAATCTCAATATATATCCTTTCTCACATTCTCTTTAAGAATATGCTATAATTTTCTAACAATCCCCTAATTGAGGAATAGTTAAATTATTTCTGATTCTTTCTTCTGAGTAAAAGATTATCTGTTTTTTGTGTGTGCGTGTGTGTGTGTGTTCATATGTGCATGCTCAGTACCCCCTTTTCTCTTCTACTCAAACAAGAGCCCTTCCTTGGGAGCCACTCCCACTGCATCCCATGAGGTTCTGTGAGATGATGGCCCTGGCCTCAGAGGTGGGGGGCCTGGCTCGGACATGACCCCACTTCACCGTGGGGTCCAGGAGTGTCTCGGGCTCAAGCCGGGCCAATCCGAGTCCCTCTGAAACCCTACATGTGGAAGCAAGTGCACCACCTGTCAGGAGGAGCCCAGGGCACCTCAGCCCACACCATCCTTGAGTCAGCCCCAGAGGCGAGTTATGTGGGCGGAGAGCACACGCTGTGCTTCTTGGGGTCAGAATCTGGTAGTGCTCCAGGCCAGCTCCTCTATGCTGTCCCAGATGTGTGAGTCCATGCATTCCCCTTCCCCCAAAGGCTGGCTAGGAGTGGGTGTCTGCACTGATTTAGTGCCTACTCTGTGGCTGGTACTATTTTAGGGTAGACATGACAGAGGGTGTCTGCTTTCATGGAACTTACCTTCTGTTGGAGGTGGAGAAAGCAATTTTGAAGTCAACAAATGGGCCATCAGGTCACCTGCAGGTAATGGATGTGGCTTCCTGGGGATGAGTGCCCAGTGAGGGCACTGCTGTGGGGACCAAGTAGCTGTTGGGCCTGGAGAATGGGAGCGACAGCCACAAGAAATCTGCACTTTGCTGCTGCCCCTAGCTGCTCAGGGCGGTTTACAGAAAGAAAGCGACAAGATCAGGGCTTTAAAATCTCAGCTCAAGACAGAGTCAAAGAATTAGAGAACTTCAACAACGTCCCTAAAACAGTCTCTTTTCCTTTGTATCAGCTGAGATAGCTGAAAATAAGACTCCAAATTTGATCACGGGGTTGCAGAATCACAGCATAAATTGAATCAACTGCCATGACAGATCTGTTACATAAATGTTGGGGCACTGATTGGAAAGGAGAGGAACACTGAGAATTGGAAAAGGGGGATCTTATTGAACTCAAAAGAGCCTGAAGACAGCCACTTCTTGTCTAAACGGACATATTCTTCCCTTCTTGGAAACCCTACAACAACCTCACATGAGTCAGTCTCCTTGCAAGAGGGCACCTGTTCTCCCCAAGAATTACCCTGTGCCCCTTGCTGTCCTCAGAGCCCAGGAGGCTCCAGTAAACAAGTCCAAAATTTGGCCCAGGAGAAGACAATTTATGTCTTCATGGGGATTCTCATATGACCAGATGATAGACAAAGAGAAAACTTGGCCAGAGGTTACAGACACTTCTGCATGCTAGTGGGGAGGGCTTCAGCTCTGCACAAAACCTGTGTGTCCATTCTGACTGGCTGGAGGATTGGCTAGAGGTATGACTATATACTTATTCATGGGCCGCAGCTAATGCTTTGGGGTTTGGGAAGAACAAGACCTTCCTTAGGACTAGTGACCAGAAGGTTGCAGGAAGACATATGCGGGTTCAAGTCCTGACTCCTGAGTCTGATGTAGCACATCTCATGTCTTAGGCTGCAAGCTCCCTGTGGCTTAAAGAATGCTGGAAGTTATTGTAGGTGGAAAGAAATCTAGGGGTTGAGCTAGTTTCAGGCTGGTTAATTCAGCAGCCCAGTGAAGCCACTGAGGATTCAGGTCTTCCCTTTCTCTGCCGTGCCCTCCCTCTGGGTGGACCTTCCATGGTCCCAGGTTGATGATGGCCAGACCCAAGAATGACCCAAGGAGGAAGACACCATTTCACATGTACGTACCCCTTAGGACTGGGGAGGCATTTTCCAGCAGCACTTCTATCCTCCCACAGATTTTTTCAAGTCTCACTGGTCAGATTAGGGTCACATATCCCATCCTAAACCAGTCACTGGCAAGGGAATGGGACTCTGTGATTGGATCAGATTATTCGTAGGGGTAGAATAGATGGGGTAGTTAACCACCTAACCTCAGCGCCTGGCAAGGAGCCCCGCAAATCTCTCTGGCAGCAAGCTCTACTGTGCTGCTTCCCCCTCTCCCAAAGGCTCTCCTTCTGCCTGGGGCAGCCTCCCCCACATACCACATGTCCCTGGAAAATCCTACTTATCCTTCAGGCGTCACTTCTTTCAGGAGGCCTCTACCCACCTTTGCAGCTAGAGGCCCCCTTTATTTTCTCACTGCTTGTTCTTATAGGTACCATTTACTGTGGGCCTACTATGTGTCCAGTTCTGTGTTCGGGGCTGAATTTATATCCCTGAGTGCTCATGACAATCCTAGAAGTAATGGTACTATTGTCATTTTATAGGCAAAAATACTGAGGCTCGAAGTCAGAGCATGTAATTGCTAATCTCATCCATCTCATGCTCTGGTTCCTTGCAGCAGCTTTTGTTGGCTACACTAGCCACTAAGGACTTGGGGTGGGCCTGCTTCTGACAGGAACCACTGACTCTTTCTCTGGGCCAGTGGTGCACTCCTGATTGTAGTGCAGTCTGAATCAGATCTCAGGACAGTAACTGGCTTCCATCTGTTTGTCCATCCATCCATACAGTCATCCACCCAACCTGCCCATCTGTTTGTTTGCTTATCTGTCCAACCATCCATCCATCATCTGTCCGTCCGTTTCTCTGTCCGCCCATCCATCCGTCTATCCGTTTACCCATTCGCTCATTCACCTGTTCTGTTCCTCCACCCATCTGTTCATCTGTCCAGCCATCCATTCATCTGCCCATCCACTCAACATCCACCCGTTCTTCCCTTTGTGTATCCATTGTTCCATCTATGCACCCCCCTGTATGTCTGTTCATCTATCCATTCAATCAACAAATATGTATGGAATGCCAAAGTGGCTGTTGCAGTGTTAGCCACTAGGGATAAAATGATGAGCAAAAACTAGATTTGGCCGCTGCTACATTCAGAAGCCACTTTCCCTTATCCCATACACAGGCTAAGGAAGGGACTAGCCATGGCCCAGAACCAAAGATGAACAACCCAGTGTTATGGTCTCAGTTCCAGGATGGCTTTGGGGTAAGAGGAAGGAATTTCTGAAGGGCAAAGCAGATAGAATTGACGCATACTAGCTGTTGTTAGGTGGTAGACATTTCAGAATTACTCTGAGAATCACACTGTGATGGGGACAAGGGTTATTGTTATTTTGTATTCTCACCTTCTATCCAAGTCTACCCCCAAAAGAGCAGAGGCCCTCCTTTCCCTGTTCCTCCATGCCCATCACCTTCAAATAATTTGAGTTGCACAACTCACCAGAAACGATTTTTTGAGTGTAGCATCCCCAACATATGTACATTTATGTATAAATTACATACATATCCTAAAGTCAATCCATATAATAAATATTAGCAAAGATTAGTTTCTTTTTTATTCATTGGGTTATATATCTCCAGATATTTTATTTGGCATGCACAGTTGGTGCCTTCTGCCCTCCAATAAAAAAAAAAAAAAAAAAAGTATTGTCTTTGCTTCCTTGTTCTGTCTGTGTGGTGAAGGATCCAGAGTATGAACAGAAGGGAGTAGAGCCAGGGATGCTGGGGAAAGCGGGCCACTTTGGCAGAGAGCTGGGGAGGGGTGGGGTGAGACCTGGAGGGCCACTGGGAGGGATGGGGGAGCTGGCTGTGGAGGCTTTGCAGTCTGTGCGGGATGGAAAGGGTGGTGATTCTGAGAAGTGTCCCTGGGTTATGAACCAGAGCCCTTTGAAGCTTCTTTGTGGTTGGAGGCCAAGTTTGGACAGATTTTTTAGATGCCCTTAGCTTCTGGGCTTTTCTGAATGTGACCCTCTTGAAAGATTCGAGGCCAGTTGGTGAGGAATGTTTTGTCTTTTAAGTAGTAAAAGAAGAAATAATGGTATAAAGCAGGTCTCTCAACCTCAGCACAACTGACAGACATTTGGGGCTGGACCGTTCTTTGCTGTAGGGACTGTCCTGTGCATTGTAGGATGTTTAGCCGCATCCCTGGCCTCTATCCACTAAGTGCCACTAGCATTCCCATCCCCCAGTGTGAGAACCAGAAATGTCCCAGGCACTGGCAACAGTCCTGGGGGACACTATCCTCCAGAGTCAGAACTGCTGGCTCGAAGAAACAAGTATAGGGAGGGGCTATTTTCTCGGGACAAAAATCTTAGAACTAGAATTATGGGATGTGAGGGTGTAAACATTTTCTTAAAAATAAGTGTAATTTCTTTCTTTTTTAAGTATTTTATTTATTTATTTGAGAGAGACAGAGATAGTGAGAGAGAGTAGGAGTTGGGAAGGAGGGGGAGAAGCAGACTCCCCGCTGGGCAGGGATCCCGCTGCAGAGCTCAATCCCAGGGCACTGGGATCATGACCTGAGCCAAAGATAGACGCTTAACCGACTGAGCCACCCAGGCACCCCAAATAAGTGTAATATTTAATAATAAAATTAATACATTGTAGCTACAGAAAATTTAGAAAATGCACATATCCACAAAGCCAAAAAAAGACTCCCCCCACTGCACCCATCAGAGAAGCTATGCCTAATAGTTCATTTTGTAATCTGCCATTTTTCTATGCATATAAATAGACACATTTTCTATTTTTAAACAAAATAAGATTATAGTGCACACACTGTTTTGTAATGTACTATTTTCATTGAATGATGTATGATGACCATCTTTTCATATCAACGAATATAATTCTGCCACACAAATATTCCTGGCTGTTGACTGTGACTGTGTGATTGTATTATAATTTGCCCAATCCCCTATCGCTCCTTAAACATTTATTTTTATTTAGCAATTAATGTATGTGTATTGTAGGAAAATGTTAAAATTAAAATAACCACAATGTAGCAAGTACACATAGCCCGCAATCTCACCAGCCATGGATAATTGGTGTTAATATTTTAGTGTACATCCTTTCTTGCTTTCCTTACAAAAACGAGAAAATTGTCGGCACATACTATTTTATTACTCACTCCCTGTGAAGGGAATTACTTTTCCCTTCACAATACAACGATCATGTCCATACTTGTATGACACCATTATTGATGGTGGCAGAGAATTCCATTGTATGAAAATACATGATTTTATATAACTGAGGACTGCCTATTAGTTGACATTTAGGCTCCTTATTTTGCCATTCGAGAAACACTGCAATCAACAGCCTTGTAGCTAATTATTTCTTTTAGGACGAATTTCTCCAAGAAGAATGGGTGGGTCAAAAGGTACGCAAAATGGGCTCGGATGTGGAAAATGAAATTGCCCTCTAAAAAACTCTACCACTTTATGTTTCCACCAAGAAAGTACAAACACCCATACTTCCATACCCTTGCAAACTCTGAATATAATGACAGTAATAATAAAGTGCCAATTTTATAGGTGAAAAATGATAGCTGGTTGCTTTAATTTGCATGTACTTGAATACTAATGAGGCTGAACAATTTTTTCAAATGCCTTTTGGTATTTGTATTTTTCCTATTGAAAACTGTTCAGACTCTTTGCTCATTTTTCTATTTGTATGTTAATATTTCCTTGATTATTTATATGTTAAGAATATTAACCCCTTACCTGGATACATAGATTGCAATTCTTTTCCCAAATTCATCACCTCCTTTTCATTTTGTTTTATTTTTCATTTTGTTCATTTCATCTATTTAAACTAAAACATACAAAAGTTAAAGATTTTTGTAGTCAAATCTGTGAATCCTTTGTGATTTTTGTTTTTGATGTCATGCTTAGGACAGCATTTTCCACCCCAAGGTTTATAGACACTCATTGATATTTTATGGTTTGTCTTAATTTGTCTTTTTTTCCTGGAGTTTATTTCACTTTGGTTTCATTTGATCATTGCCTAGACCCACCACTTCTCAGCGCCTAGAAAGGCCCATTGTCACTGGGAGTACCGTGTGAGTGCCCGGCAGTCCTCTCACGCTCTGGCCCCTGGGCCTAATGGCTCCGCATCAAAGGCACACGTTTATAGGTTATGGCTTTATGACAGGTTTTAATATCTGGGAGGGCAAGCACCTCCTCAGTTGGCTTCTTCTCAACATTTCCCTGTCCATTCATGAACTAAATCTTCCCAGTCCATTTTACAATGATTTCTTCAAAGTCAAAAAGATGAAAATTTCATTTGGATTTTAAGTTCAATTGTATCATCTTGAGAGGTCAGTCTGGGTGGAATTTATATAAATACCATATGAAGATTAAATCTTGCCAAATGAAGATAAGGCACATGTCTCTATTTATTCAAGTCTTCCTTAAAATTTCTGAAAGATCTTCTTTCTGGAAACTTTTGTAATAAAAAATGAAATCTTTAATTGCATTGCACTGAGACCAGAGAACATGGTCCCTATGGTTCCTCTGTTTTTGTTTTTTTGTTAGCAGGATTTATTTAGGTATTTAGATGCTGAACTATCTAGCCAGTTTATTCCAGGGGTGTTTCAAAGGAAGATGTGTTTTTTGTTTGTGAGGTTCAGATTTTGTAATACATACCCCCTCCCTCCCCACATACACACCCACACACATTGTTAATAATATTATTCAGAATCTTTATTGCCTTCTTTCTGTCTGCCTACTTGGTCTATCAAGATTGTGAGAAATGAATTATAGTCCTCAATTAGTAGAGTATATTCACCAAACTCCCTCATATTTCCACAAGTTTTTACTTTCTATATTTAAATGCGATGTAATTTGGTGCATAAAATTTCATGACAGTTTGGTGCTCCCTGTCCGTGTAATGCTTTTTGTCTTATCTGCAGCTACATCTGAAATTAATATTTGACCCATGCTTTCCTCCTGATTTTATACCCTGGTATATATTTATCTTTTGTAACTTTGCTTTGGAAATGTCTCTCATGAACAGTATTTAGTTTGATTTTTTTTACTCGATATGAAAAGGTGGACTCTATAATCGGGTTTGCTTTAGGCTTACTGTAAAACAAGAAGTTAAAACACGTATTGTTGTAATTAGTAAGTTCAGGTTTGCTTCTGTCACCTTCTTTTCTGGTTTCTGCTTTTTGTTCCCCTTAACATTTCATTGCCATCATATTTGCTTTTTATGTATTTCAAGGTTTGGGGAAGTTTACGTGTTCTGTTTTTAGCTTAACCATTTTCAGCTTTTCTGACATGTTCTTTTGCCCTTCTTTTTCCAGTTGCCAGATTCAGTAGTCAAACACAGCACTTTTGGGGTCCCCCTATTTAAGACAACTATTAGAATTTTTATTTTATTTATTTATTTTTTTTGGTTTTTGGTTGCAAGAGACAATCTTGCAAAGGTTGCAAATCAAACTGCCTTCATTCCAAATGGGTGCATTGGCTCCCTTAATCGCAGGTGCAGGATGCAGTGGTTTCTGATGAGGCCAGGTCTGGGGGGCTCGGGTTGATGTCCTCAGCCCCGTGCATATGTTATGTTATAATTACCTGCTTGAAAGTCTGTCTCCCCACTGGCTGGGGACCTAACTGGGGGAACATTCCTAACATCTGTTAGGAACCCTTCTGGCTGACAGGTGTGCTTTAAGGCATACACATATTTGATGATCTTAGCTAACAGTAAGTCTGGAGATACCCAGTTGTGTGGATTTGAATGAAAGGGCTTTTTGTAGGATGGACAAGGCCAAAGGAACTCACAGTGTCATCGAAAAATTAGCAGTAGCTGGGAGCTACTCTCGCATGCTTAGGCTCCGCTTCAGTATCCCGGCTCCCGTACAGTTTATCCTCCTCATTAGAATGCAAGTCTCACGAAGTGAGGTCTTGTCCCATGCTGTTTGCAATATATCCTGAACAGAATACAGTCCTGGGACCCGATAAGTCCTCAGGACACATGCGCTAAATGGGTGAGTGAGGAATGGAACTCAGTATGGGTGCTGGGCCGGTGGGCTGCCCCGAGATCCAGGCTGCCCCGCGCCGCGGAGGTGCACTGAGTGCAAGGGCGGCCCGCTAAGGTCAGAGCTGTGCTGAGGAGGTCTTTCCTCCCCTTGTGTTGAGTCTTGGACCGGTGGGGGTGAGATGAAATCGGGGGGAGGGAGCCCACCCCAGACAAGAGGGCTGGGCGGGGGCAGGTGGTGAGGGAGAAGTGTGCTATAAGGCTGATATTGGGTGGGTGTGAGCAGGGGACCCAGTGTATGTGGCTTTGTAGATCTGCCGTGAGGAGGGGGGTTTCCTCCCTGTGTCTATGTGAGTGGGGACCTCAGGAGTGTGTGTCTGGGGTATGATTTGTGGGTGTATTTATGAATGTGGAGAGTGTGGTGAGCTATGTGAGTGCATAAGTGTGTATGTATGTTTCTGTCTGAGTTTGAGCATCTGTGTATGGGTGTGTGCATGTGTATGATTTGTGTCCCTGTATGTTCACATGCATCTGAGTGTGCATCTCTATGGGCGGGTCTGAGTGTGTTTTGTGAGCACGCATGTGTGTTTGGTGTCTGGGTGTGTTGAGTGAGCACGTGGAAGTATGTGAGAGAGTGTGAGTGAATGCAGGTCCGCGTGTCCAGCTGTGTGTCTGTGTGTGTGCACCTGAGTGTGCATCTTCGTGGGCCTATATGTATCTATACATGAGCATGTCTGGGTGTGTTTTGTGAGCATGTGTGTGGTCTTTGGTGTCTGGGTGCGCTGAGTGAGCATCTGGGAGTGAGTGTGTTTGCGTGTGTGTGTCCCTGAGAGAGTGTGGGCAGATGTGCTTTGCCTGCCCAGCTGTGTGTCTATGTGTCTGGGTCTGGGCGTCCGTGTGTGAAGGTTGGTGCATGTGTGACTTGGATGTGAGTGGTCATGTCTGTGTGTGGCCTCGGGGAAGTGCGCTCAGGTGGGGAGCCTGGGTTCCCTGGGCAGCCCCCTCTTGCTAAGCCCTGCTGAACGTGAGAGCCCTCCCCCCTGTCCCTGAGATCCTTGTCACTAGGACAGGAAAACAGCTAGCACAGAGGGGCCCCGGAGCCCGTGCCCTCCCCCCAGCGCCTCGCCCCTCGCTGTCACCGGGGCCACTGGCTCGGGTTAACTGATGGAGGGAAAAACCCATTAAGCAGCTGCGTCTCCCAGTCATCTGTTATCGGTTCTGTGCTCGCCCTTAGCCCGGCTGACGCGCGCCTGCTCTTCTTCACATAATTGAAGAAAGTTTTCCCATTACCCGCTGTCTCTGCAACGCGGCGCCTGCCGCTCGCCCATTTGCAGTCCCGCGGATTCCGGTTTCTCTTCCTCCTCCTTAAGAAGCTGACCTAATTTCCACCGTTTGTCATTTTCTCCCAAACTGGGAGTAGGCTGGCTCTGAGCCCCGGCTCCCCCCCAGGCCACTGCAAGAGGTGGCCGAAGGGAGGGCCACTCCCCGCTCTGGGATGGGGTCTGGGACAGGGTCTGGGACAGCAAGCCAGCCGTCCTGGGGGCAGATCAAGCCGTCCAGGTCCACTTCTCAGCCTTGTGCCTGCAGGATGCGCAGCCTCTGAACTCCCCAGTCTCTGCCTGAGCTTGATGAGCTGTCATGAGGTGGAGCAGGTGACAAATGGAGAGCTCCAGGCACGGTGGTGGCCCCCAGGTGGGCTCCCTGTGGGAGGTTCTTGGCCCCTCTCTGCTTTGTTCAGGTGGAACGGGGGTAACTTTGGCTTCCCGATTTCCCGATGAACATGATCAGGAACAAAAGCACTTTGTCTTTCTCCACATGGCTGGACAGAACTCAGGGCCACACCCTAATGCCTATCTCCCAGGAGGCCCTGCTGGGCAAGACTCCAAGTGCAGGTTGCCAGTGATTTGGGGACTCCCTTGGTATTTAACTCAGCTTTTCCCTGCCCTACTGACCTTGGCCTTCCGTTTGCCTTATGGGCCTCCACACCCTGTGTCGTCCTATCCCTGTGCCCTAACACCGCCAGAAAAATGTCCCAACCTGCTGGAAGGGCAACTGCAAGGGGGACCAGCTCTGGCCATGTCCACCAACACTTGTGTCCCTCTGGCGCCCCTGAACTTGGTCACTATGGGTAGGAGCAGAGTCTGGGCCCTTTCTTCCTGCCGGGCCCGAGTGTGACTTCTTATGCCCCCGAGACCCGGGGCCGCCAGGGCTGAGCTGGGAGCCAGCTTTCTCTGAGCAGTGACGTCTGCATCCCTCAGGTCCTTCCAGCCCAGAAGCCTTGCCTGGGTCACAGTGGCCAGGTGTGTGAGGAACCCGCCTCATGGAGCCTCACTGGAGACCCCCTGCAATGAGCAGAACGCTCCCCACCCTCTGTCCCCACCCCCAGGCCACTCTGACAGCCCCACAGCCTGCCAAACATTGGAGCCAGACTGTGGGGCTGTCCTGCACCTGTGCCTGCCCAACACCACCCTCCATCCATGCCCCCCAATGCCCTGCACCCCTCACAGTGGGCGTCACTGGGGAGCTGTCCCCTTTAGGCCACATCAGCACCCCTCCCCCCAGCAGAGACGGCTTATGTCAGCCCCTGACTGGAGAGGCAGAGTGCAACAGGGCTTCAGCCATAGCCCAGATCCCATGACCTCGCCTCCACGATCCTCTCCTTGGTTTCCTCCTCTATAAAATGGGATGATGATGATGGTTAATAATAGACCCTTCCTCACCCAGGTGTTGCAAAGTCCGACCTAAATGAGTTATTAATGGCACTTGCAAAAAGGCTGCCAGCACATGGTAAACCTTCCATCACGGTTCCTCTGTCCCACGCCTCTCCTTACCAGGCGCCGCCATATGTAACTCCCCTCCGTGGCCTCCAGCGAGCCCTTTGTCCTGCCACAAGCTTAGAGCAGAAGGGCAGGCTGCTCCCTGGGTCACAGCCAGTCTGCAGATTTGCTTAGCCTCCCAGGTAGAATGGGCTTTGCTTTTTTAATTTTTATTAAGGTGTTAAGTTCCACACAGCAAGTGCACTGATGCTCCACATGTGTATCCCTTGGGGGGCGCCTACCCAGATCAAGAAGGGGAACATTGCCTGTACCTTGGAAGGGCCCCAGGGAAATGCCCACCCTGTGGAGCCAGCCTCTGGCCTGATCTCTCTGGCCAGAGGTGCTCTGGTGCGGGTGTTCTGGGCTCTTTCACTAAACATCACATTTGTGAGCTGCACTTGGGGCGCTGGTGTATCAATCCTTTGCTCCATGTTGTTGTTACATAAGGATTTCAGTGTATGAATACACTCTGTAATATACTAAAAATTTTTAATTGCTTGACAACACTTCAGTAGATTTCACATAAAAATACAGATATCTGAGTTCTCTTGAAACATTGGGAGCTCAAGCAGCACTGGGCCCGTCTTCTCAGGTGACGGTGTGCGGTGGTTCTCAGTAGGGCTGCCACCCAACTGAGCCACCGTCCCTGCTGCTTCCTCCTGTACCATGCCTGAGACATCGCCCCCAAGTGCATTGCCAGCCCAGGCCTTCTGGGCATCTGGCCGTGACCCCCAGGAGGTCTGAAAGGGGCCATCACATCTCATCTGTCTCCTCTAGTGTGGTCCCCTGATTGACTGATTGCAGCAATGACCACAAGTCCCGCCCCCTTCTGCCCATTCCCAGGGGGACTGGTTCCTCTTGTCCAGCCAGAGTCTACTTCTCCACCTCTGCAATGCAAGCAAGTCACATCACTTGTCTGGCCAATGGGACATCAGCAAATGTGTCGCTGGCAGAGAATGGAAAATCACCTGCATGCTGGATGGAGCTGGCTCTCTCTTGCCACCCTTGAACCCTAAACTGTCATGGGGATGAGCCTGAGCTAACCTGCAGCCAGAGACCAAGAAGCCAAGTGGGGAGCGAAGGTGCAATGGCCAACAGAACTGCTACCATCCAGACATGGCAGCGAGCCACTCTTGAACTTGATGCTAATCACAGAGACTTGGGAGAGCCTGGCAGATCTGGGTTAGACCAGCACCCGGCTAACCCACAGAGTGGAATGTTAAGTAAGAGATGGTTGTTGTTTTAAGGCATTGCATTTTGGGATGGTTTGTTATGCAGCAGAAGCTGGCTGCTAGGTTGTATTTGTGCCCAGCGAGCAAGCAGAGCCCCTAGAGGAGAAGGGGCTCCTAGGAGAAGCCTCTGTTCCTCCTGACAAGGCAAGTGGCACCTCCTCCTCCCAGCCCTGCTCCCATGGGACTGCCCAGCAGCCCTGCCCCATGCCGGGTTGAATTCCAGCCTGTTCCGGGGGACCCTGGCCCTATGATTCTACAGGACAGGTTCTGCTGACCAGCACTGTGCACCATCAGGGCCTCTCTGCCAGGCCTCTCATACCTGCCCTGGGTGCACAGAAGCCCAGCAAAGACTCTTCCCCGGAAGTCCACTCAGGAAGCTCCCCACATGTGACATCCTCAGGGCTTATCTGCTTCAGCACCGGCCCTAAACATGGCAGCCCACACACGTGCAGGCATGCACCCATATACGTGCCCCGCCGGGACCCCTTCAGTCCCACGAGACCCATACCAGCCACCCTCACTTCTGCCCCTGCTGCCCACATGTCCTCCAGGTAGGGAGAGTGGACGTGGCCTTAGTTTCCCCATCTGCACAAGGAGGCTGGACCAGCTTCTTTAGAAGTCACTCTGGCTAACTGGCTCTGTTGTCTTAGAGGCTTCCTTCCCTTACTGTGGCCTTGGTGCTTGGGTTTCAGGGTCTCAGTTTCCACATTTCTGCGATGGATCTCCCAGCTCAAAGCCTTCAGCCCAGCTCGCAGAGCTGGGATGCAGCATTTGGATCACAAAGGACCAGAGCCATGTGGCCCAGTGGGGTCTTGAAGAACGGGGCTGTGATGCAAAGCATCTGCCTAGCCTTCAGTCTGAGAAGTGCTGAGGAGAGAAACAGGTGGCTGCCCAGTTTTCTCACTCCTTCCAGACCAGGTCAAGGCCTGTGTACTCACCCTGACCTCCTCCCAGAATCCTCTTCACCCCTCCTCCCCTAGGTGGTGCCTCAGGTCAAGATGCTTCAGACCCAGGGCAAGCTACCCTGACCTCTCATAGGCTGGGGTCACTCCGGGCAGAGCTGAAGTCCCACCATCGCTTTTGTGATGGTTTGATGAGCTTGTCCGTCTCGTGCTAAACCATCAGCTCCGTGAGGGCTGGGCTGTCTGTCTCTGCTCACCATCTTGTCCCCAGAGCCTGGTGAGTGCCTGTCACACAACAGGTGCCCAGTAAATACTTGCTAGAGGGACGGATAGTTGCAGGGAGGATTTCTGGGCCGTGGAAGGGCTGGGAAGGGCTCCCACAGCGAGCGTTCCCTCCTCTCTGTCTGAAGCTACTCTGGCCCCATGAACATTTCTGGGCTGTGCTGGGGCGGGAGATGTCAGTGAGCTGAGAGGGATCCTCGAAGTGACAGGTGCTTCTTAGCTCCAGGCACGCCCAGGGCCCAGGCTGAATTGGCTGTTCCAGCAGCCCCTGTATCCAGGGCTAATTGGAGAATGGGAGGGGGAGTCAGAGGTGGGGGACACTCTATTTTGGGCTCAGACTGGAGGCACCCGGGCTGTCTCATGACAATGGTGAGCCAGTGTGTATGTGGGGGGGGGGCGGGGAGGAGGGGGAGACAGACAGACAGAGAGCAAGAGACGGAGGTCCACATGGTACAGGTGTGTGTGTGTGTGTGTGGATCTGCCTAGGTTTGTGGCCAAGTTTTTTTTTTTTTTTTTTTAAGATTTTATTTATCTATTTGAGAGAGAGAATGAGAGATAGAGAGCACAAGAGGGAAGAGGGTCAGAGGGAGAAGCAGACTTCCTGCTGAGCAGGGAGCCCGATGTGGGACTCGATTCCAGGACTCCAGGATCATGACCTGAGCCGAAGGCAGTTGCTTAACCAACTGAGCCACCCAGGCGCCCTGTGGCCAAGTTTTATATGTGCATTTGCACACATGCGTGTATGCTTTTCTGTCTTTGGTGTCATGCAGGCATGCGCCTGTGTATTATTTATTTCTGTGTGTTTTGTGAGCACAAGTACATTCATGCCTTAGGTGTGTCTATGTGTTTGTGTCTGAATTTGCATGTCTCTGAGTACATGCTTTTATGACATGTATCCTGGTTCCTGTGTATATATTTATTTCTGTGGGTGATGTTTATGCCTTGGGTGTGTGCATCTACATGTATGTGTTTATGGCCTGAATTTGTATGCGTGTATGTAGCATTGGAGTTCTCCCTGGTGCAGAGCCCCCCAACCTACATAGGAATGGGAGGCCTGTCCTGCTCAGCTGTGGCCCCGAGACAGCTTGTACTCCCTGGAGGCACCCCTCCAGGGAGATCATGGCCTTCTGATTAGTCAGCCACTCCTCTGAGCTCCTGCTTCATCCTGGCCCACCTAGACTGGCCCCCTGGCAAGCCTGGAGCCCCTTGCCCACATCCTGGGCACACCCATAGCTTCATGAGCCTGGATGGCGAGGGTCCCTATGTGGACCCCGATGACACACTGGGTCACACCAGAGGGGCCTGGAGGCAGGGAGCTCCTACCTCAAAGGGCGGACGCTTCAAGCCACCTTCACCTTGAAGTCCCTTCCCTGCATCAGGTATATTAAGGCTGGGCACTGGGGCAGCCACGGGGGAAGCTTCTCGCCTGCCTGGAGCTCATGTTCTCCCGGGGGGCCGAGGGGCAGAAGGCAGCCATGAAACAAACAGCAACACAGACAAACACAAGATCCCACCTGTATCCTCAAGGGAGTCCTGTACCTTGGGTGCCTGGAAGGTTTCCTGAAGGTCACTAAAGCCAAAAGGAGGATGGGCAGCATGCTCTAGGCTCCCCTCTTCTTCTGCCAGAGAAGTGCACAGTCTCTGGGCCTGGTGCGGGGAGCAAGGCTGGGGAGAACTGTGGGCCCTGGGAGTAGGGAGGGGATGGGGCCTCCTAGGAAGGGCTGAGCTGTGTTTGGCATGAGCCCCTTTTCTCTTATAGCTATGTTAAAGAGGGAATTGTTGGGAGGTGGGGGGGCCAAGAGGGGCACCTACGGGGGCCAGGCATGAGGAGATCCAGGAGGGAGAGTCCTTGCTAGGGCTGAAGGGAGGCGGGGGTGGGGCAGGTTGGCATGGGGCAGCAGGAAGAGTCAGGGAGCCTACCTGGGCTTCTGGTTCATCGTGCAGGATCCAGTCATAGCTGGTTGTTTGCAGCATCCCTGGGCCTGGGTTTGGGGAGAGACAGAGAGGAGCCCCGAGGGGTCGGACTTGCTGGCCACCAGCTGCTGGGTCCCAGCCCTCCAGCAGCCCAGGCGGCTCCCCTGAGCCTGGTCTACCCAGTCCTGGCCCACACAGTCAGTGAGAGTTGAGCTTTGCAGCATCCTCTCTGGGTGTCCTTTGTGTGTCTTCCTTTTGCCGAAGGTGTCCTGGATGAGTGCCAGGGAATTCTTGCTCCCCCAGGGAGGGCCGGGTGCAGGCACCTGGGGGCGGTGAGTTGGGCATTGCTTCTCTCACCCTGCTGGCTCTCAGCTCTGGGGAAGGGAGCGGGCTGGGAGTCTGCGTGGACCATACCACGAGGCGTGGATGGGCTGGGGCCGGGCCTTCTCTGCAGAGCTGGCTGGCCTGTGTTAACAGTCACAGCTGGGGTCGCCTCCCTTTCTGTGCCCCATTGCCACCTCAGTCCTTGGGACACGTGTGTTCCCTGAGGCCTGGGGCAGGCAGCACCAGACATAGGGAAGGCTCAGCAGTGGATACTGGTGGTGCCCCATGCCTATCCCCCGGGCGTGCAAATGGTAGCTGCTAGGGAGCTCACAGCTGCCCCTTCTCCCCTTCTTCCATCAGTCACAGCCGACGGGCCCCCTCCTTGCCGAGAGGCCTCTGGGGGGTCTGGGCAGTTGTGACTCTCCTCCTCCCAGAGGGGTGGATGATGTGCAGCCAATGATGGACTGACTTGGGGTTTGGTGTTCAAATCTCGAATCCTGGTACCTTCCCCACCTGGGACAGCTCTGGGGCTACTTAGGCTCAGTCGCTCCCTCAGATCTGGCAAAGGCAGATGTAGCTGAAACCTGTCCCTCCCAGCTTCTTCCTCGGCCCTTTCCCTTCCCTCACTCCCCCCTGCCCACTCCAGAGAGCCTCCCACAGCAAAGCACCCACACCAGGACCCTGCAGTGCTCTTCCTAGGAAAACTGCCCCAGGGCCCCACGGTCATTTGCTGCACAAAGGGAATGCTAAAGAAACATATGGGAGGCTGGGTCTGTCTGAGGCTGCAGGGGCTCTGGAAGGGGAGCTGGAGGGGCCTCTGGTGGCACTGCCCTTCTTCACAGACAAGGAACATCAGGGAGGGTGGGGGACCTGCCTAGGGGGTCCCAGCAAGGTCAGAGCCTGGTCTTCACTCTGCTGTTTGTCCTTTTAAAATAACCTCCTTAATAAGGAATAAAAAATAAAAATGAAACAAATCATTTCCCAGTTCAGGGAATAAAAAAGAAGTAAAGGAAAATCTTATTTCCACCTAGGAGAAGGGGCCTTCAGTGGACAGAGAGGCGGCCGCGCACCACAGCTGAAAGCAGAGGGCCACTGAGGATCCTGGGCCTGGGGACACCGGCTTGTGGGCTCTGTGGGCCCCTCAGAGCTATGGGGCAAGAAGCCCCAGTGACTAGTGCTCAAGCGTGGGGATGCACCCCTGCGGCCAGGACAGGGGCAATTAGGGGAAGCTCTGGACAGTTCTTCCAGGACCCACCCTCCCCGCTCCTGAGAACGGAGACGACCCAGGAGCCCACCCCCCACCCCGAGGTTCAGCCCAGGACAGGCCTCGGTGCACAGTCAGTGGATGGACGGGTGGGTGAAGCCATGAGTAAGCTGTCTTGCATTTCTCCACAGGCAACCAAACCCAGCGGCCTGGAGGTGGGTCCTTGAGAAGAGAGGTGGGCCGGAGGGAGCTGAGTCTGGGGACAGGTGCTATGAGAGCCTGTGTCTCAGGGGCATCTGGGGACAGGGCCCGGGGTGTCCTGCAGAGGCTGGAGCTAGCTGCCCTCCTGCCCCACCCCTGCCTGTCCCGTCCCCACAGCCGTGCTGGCGCCTCAGGACACTCGGGGCGGCCCACACAGCCCTTCTCTGATTCTGGCCCTCCTACACAAAAGCAAAGGGCGGCTGCCCCTGCCCAGGAAGCCTGAGCACTGGCGACCCCACCCCACTTGTCCAGCGACCCAGACTCCTGGAGGCTGGGCTCTCCTCTGTAACACCTGATCGAACGACAGTCGTGCTTCTCTGCCCCGTTCAGTCAAGGTGGGAAGAGGGCCAGTGTGTGGGCCTGGCACTCAGAGGCGCCCCCGGAGTGCAGGGCCCTAATGCCTGGCATCCTTGCTGGGCTCCTGGCCGCTGCTGGCTGGGTCCCTGGGGCTCTCTGAGTCCCTGGCTTCTCTCTGTTAATTGGGCAGGGGGGGTGGTGGTAGTGGTTATAATGAGGCCCGGGTCGTAGGGTTTTTGTAAATGAGCTTCCTGTGAAGAGCTTGGCACATGGTGCTCATCAGGATCAGCCAGAGGTGACCCCGCCTGCCTTCCCTGCCCTGCCTCTCCTAGAACCGCAGGGCTTGGTCTGGGCGGCCAGGGGTCGGGGAGCCGAAAGACTAGTATCTTATGTGAGCTAGATGTAGATGGGCCTGGGTTTCCTCTTCCTCGGGGTCGGGGGCTGTAGAATGGTAATTAGGGAATCCACACGGTGGCTGTTAGCTTTGGGGCCTTTTTAGAAACCTCACGGGCCAATGGGGAAATTTAGGCCAGGTGGAAGGACTTCTCCAAGGCCCCAGGCCTCCTCCCAAGCACAGGGAAGCCTGCGTGTAGGTCCCATGAGAAGGATAATCCAGCCTTGAGCCCTACTGGGAACTGTCCTTCCTTGAATAAACCCCACTGGGAGTCGCTGCAGGTGACTAAGGCATGTGCGCAGAAGCCAGCGTGGACGCCCCAGTGCCAGGCAGGCCTGCCGAACAGACTGCGGCTATCTCCCCTAAACCCACAGTTACTGCTGCAGATAAGAGCAGAGTAAACATGAAATCCCTTAATGCATTTGCTAACAGCTGTTCTCTGTTTATAGACACCAGGCCAAGCGGGGACCTCAGCATGCTTGAAGCTGTCATGGATCCCCACCTGCCACTGTCCAGCTGAGCCATTCTGGGCAAGCCCCCCTGCCAGGGCCTCAGTTTCCCCATCTCAGCCCCCATTTGTCCCCACGGATGACCTAGCAGGAGCTAGATTCTGTGAGTTGATGTGTGAGGATGTGCAGCTTGTGTGTGAATGCACGCACGTGTGTGCATGCATGTGCACATCCGTGCACGCATACCCACACACATGCTGATCCTCAATCAGGGGAAGTCAACTGTCAAGCACAGTATTTTAAAATTTGCTTATTTATTTGGCTTGTTTGTGCCCCATCTCCTCGGCTGCCTTTATAAATATTTATCAATGTTGTTGCAGTGACATTTCCTGGGAGGAGGTGAGAACAGGAGGGGAGGAAAGATGTCAAAGGGAGCTCATAGGCTGAGGGAGCAGCGGAGGACGGCCGGGGCCCAGAGGTGGACTGGGATGGGGGCGAGGGCTACCACCCCCAGGGAGGAGGGTGAGGGCCCATGACACAGATATCTGACTCAGGACCCACCAGCTGGGATCCCATATTTCAGGGTGTCCCTAAGGATGAAATGAGTATGAGTCAGGACTATGAAGAGCCACGTGCCTCTGCCACTGCTGAGCGAACTTGGACAAGGCCCTTCACCATCCATGGGGCTGTCTGTTAGACACCAACCGTCAGCACTAACTTGCTGTATGCAAGGCACTGTTCTGAGTATCCACTTATTTACTCCTTAAAAACAACTCTGTGATGAAGGCGCTAGTGTCCCCATTTTACAGACAGGGAAACCAAGGCACTGGGATTTAGGTACCTGCCCAAGCACCCAATTTTGAAGCACAGAGCCAGGACTGAATGTAAGCACCCGGTGGCAGAGTGCCTGCCCTTAATCACTGCTCCATCTGGATGCATCATTTGTATCAGATGTACCATTAGTACCATTATTCCTTAAAGCTCCCTCCCCCTGCACACATAGCTGGCCCCAATCCTGCTCCTGGGGCCACAGAGATGACTGAGGCAAGCCCTCCCCCTGGCTGGCAGAGCTCAGAGTCTCCTGGGGAACCTAAGGGCACATCAGTCTGAGAGTGCTGCTCTGTGGCAGGTTTTGGAGAACACTCAGGAGGGTGGCTCTGAAGACAGAGTGTGGGGCCTTGAATCCCAGTCGGCTCAGGGCCAGCTGTGTGATCTCAGCTCTCCCAGGGAAAGGAGTGCCTTCAGTCTGGAGCGGGAAGGAGAGGCCTGGTAGCAGAGAGGTGAAGTGGGGGCTCTTGGCAGTCAAAGAGTAGTCTAAAGTTTTGAGCCTGAGGAACAGAAAGAAGGTAGAGGCTGCATCAGCTAGCTTTTGCTGCATAACAAACTACCCCAAAGCTTTGTGGCTTCAAACAGCCATCATTTATTTGGCTCACACCTCTGTGGCTTGACCATTTGGGCTGATCTGTTCTTGGTAGACTCACTCACATGTCTGGGGCCTCAGCCATGATGATGGGGACTTTCTCCACGGAGCCTCTTACCTTCCAGGGGGCTGTCCAGGGCTTCATCCCATGCTGGTTGCAGACTTCCAAGCCTCAGATCAGAAACATGCAAAGCCTCTTGAGGCCTTCGCTTAGAACAGGCCCAGTATTATTTCCAGTATATTCTATTAGTTAAAGAGCTGGGGAAAACTGATGGGGAAGAGCTACACAATCCCATTGCAGAGGGCAGGGTAATAAGAAGGGGTGAGGATTGGGGCCATTTTTACAATCTACCCTGAAGGTCATGTACAATGGTGACAGTCTGGAGACAAGTGGGAACTCAGTTAAGAACACAGTTGCATTGGAACTGTTGATGGGACCTATAAGGGGAAGTAACAAACGCAGTTTCAGAGATCTTTGGAGATCCACACTGGTCTTCTCTATATCATGTTTCTAGGAGAGGCACCCACAATTCCCAAATGTCTGCTCATTGTCCCTACTGATCCTTGCTGGTGCGGACTGACCCCTGGGCAGCCCCTTTGCACTTGCCAGTGACCTGTGAGTCTGTGTTCTGTGTGCAGGACTGCACATTCGTTCACCTCCAAAACTGGGGAGAAGGCCATGCCAGAACCTGGGATCCCTAAGCCCAGGCAAGCTCCCCGGCCTGGACTTTGGAGCCAGGTACCCTGCACCCAGTTCCCTCTCCTGTTTCCCATCTCTGTGAATCCCTCACAGATTTTACCTTCTCTCTGAGGCTCAACTCCCTTATCTTCAAAGGAGAAAAAGGATGCTGCTACCCCAGGTCCTTATGAGGCCCCTGGGGAGGGACTGAGCACAGGGGAGCTTCAAAGCTACGACCCTCTGGCATCTGTGTGGCCTGTCCCTTGGGGGTTATGGATAAGGTTGCCAGACAAAGAATTTCAGATCAACCAAGAGCAATTTTTTAGTAGAAGAATAGCCTATCCCATTATTTATTGTTTATATGAAATTTGAATGTAACTGGGTGTCTATGTTTTTGTCTGCTGAATCTGGCCACCCTGGGGTGGGGAGTGAGCTTCCCAAGAGCTGCCCGAGCTCTATCCCATGACAGCTCCTCTTCTGTGTGGCCTCCAGCAAGAAGCTCACTGGGTGGGGGAGGGGATCTGAGGGAGGCTGAGCAGGGCAAAGAGTTGATGCTGGCTGGCCTGGAGCAGGAGGGTGAGCTGGGGCCCTGGCCCCCAGGGGAGATAGCTGAATTCAGCACCACTGTGTGCTGGCCCAGGGGGAGGCCCAGGGAATCTGACGTAATCCCTCCCTGATCGCCACTTGCTGCCTGCACAGTTCTACTTGAGACATCAGGTTGGCATCTCCACCTTCATATGGAAGGGCTGAGTGCCCACCCTGCTCTACCTCCGTGCTCCCAGTTGCTCAGGCTTGAAGGCTTGATGCCATCCTGATGCCACCCATGCCTCCTCTCCCCCACAGCTGGCCACCTTCACCTTGTTGGGGTACCTAGACTCTAACTCCCCCGCCTCTGCTGCTCCACCGTCTTCTCAGCCACTGCCATCTCTCGCCGGCTGTCCCACAGTATCCTTCTTCCCTGGGCTCCCTTCCAGCCCATGTCCCCTTGCACAGATGTCCTGGTCACAACTTAGAGCAGGTCCTGCCTCTACTGAGAGCCATGCTCACAATGCCTGTGCGTGGTCTGCATACTCCTGCCTTCACCCCCCATCCTCACCCCTGCTCTCTCCCCCTACCTGGCCTCCTTACCATTCCCCCCATAGCGCAGCTGCCGGACTCACCCGCAGTGTTTGCCCTGCCAGCCTCTCTCTCACTTCTGGTAGGTCCTCCCTCTAATGCCACATCTCAGCAAGGCCTTCCTTGGCCACTCTATTTAAAATTGCAACTCCACCCTACCTCTCTCTCTCCTTCTTCCCTACTTTATTTTTCTCCACAACATTGTCACCTCCTGATATATTCTATAACTTAATGTTTTGTATGTCAGCTTCTCCCAGAATATAATAGCATAGGTAGAAGAATTTTCCTGTTTTCATCTGTTTATTTTATCTGTTCATTGTTGTGTCCTCTGCCTCCATCCTAAGGAGCCTGGCATGCAGTAGACACTCAACAGATATCTGAATGACTGAATGGTTGATGTATGGATGGATGGATGGACGATGGATGGATGGATGAATGGTTGGATAGATGGAGGGAGGGAGGGAGGGAGAGAGGGAAGGAGAGAAGGTGGGAGGGAGAGAGGGAGGGATGAAGGATGGGTGGATGATGGATAAATGATAAATGGATGGCAGATGATGGATGGATGGTGGATGATGGACGGATGGATGGTGGATGATGGATGGATGGTGGATGATGGACGGATGGTGGATGATGGACGGTTGGATGGTGGATGATGGACGGATGGATGGTGGATGATGGATGGATGGTGGATGATGGACGGATGGTGGATGATGGACGGATGGATGGTGGATGATGGATGGATGGTGGATGATGGACGGATGGTGGATGATGGACGGATGGATGGTGGATGATGGACGGATGGATGGTGGATGATGGACGGATGGTGGATGATGGACGGATGGATGGTGGATGATGGACGGATGGATGGTGGATGATGGACGGATGGGTGATGCATGGAGGGATAGATGGAGGGATAGCTTTTAGGTCCCAGTTGTCTACTAACTTGCTCACTGTGTAACCCTGGCCCAGTTGGCCATCCTTTCTGTGTCCCTTATAACATAGGGCGGTGGAGGCATGCTTTAACATCGCAATCTGGCAGCCCAGACATGAGTTTTGTTTGGTCCACAGTGTTATAAACAATTTCAGTGACGTGCCAGAATTTTAAAATAGGGAGGTTTCTCACAAAAAGCCATATTTCAGCTACTTGTGAACAATGGTCTTTTGCCCTTGGAACTGCTTTCTGTTGCCTGGGGCAATATTTGAGTGAGGGGCGCTGCCTCTGCTGGTGGGGCTTCCTGCTCCAGCTCTCACAGCTTCTGTCAGCTCTCCCTAGTCCTGCCTGGCCCAGTATGCGAGCAAGACCCTGCTCTAAAGTCTGTGCATCCAGGAAGGCTATTTCTGGAAAGGGACTGATCAGATATTTATTGAGTGCCTCTTCTGTAGATGAAGCTGATGTGTTATGTTTCTTAACACCTTTCTTAACACCAGGAGCTGTTCCCTGTGGTGAGGCAGGGTGGCCAGTGACATCGGGTGTCAAAGGAACAAGCGGGGCCTGCCATGGCAGAAATGTCACAGTTTAAGAAGGAATCCCCAGCTCATCTTGCTCCTGTAGAAGACTCTCAGCCCAGTCACCTGTAATGGAGATGGTGCCAGCCCATTATGTGGATGGGGACATTGAGGCTCTGGGAGTTATCCAGCTTCCCTGAGATCACACTTGTGCGAGTGTCAGAGTTGGGACTGGAGTCCGGGTGGGCCTGACTCCCCCACCCCTGTATCAGCTGCCTCTGCTTGGGATGCCTTAGCCCTTTTGGGATCCAGGCCATCTGCAGCTCTGGCATCTGAGTCTCTCATTCTGTTTTCTTCTGGAAGTCTCTGTTGACTTGTCTTCCCTGTTGCTGACCCCTTTGGTGGGAGAGAGCTCTTAAACTTTTTTTTTATGGAAGGGTTATACACATGTAGGAAAGGGCACACATTTTAAGTGTACAGCTCAGGCACTTTTTACATAGGCAGACTGCTGTATATGCCTCGGTCAAGATGGAGAACACAATTTGAAATTATACTTCTTGTGTTTGCTATTTTTAAACAGTGTCTGTCTCCCTGTTAATGGCTGAGCTAGCTCTCTGTCCCCACGAAGTCCCCATCACCATGGGGCACTTAGTAAATTTTGTTTGAGCAAAGGTGTGAGAAGCTAACTCAGGGGACAGGGCCGGTCTCCTGGCCTCGGCTGGGCTGTGCAGGACAGGGGAAGGACGGGGCCTGTGGTTGCAGGTGGGGTAGCTGCAGGATCCTTTATTCCTTCAATAACTTCAGCTGAAAACAGTGTTTTCCTTTGTCTGGACTTCAGGCCGGGGTGGCATCACTTAACACTGAAAAAACATTAGTTATCCTCAAATCTGTAAGTTCAGAGCCATCTAGGTGCATATCTTTGTGACAGAGGGCTGGGTGAGGTCTTAAACACAATTCCAAAAGCACAGGATGTAAGGTTTTCAAAAATGAGTGAGTATATTAACATCAGCATTGAGGATTTCTATTCGTTGAAAGACACTGAAGAAAGTTCATAGACAGGTAGTGGACCACGAGAAGATATTTGCAATGTCTGAAACTGACAAGAGACTAGAATCTACACTGGTCTGTGTACTACTGACTGAAGAGTATCTACAAGGGAAACCGCTGAAAATCAACAAGAGCAAAAGAGGAAAATAGCCAAAGGCCATGACCCAGAATTACAGGAAATTCACACACAAGCAGGCTCATACCACCGCTCAAAGAAATGTAGATTTAAACAGGAAGAGGTCACCTTCGTCTGCAAAACTGGCAAAAACGGGAATGCTGGATACAGTTGAGTGTGATGGGGCTGTGGGCTCCAGGGACCTCAAGTGGGAACACAGGCAAGCCGTTCCCGGTACACATCTCAGAGAGACCTCACACCATACCGACGGGGCATGCGTGCTCACAGGCTATAGGCAGGGACATGGGGGAAAGTCACAAGAGATGAGCTGGCCCCCTGACAACATAGAACAATCTTAAAAATAGTGTTGAGTGAGGAAAAAGACAGCATGAGGTCTAAACAAAGTACTATTTAAGTAAATTAGAAATACAAACAAAAGAGCAATGCTTATTTTGAAAGCACATGTACAACACCCCTTGAACACAGGCTGGTCACCTTTGGGTAGTGAAGCAGGAAAAGGGGGAAAGGGAATAATGATTAATAACCCAAAAGAGAGGAATCTTTTAGGGCCCAACAATACTAATTAGCTATAAGTCAAGGAGTGTGGTTAATACAACCCTCCACACCTGAGGTTCAACTTCTAAAAAAACGAAAACACCAAAAAACAACCAATCACAATAAAAATTGCAGCAAAATTTTTAATGAACATAACAAGGTTATTCTCAAATTTATCTACAAGAATCAAATTATTTAAATAGTGAAGCCTATTTCCAAAAGGCTGAGAAAAGAGGGCCAACCTGCCCTAACCGATTTCAGTGCATCTTGCAAAGCCATGGTCATTAAGAGAGAGACAGGCACGGGAACAGAACATGAGTCTAAAAATCCGCCCAGGCCTGGCACAGGCAGACGTCGGATGTCCCTAACAAAGCTGTTCCTCTGTGTGCTCAGCCTCGGCCCTACCTTCATGCAGGGAGTGCTGCTTGAGTGACGACTCTGCCCAGCCCCTTGCATGTGGCGGTGAGCACAGCAGGCCCCACCTGTGCTCTCAGAGCTCCCAGTACAGGGGACAAAATAATTGTATGGCCACTTTCAAATGGGGATAATGAGCCATGATGAGAAAATGGGGTGGGCACAGGGCATAGAAAGGGGGTGGTAGGGTGAGGTGCCCAGGAAGGCTTCTTGGGAGAGGCGGTTTTTGCTGGGGATCTGAAGGATGACTCGTATACACCAGCAAGGTGTGTGGTGTGGTGGTGGGGTTGATCTAGGGAGGAGAGGTACGTGTGTGGCAGGAGGGTGGGATGGATATGGGGAGGTGGAGGGGGACCCAACCTGAGGGAGGAGTCTGGAGAGCCCCCGAAGACCTCAATCCCCTGTGTCCTCATTTTACCCCATCACTGTTTTGTTGGGTAGCCTTTATTTCCCACTGATAGTGTTTGAGAGCTGAAGGGCCTCATTTCAGATGAGGGAACCAAGGCCCTGAGAGATAGGATGGTCAGGGGGTGAGGGAGGAGGGCCTTTAGGAGTGGTGCTTGGTCTCCCCGGCTCTGCTGGCCTCTGGGTAATCCCTGCCCCTTAGCCTTGGTCTCCCTTGCCCAGTGGAGCCTGGGGTCTCAAGTTTAAGCAAAGCTGTTTGGGTGTTTAAATACTATCATTGATTATTGTAAGTGGGCTTATGAGCCTTATCGGCTTAGATTTGTATCTGCAGGAGGGCTGTTCATCTTAAATAAATATGTTTTTAATAATCTCTGAGTATTTATGGAGCATAAAGCTGTCAGACAGACGGAGACAGAGATTCCTGAAGTCGCTTGCTGGATGCTGCTCTGTGCCGAGTCATTATTAAAGACACTCCCAGCAGGACAGTTCGCTTCTTGCTGCCGGGAGCAAACAGTAGACTTGGGTGATTATCATCTTCAAGTATTTTTAATAAGGCAGTGTTGGTTATTTAACCTACAATAACCACTTAATAAACATAGTAAATTACTTGCTGCTCCTCCAGGCTCCCGCCGGGACCACCTGTGTCACCGAGGTTTTGACAGGAAGTCCCAGGAAAGATGTTCTGTCCAAGCCTCTGCTGCAGAGATTGTCAGATTGGCCCAGGCCTCTGATTTTGGGGGACACAGATCAGGGTGGGGGCCTGGGCAGAGCAGGGGCCAGCTATAGGCCCCTTGCCCTGTTTCGTGCCTCAGGCTGTGGCAGGTGTGTCCCCTCCCAGCGCCAGTAGGAAGGCTAGGAGGCAGCCAAGGGGACGGGCAGTCAGTCTGGGGATCAGGTTGGCCTGACAGTCCCCTACTCCCACCTCCCTGGGCCAGGCTTGGCCATCCAGCCTCCTCTCTGAGCTGAGGCTCCAGCCCGCAAGCCTATGTCCTTCCACCTCCCTTCTCTGTGATGAGTTGCCCACCCAGCGCTCACCCCATCATTCATGCTTGGTCCCCTCAGCATGGCAGACTCTCACTGATTTCAAAGAACTTTCACACATCATTTTTAATCCGTAGGAGGTAGCTGCTGCTCATACCACCCCTGCCATCACAACCTAACATTTATTGAGCATATTTACTGTGTGCCTGGTGCCATTCTAAGTACTTGACACATATTCACTTATTATATCCTCCCATCAAGTGATGTGAGAGGAACAATTATTACCCCCTATTACAGATGAGAAAACTGAGGCTCAATTGGTGTTTGCAAGTGGTATAGCTAAAATTACAAACCCAAGCCATTTGCCACACTCCAGTATTCCAATATCTAGCCCATAATATTCTGGCTATCTGTGAACCACCCCAATGCTTAATGGCTTATATCTTAGCTCAGGCTGCTATAATAAATTGCCTAGATTGGGTGGCTTACACAACAGAAAGTTATTTCCCACAGTTCTGGAGATCCAGGATCCAAGATTAGGGCGCAGCAGATTTGGTTCCTGGAGACGACTCTCTTCCTGGCTTGTAGACAGCCACCTTCTCACTGCGTCCTCATATAGCAAAAACAGAGAAACAGAGCTCTAGTCTCTTCCTCTTCTTATAACACTAATCCTATCGTGGAGGACCACCCCCAATCTCACCTACACTAGCCACCTCCCAAAGGCCCCACATCCAAATACCACCATCATCGGGGTTTGGGCTTCAACTTATGAATTGTGGGGGTACATAAACATTCAGTCTATAATAACTTAAAAGAACAAAATCAGGGATGCCTGGGTGGCTCAGTCGGTTAAGTGTCTGCCTTCCACTCAGGTCATGATCTCAGGGTCCTGGGATCGAGCCCAGCGTTGGGCTCCCTGCTCGGGGGGAGTCTGTTTCTCTCCCTCTGGCCCCACCCCCCATGGGTGCGTGCTCTCTCTCAAATAAATAAATAAAATCTTTAAAAAAAGAAGAAAATCATTTAATCATTATCTCTCCTGGTTCTGTGGGTGGATGGGTTCCTCTGCATGGTTGTTGCCCAGGTTCAGGGTCTCTCACACAGTTGCAGTCATATGGGGGCTGGGGTGGAGTCATCTTAGGTTTACTTCCTCCCGTGTCTGGTGGTTGACACTGGCTGTCAGCTGGGACCTTGGGGAAGATCTGTGTGGTTCCTGCTTTCTCCTGACAGGGGGCTGCGTTTTCAGAGTGAATGTCTTAAAAGGACCAGATGGACACTGAACTGTCTCTTACAAACCAGCCTCAGATACCACATAGTGCCATTTCTCCTGTAGTCAGAGACCTCCAGGAGATCCTGTTGTGGCTGGCTTGAAGGGCACAGCCAACAGCTGAGTGCCAGTTGGCCAAGCAGCTTTGGCCAAACTTCCAAACTTCCAATCCTCATTGCTAATCTCCAGAGGTGGGCAGCATCTTAGTCCTGTCTTCCACATAAGGAGACTGAAATTTGGTGAGGGATATGTCTGGGGTTGGGCTGGGGCCAGATCCTAGTACAAGCAACCCAAGTCCATACAGCCATCCACCTCACAAGGGAAAGCTCAGATGAGAGATTTGGGATGATTCTACAGTCCCTCTCCATTGCAGAGCACTCAGCTTCCCTCAGGAAAGCCCCCATGGATCACACTATTAGCACAGTATCACCTAGAGGCCTCAGAGTGGGGTGTGCCTAGGAGTGCCTCCACAACCTGTGAAGGTGCAGAAAGATAATACTAGAATTTTCTCATAAAATGACATAAATTAAGGTTTAGAGAGACATTAGAAGATATATAGATGTGCATATATTAGTGTGCATATATTGAAGTGCATGCTTAAATCTTTTATCCGGTGGGGACGGGAGATAAAATGTGATGGCCAACAAGGAAATGCAAATTAAAACTATAATGAGAAACTGCCACGCCCAGAACAATAGTTAGAACTAAAAGAGTGTATCTACACTCACCACTTCTACTCATCATTGTGTTAGATGTTCTAGCCAAGGAAATTAAAGAAAATAATGAAAGAAAGAAGTAAAGGACATCTAGTTTGTAAAGGAAGAAGTAAAACTATTCCTATGTATAGACAACATGATATTGCATATAGAAAACTTTGAGAAATTCAAAAAATGACTATTAGAGCTAATAGAAAAGTTAATCAAGATTATAGGATATAAGATCATTATACAAAGATCAAATATTTTTATACACTAGCAATAAACTATTCAAAAATAAAATTAAGAAAACAATTCCAGAGGGGGCAGAGCAAGATGGCGGAGGAGTAGGAGACCTGGATTTTGTCTGGTCCCAGGAATTCAGCTGAATAGGGATCAAACAATTCTGAACACCTACGAACTCAACAGGAGATCGAAGATAAGAATAGTAACAACACTCTGAACAGAAAAGCGACCACTTTTTGGAAGGTAGGACGTGCAAAGAAGTGAATCCGAGGCGATATTCGGGAGGATAGAAGGTGGGGGAGGGGGCCTCCGTCGGCCGCTTCTGGCAAGTGATAGAGCCGCGGAGCACAAATCGGACCTTTTAGAAGTCAGCTCCGCTGAGGGACGTCGCTCCAGTGGCTAAGCAGGGGGTGGAACCCTCGCGGGACAGTGTGGTCTCAGGACCCTCGGGGTCACAGAAAGACTGGAGGTGCCTGAGTGCGGCAGAGTTCCCAGGTATCAGAGCGGAGAAGCCGGCTGCAGAGACGAAGCTGAGGCGCGGGCTCTCAGCTCGGGGTTGCCATAAACTGTGACCCGCAGCCCAGTCGGGCTACTGCTCCTCCAGCAGGGACCCCACAAGCGACAGATCAGGGGAGACTCCCCTTCCTCCCCTGGGAGGAGAGGCGCGGGAGCGCACCACAGGGATCTGCTGGGTTTGGAGACTCCACACGGGGTCGGGTGCCAGACATACAAACACTTGATCACAGGCCAGGTGAGCACGGAGTGCGGTCAGAGACCAGGGAGACGGGAGTGACTGCTTTTCTCTGGGGGCACACTGAGGAGCGGGGCCCCGAGTTCTCAGCTCCTCCGGGCAGAGATTGGGAGGCCACCATTTTCACCCTGGTCCTCCAAAGCTGTACCGAGAGCTTGCAGGGAACAAAAGCTCCTGAGAGCAAACCCGAGCAGCTTGCTTAGCCCGGACCGACAAGGACGGGGCAATTCTGCCTCCAGCAAAGACATTTGGGAACCACGGCAACAGGCCCCTCCCCCAGAAGATCAGCACGAACAGCCAGCAAGCCAAGACCAAGTTTACCGATCAAGGACAACGGGAGAACTCCAGCGCTAGGGGAATACTGCACATAGAATTCATGGCTTTTTTACCATAATTCATTAGTTTTTCAAAGTTAATTTTTTTAACTTTTTTTTTGAATTTTTTTCCCTTTTTCAAACAACACCTGATCAATCCCGTTTTTTAAAAAAAAAAACCTTTTATTTTTCATTTTTAGAGTCATATTTTTATCGCTTCATAGTAGTTACCTTATTTTTGGCATCTATATATACATTGTTCTTTCTTTAAAATTTTGAGATACAATTTCTTCTAACAAATCAAAATATACGCTAAATCACTAGTGTATGGCTTTGTTCTAGTCTCCGGCCTGATCACATTCTCTCCCTTTTTTTTTTTCTTTTTTCATTTTCTTTTTCAATCTTCTTTCTTTTTAAAAAACAACTTCTTATCAATTCCTTTTCTAAAATCTTTTATAATTTTCATCTTTACAGTCATCTTCCATCCCTTCATTGTGTCAACCCTTATTTTGTACATATATAAGTCTTTCTTCCTTTAAAATTTTAGCAGGCACTTTCTTCTAACAGACCAAAATATCCCCAAAAGGTAGTGTTTGGCACTGATCTAGGCACTAGCCTGATCATATTTGATCATATTCTGTTTTTTTTTGTTTTGTTCTGTTTTTGTTTGTTTTTATCTTTTTCTTTTCCCTTTTTTTTTCTCTTCTTTCTTTCCCTTTCTTGTCCCCTGGTTTCAGATCTTTTCTGATTTGTATAGAGTATACTTGCTGGAGACGTTGTTAACCTGTTAGCATTCTGTTGTCTCATTCATCTATTCTCCTCTGGACAAAATGATAAGACGAAAAAAATCACCTCAGCAAAAAGAACAAGAGGTAGTACCGTCTGCCAGCGACCTACTCAATACTGACATTAGTACGATGTCGGACCTAGAGTTCAGAATCATGACTTTAAAGATCCTAGCTGGGCTTGAAAAAAGCGTGGAAGTTATTAGAGAAACCCTTTCTGGAGAAATAAAAGAACTAAAATCTAACCAAGTCGAAATCAAAATGGTTATTAATGAGGTGCAATCAAAAATGGGGGCACTAACTGCTAGGATAAATGAGGCAGAAGAGAGAATCAGCGATATAGAAGACCAAATGATGGAAAATAAAGAGGCTGAGAAAAAGAGAGAGAAACAACGACAGGATCACGAGGGCAGAATTCGAGAGATAAGCGATACGATAAGACGAAACAACATTAGAATAATTGGGATCCCAGAAGAAGGAGAAAGAGAGAGAGGGGCAGAAGGCATATTGGAGCAAATAATAGCAGAGAACTTCCCTAATGTGGGGAAGGAAACAGGCATCAAAATCCAGGAGGCACAGAGAACCCCTCTCAAAATCAATAAAACTAGGTCAACACCCCGACATCTAATAGTAAAACTTACGAGTCTCAGAGACAAAGAGAAAATCCTGAAAGCAGCTCGGGAGAAGAGATTTGTAACCTACAATGGCAGAACCATTAGCTTGGCAACAGACCTATCCACAGAGACCTGGCAGGCCAGAAAGGACTGGCATGAGATCTTCAGAGCACTAAACGAGAAAAATATGCAGCCAGGAATACTATATCCAGCTAGGCTATCATTGAAAATAGAAGGAGAGATCTTCCAGGACAAACAAAAACTAAAGGACTTTGCAAACACAAAACCAGCCCTACAAGAAATATTGAAAGAGGTCCTCTAAGCAAAAAGAGAGCCTAAAAGCAGCATAGATCAGAAAGGAACACAGACAATATACAGTAACAGTCACCTTACAGGCAATAAAATGGCACTAAATTCATACCTTTCAATAGTTACCCTGAATGTAAATGGGCTGAATGCCCCAATCAAAAGACATAGGCTATCAGATTGGATTAAAAAACAAGACCCATCGATATGCTGTCTGCAAGAGACTCATTTTAGACCCAAAGACACCCCCAGATTGAAAGTGAGGGGGTGGAAAACCATTTACCATGCTAATGGACACCAAAAGAAAGCTGGGGTGGCAATCCTTATATCAGACAAATTAGATTTTAAAACAAAGACTGTAATAAGAGATGAAGAAGGACACTATATCCTACTTAAAGCATCTATCCAACAAGAAGATCTAACAATTGTAAATATCTATGCCCCTAACATGGGAGCAGCCAATTATATAAGGCAACTAATAACAAAAGCAAAGAAACACATTGACAACAATACAATAACAGTGGGGGACTTTAACACCCCCCTGACTGAAATGGACAGATCATCTAAGCAAAAGATCAACAAGGAAATAAAGACATTAAATGAAACACTGGACCAAATGGACTTTGCAGACATATTCAGAACATTCCATCCCAAAGCAACGGAATACACATTCTTCCTAGGTCTCAAATCAGGTCTCAACCAGTACCAAAAGATTGGGATCATTCCCTGCATATTTTCAGACCACAGTGCTTGGAAACTAGAACTCAATCACAAGAGGAAAGTCGGAAAGAACTCAAATACATGGAGGCTAAAGAGCATCCTACTAAGGAATGAATGGGTCAACCAGGAAATTAAAGAAGAATTAAAAAAATTCATGGAAACCAATGAAAATGAAAACACAACTGTTCAAAAGCTTTGGGATACAGCAAAGGCAGTCCTGAGAGGAAAGTATATAGCAATACAAGCCTTTCTCAAGAAACAAGAAAGGTCTCAAATACACAACCTAACCCTACACCTAAAGGAGCTGGAGAAAGAACAGCAAATAAAGCCTAAACCCAGCAGGAGAAGAGAAATAATAAAGATCAGAGCAGAAATCAATGAACTAGAAACCAAAAGAACAGTAGAACAGACCAACGAAACTAGGAGCTGGTTCTTTGAAAGAATTAACAAGACTGATAAACCCCTGGCCAGACTGATCAAAAAGAAAAGAGAAATGACCCAAATCAACAAAACCATGAATGAAAGAGGAGAGATCACAACCAACACCAAAGAAATACAAACAATTATAAGAACGTATTATGAGCAACTCTAGGCCAGCAAATTAGATAACCTGGAAGAAATGGGTGCATTCCTAGAGATGTATCAACTACCAAAATTGAACCAGGAAGAAATAGAAAACCTGAACAGACCTATAGCCACTAAGGAAATTGAAGCAGTCATCAAAATTCTCCCAAGAAACAAAAGCCCAGGGCCAGATGGCTTCCCAGGGGAATTCTATCAGACATTTAAAGAAGAATTAATACCTATTCTCCTGAAACTGTTCCAAAAAATAGAAATGGAAGGAAAACTTCCAAACTCATTTTATGAGGCCAGCATTACCTTGATCCCAAAACCAGACAAAGACCCCGTCAAAAAGGAGAATTACAGACCAATATCCTTGATGAACATGGATGCAAGAATTCTCACCAAAATACTAGCCAATAGGATCCAACAGTACATTAAAAGGATTATTCACCATGACCAAGTGGGATTTATCCCTGGGCTGCAAGGCTGGTTCAACATCCGCAAATCAGTCAACGTGATACAATACATTAACAAAAGAAAGAACAAGAATCATATGATCCTCTCAATGGATGCAGAAAAAGCATTTGACAAAGTACAGCATCCTTTCTTGATCAAAACTCTTCAGAGTATAGGGATAGAGGATACCTACCTCAATATCATAAAAGCCATCTATGAAAAACCTACAGCGAATATCATTCTCAACGGGGAAAAGCTGAGAGCTTTTCCCCTAAGGTCAGGAACGCGGCAGGGATGTCCACTCTCACCACTGCTAGTCAACATAGTATTGGAAGTCCTAGCCACAGCAATCAGACCACAAAAAGAAATCAAAGGCATCCAAATCAGCAAAGAGGAAGTCAAACTCTCACTCTTTGCAGATGATATGATACTGTATGTGGAAAACCCAAAGGACTCCACCCCAAAACTGCTAGAACTCATACAGGAATTCAGTCAAGTAGCAGGCTATAAAATCAATGCACAGAAATCAGTGGCATTCCTATACACCAACAACAAGACAGAAGAGAGACAAATCAAGGAGTCGATCCCATTTACAATTGCACCCAAAACCATAAGATACCTAGGAATAAATTTAACCAAAGAGGCAAAGGATCTGTACTCAGAAAACTATAAAATACTCATGAAAGAAATTGAAGAAGACACAAAGAAATGGAAAATCGTTCCATGCTCATGGATTGGGAGAACCAACATTGTGAAGATGTCAATGCTACCTAGAGCAATCTACACATTCAATGCAATCCCCATCAAAATACCATCCACCTTTTTCAAAGAAATGGAACAGATAATTCTAAAATTTGTATGGAACCAGAAGAGACCCCGAATAGCCAGAGGAATGTTGAAAAAGAAAAGCAAAGCTGGCGGCATCACAATTCCGGACTTCCAGCTCTATTACAAAGCTGTCATCATTAAGACAGTATGGTACTGGCACAAAAACAGACACATAGATCAATGGAACAGAATAGTGAGCCCAGAAATGGACCCTCAACTCTATGGTCAACTCATCTTTGACAAAGCAGGCAAGAATGTCCAATGGCAAAAGGACAGTCTCTTCAACAAATGGCGTTGGGAGAATTGGACAGCCACATGCAGAAGAATGAAACTGGACCATTTCCTTACACCACACACAAAAATAGACTCCAAATGGTTGAAAGACCTAAACGTGAGACAGGAGTCCATCAAAGTCCTAAAGGAGAACACAGGCAGCAACCTCTTCGACCTCAGCCACAGCAACTTCTTCCTAGAAACATCGCCAAAGGCAAGGGAAGCAAGGGCAAAAATGAACTATTGGGATTTCATCAAGATAAAAAGCTTTTGCACAGCAAAAGAAACAGTCCACAAAACCAAAAGACAACCGACAGAATGGGAGAAAATATTTGCAAGTGACATATCAGATAAAGGGTTAGTATCCAAAATCTATAAAGAACTTATCAAACTCAACACCCAAAGAACAAATAATCCAATCAAGAAATGGGCAGAAGACATGAACAGACATTTTTCCAAAGAAGACATCCACATGGCCAACAGACACATGAAAAAGTGCTCAACATCGCTCGGCATCAGGGAAATCCAAATCAACACCTCCATGAGATACCACCTCACACCCGTCAGAATGGCTAAAATTAACAAGTCAGGAAACGACAGATGTTGGCGGGGATGGGGAGAAAGGGGAACCCTCCTACACTGTTGGTGGGAATGCAAGCTGGTGCAGCCACTCTGGAAAACAGTATGGAGGTTCCTCAAACAGTTGAAAATAGAGCTACCATACGATCCAGCAAGTGCACTACGGGGTATTTACCACAGAGATAGAAATGTAGGGATCCGAAGGGGTACGTGCACCCCAATGTTTATAGCAGCAGTGTCCACAATAGCCAAACTGTGGAAAGAGCCAAGATGTCCATCGACAGATGAATGGATAAAGAAGGAGTGGTATATATACACAATGGAATATTATGCAGCCATCAAAAGGAATGAGACCTTGCCATTTGCAACGACGTGGATGGAACTGGAGGGTGTTATGCTGAGTGAAATAAGTCAATCAGAGAAGGACATGTATCATATGACCTCACTGATATGAGGAATTCTTAATCTCAGGAAACAAACTGAGGGTTGCTGGAGTCATGGGGCGTGGGAGGGATGGGGTGGCTGGGTGATAGACATTGG
The DNA here is from genome assembly GCF_037043125.1 of Eumetopias jubatus. Classification (NCBI taxonomy): domain Eukaryota; kingdom Metazoa; phylum Chordata; class Mammalia; order Carnivora; family Otariidae; genus Eumetopias; species Eumetopias jubatus. The sequence continues at coordinate 159,741,542 of NW_028274807.1, forward strand.
GGAGGGTATGTGCTATGGTAAGCGCTGTGAATTGTACAAGAGTGATGAATCACGGATCTGTACCTCTGAAACAAAAAATGCAATATATATGTTAAGAAAAAAAGAAGAAGAAGATAGCAGGAGGGGAAGAACGAAGTGGAGTAAGTCGGAGGGGGAGATGAACCATTAGAGACGATGGACTCTGAAAAACAAACTGGGGGTTCTAGAGGGGAGGGGGTTGGGGGGATGGGTTAGCCTGGTGATGGGTATTAAAGAGGGCACATTCTGCGTGGAGCACTGGGTGTTATGCACAAACAACGAATCATGGAACACATTAAAAACTAATGATGTAATGTATGGTGATTAACATAACAATAAAAATTATTAAAAAAAGAAAACAATTCCATTTACAAAGCATTAAAAAGAATAACATACTTAGGAAAAAATTTAGCAAAAGAAGTGCAAGACCTGTACATTAAAAACTATAAAAACACTGTTGCAAGAAATTAAAGGAGATCGAAATAAATGGAAAGGCATCCCATGTTCATGGATTGGAAGACCTAATATTGTTAAGATAGCAATATTTCCTAAATTGTTCTACAGATTCATCAGATTCCACATAATCCCTCTATGAAAATCCTAGCTGTCCTTTATGAAGAAATTAGCAAGCTGATCCAAAAAGTGTATTAGTTAGGCTTCTCCAAGAAACAGAACCAATAAAACTGCTATCTATCTATCTATCTATCTATCATCTATCTATCTACCAACCTATCTATTGAGACAGAGATTCATTTTAAGGAAATGGCTCATGTGATTCTGTGAGCTGACAAGTCTAAATTCTGTAGGGCAGGCCCCCAGGTTGGAGACTCAGGAAAGAGTTGATGTTGTACCTAGAGCCTGAAGGCAATCTGGAAGCAGAATTCTTTTTGCCTTGGAGGACCTTGGTCTTTTTTTCTTAAGGCCTTAATTTTATTGGATGAGACCCTTCCAGATAATGGAAGATAGTTTGCTTTACTCAAAGTGTACTGATCTGAATGTTGATCACATCTAAAAAGTACCTTTAGAGCAACACCTAGTCTGGTGTTTGACAAAAACTGGGTACTGTGGGTATCACAGCCTAGTCAGGTTTACACATAAAATTAGTCACCACAAATTTGTATAGAAATGCAAGGAAACCACAATAGCCAAAACAATCTTGGAAAAGCAGAACAAAGTTGGAAGGCTCACAACATCCCAATTACAAAACTCTCTACAAAGCTACAATAGTCAAGGTAGTGTGGTTCTGGCCTAAGAACAGACATATAGACCACTGGATTAGAACTGTGAGTCCAGAAATGGGTTCTTACATCTAACACCAACTGATTTTCAACAAAGGTGCCAAGTCCATTTTTTTCAACAAACCATCCTGGGACAACTGGATGTCTACATGCAAAACAATAAAATTAGACCCCTACCTCACAGCATACGCAAAAATTATCAAAATGGACCAAAGATCTAAATGTAGGAGCTAAAAGTAGAAGCCTGTTACAAGAAAACATAGATGTAAATATTTGTGATCTTAGATTTGGCAATAACAACAAAAGTGCCTTTGCTTTGGTTGCCTTTAACCAGTGAAAAAATAGATAAATGGGACTTCATTGAAATTTAGAACTTTTGTGCTTCAAGTGACATATGAAAAAAGTGGAAGGACAACCTACATAATGGGAGAAAATATTTACAAATCACATCTGATAGGGGCCATGTATCTAGAATATATATATATATTTTTAATTTTTTATTGTTATGTTAATCACCGTATATTACATAATTTGTTTTGGTGTAGTGTTCCATGATTCATTGTTTGTTCATAACACCCAGTGCTCCACGCAGAATGTGCCCTCCTCAATACCCATCACCAGGCTAACCCATCCCCCCACCCTTCTCCCCTCCAGAAACCTCAGTTTGTTTTTCAGAGTCCATCATCTCTCCTGGTTCGTCTCCCCCTCTGACTTACTCCCCTTCATTCTTCCTCTCCTGCTATCTTCTTCTTTTTCTTTTTTCTTAAAATGTGTTGCGTTATTTGTTTCAGAAGTACAGATCTGTGATTCAACAGTCTTACACAATTCACAGCGTTCACCGTAGCACATATCTTCCCCAATGTCCATCACCCAGCCACCCCATCCCTTCTAGAATATATTTTTAAAAACACAACTCTGCAACACAAAAGACATATAACTCAGTTTAAAAATGGACAAAGAGTTTGAATAGACATTTCTCCGAAGATGTACAAATAGCCAGTAAGCACATGAAAAGGTGCTCAACATTGTTATCTATAAGGGAAATGCAAATAAAAACTACAATGAAATATTTCTTCACACCCAACAGGATGGCTATAATTCAAAAGACAGAGAACAAATGTTGGTGAAGATGGGGAAAAATTGGAAACTTCACAGAGTACTGGTGGGAATAAAATGGTGCAGCTGCTATGGAAAACAGTTTGGAAATTCTTCAAAAAGTTAAACATAGAGTTACCATATGATCTGGCATTTCGACTCCTAAGTACATACTTGAGAGAATCAAAAATGTATGTCCACACAAAGACTTGTGCATAAATATTCACAGCAGCATCATTCACTTGCTTAACAGTAGAAACAACCCAAATGTCCATTACCTTATGAATGGATAAGCAGAAAGTGGTAGATATACATAGTGGAATATTATGTAGCCATAAAAAAGGAATGAAGTACTGATACATATTATGACATGGATTAAACGCAAAAACATTAAGTGAAAGAAGTCAGTCAAAGAGGGCCATGTATAATATGATTCAATTTATATAAAATATCCAGGATTGAGACAGAAAGGAAATAAGCTATTATTAAGGGCTAGGGAAGGGGGCAATTCTATGTGACTGTTAATAGGTACAGAGTTTCTTTTTGGGGTGATGAAATATCTTTCAGTTAGATGGTAGTGACAATTTAACAGCTTTGTGAATATTCTAAAAACCACTGAACTGTATATTTCAAAATGGTGAATTGTACGGTACATGAATTATATCTCAATTACAAAAGGAAATGACGATACAAAGTGTCGACAAGAATGCAGAGCAACTGGAACTCTTCCATTGATACAACCACTTCCAAATGATACCACCACTTTGCAAAGCTGTTTGACATTTTCTTCTAAAATTAAATGTATGGTTATATGACATACAATTCTACCCATAGGAATATGCCCAAAAGACATGAATGCATTTTTTCACCAGAGTAACATGGACAAAAATATTCTTAGCAGCATTATTCATAAGAACCACCAAATAGAAGCAACCAAAATGTTTACAAATAGCAAGATGGGGAAGTGGATTGTGATGGAATAATGCAATGCCTGCTGCACAAGAGTGACAGAGATTGACCTACTGTTGCAGGAGACACAGAAAGCCTCAGAAGGAATGATGGGCAACAATAATCCATATACAAAAGCACACTCAGCATGAATCCATTTATATCATGTTCAGAAACAGGTAAGATGTGGGAAGGTAAGCACGGGCAGCTCCTAGGGCCCAGAAGGATTCTAAATATCGATCTGGGCAATAGTTATGCAAGTGTACACACACGTAAGTTTCTATTTGAGAAAAGCCTTAAGATTTGTGCACTAATGCATGTTGTATCTTGATAAATTAACCAGTGTCAGGGCTCCTGGGATCCTGGGCAGTTCTTGCAGAAGCAAACAGGTAGGGAGAAGGCCCCAGACTTCCTCTGCAGCTGCAGCCATCTATCTTGGGGAGTGGGGTGGAGGTGGACAGCTAGGAGAGCCACTGGCTATCCTTGAGAAATGAGGGGCTCTGTTATACAGTCAAGTCTAGCCTGACACCATGAGCCCTGACTACTGGGTAAGAGTTGTTCAGAGAACCACCTAGACCAATCAACAGTTATCCCAGACTGTAGTCCTGAGGCTGGACATTGCTGCAGCTTGGAATTGGTGGCTGATCCACCTGTGTGGCCCGCTGGACAAGAACTTCAGAAGACATGGGGAGAAGCTGGTGGCCAGGTGGAGTAGGGATGCCTCAGGCTCCCTGAGGTTGTACACCAATCAGCGTGCTCTTCTTTTTTTATTGTTATGTTAATCACCATACATTACATCATTAGTTTTTGATGTGTTCCATGATTCATTGTTTGTGCATAACACCCAGTGCTCCACGCAGAATGTGCCCTCTTTAATACCCATCACCAGGCTAACCCATCCCCCCAACCCCCTCCCCTCTAGAACCCCCAGTTTGTTTTTCAGAGTCCATCGTCTCTAATGGTTCGTCTCCCCCTCCGACTTACTCCACTTCGTTCTTCCCCTCCTGCTATCTTCTTCTTCTTTTTTTCTTAACATATATATTGCATTTTTTGTTTCAGAGGTACAGATCCGTGATTCATCACTCTTGTACAATTCACAGCGCTTACCATAGCACATACCCTCCCCAATGTCTATCACCCAGCCACCCCATCCCTCCCACGCCCCATGACTCCAGCAACCCTCAGTTTGTTTCCTGAGATTAAGAATTCCTCATATCAGTGAGGTCATATGATACATGTCCTTCTCTGATTGACTTATTTCACTCAGCATAACACCCTCCAGTTCCATCCACGTCGTTGCAAATGGCAAGGTCTCATTCCTTTTGATGGCTGCATAATATTCCATTGTGTATATATACCACTCCTTCTTTATCCATTCATCTGTCGATGGACATCTTGGCTCTTTCCACAGTTTGGCTATTGTGGACACTGCTGCTATAAACATTGGGGTGCACGTACCCCTTCGGATCCCTACATTTCTATCTCTGTGGTAAATACCCCGTAGTGCACTTGCTGGATCGTATGGTAGCTCTATTTTCAACTGTTTGAGGAACCTCCATACTGTTTTCCAGAGTGGCTGCACCAGCTTGCATTCCCACCAACAGTGTAGGAGGGTTCCCCTTTCTCCCCATCCCCGCCAACATCTGTCGTTTCCTGACTTGTTAATTTTAGCCATTCTGACGGGTGTGAGGTGGTATCTCATGGAGGTGTTGATTTGGATTTCCCTGATGCCGAGCGATGTTGAGCACTTTTTCATGTGTCTGTTGGCCATGTGGATGTCTTCTTTGGAAAAATGTCTGTTCATGTCTTCTGCCCATTTCTTGATTGGATTATTTGTTCTTTGGGTGTTGAGTTTGATAAGTTCTTTATAGATTTTGGATACTAACCCTTTATCTGATATGTCACTTGCAAATATTTTCTCCCATTCTGTCGGTTGTCTTTTGGTTTTGTGGACTGTTTCTTTTGCTGTGCAAAAGCTTTTTATCTTGATGAAATCCCAATAGTTCATTTTTGCCCTTGCTTCCCTTGCCTTTGGCGATGTTTCTAGGAAGAAGTTGCTGCGGCTGAGGTCGAAGAGGTTGCTGCCTGTGTTCTCCTTTAGGACTTTGATGGACTCCTGTCTCACGTTTAGGTCTTTCAACCATTTGGAGTCTATTTTTGTGTGTGGTGTAAGGAAATGGTCCAGTTTCATTCTTCTGCATGTGGCTGTCCAATTCTCCCAACGCCATTTGTTGAAGAGACTGTCCTTTTGCCATTGGACATTCTTGCCTGCTTTGTCAAAGATGAGTTGACCATAGAGTTGAGGGTCCATTTCTGGGCTCACTATTCTGTTCCATTGATCTATGTGTCTGTTTTTGTGCCAGTACCATACTGTCTTAATGATGACAGCTTTGTAATAGAGCTGGAAGTCCGGAATTGTGATGCCGCCAGCTTTGCTTTTCTTTTTCAACATTCCTCTGGCTATTCGGGGTCTCTTCTGGTTCCATACAAATTTTAGAATTATCTGTTCCATTTCTTTGAAAAAGGTGGATGGTATTTTGATGGGGATTGCATTGAATGTGTAGATTGCTCTAGGTAGCATTGACATCTTCACAATGTTGGTTCTCCCAATCCATGAGCATGGAACGATTTTCCATTTCTTTGTGTCTTCTTCAATTTCTTTCATGAGTATTTTATAGTTTTCTGAGTACAGATCCTTTGCCTCTTTGGTTAAATTTATTCCTAGGTATCTTATGGTTTTGGGTGCAATTGTAAATGGGATCGACTCCTTGATTTGTCTCTCTTCTGTCTTGTTGTTGGTGTATAGGAATGCCACTGATTTCTGTGCATTGATTTTATAGCCTGCTACTTGACTGAATTCCTGTATGAGTTCTAGCAGTTTTGGGGTGGAGTCCTTTGGGTTTTCCACATACAGTATCATATCATCTGCAAAGAGTGAGAGTTTGACTTCCTCTTTGCTGATTTGGATGCCTTTGATTTCTTTTTGTGGTCTGATTGCTGTGGCTAGGACTTCCAATACTATGTTGACTAGCAGTGGTGAGAGTGGACATCCCTGCCGCGTTCCTGACCTTAGGGGAAAAGCTCTCAGCTTTTCCCCGTTGAGAATGATATTCGCTGTAGGTTTTTCATAGATGGCTTTTATGATATTGAGGTAGGTATCCTCTATCCCTATACTCTGAAGAGTTTTGATCAAGAAAGGATGCTGTACTTTGTCAAATGCTTTTTCTGCATCCATTGAGAGGATCATATGATTCTTGTTCTTTCTTTTGTTAATGTATTGTATCACGTTGACTGATTTGCGGATGTTGAACCAGCCTTGCAGCCCAGGGATAAATCCCACTTGGTCATGGTGAATAATCCTTTTAATGTACTGTTGGATCCTATTGGCTAGTATTTTGGTGAGAATTCTTGCATCCATGTTCATCAAGGATATTGGTCTGTAATTCTCCTTTTTGACGGGGTCTTTGTCTGGTTTTGGGATCAAGGTAATGCTGGCCTCATAAAATGAGTTTGGAAGTTTTCCTTCCATTTCTATTTTTTGGAACAGTTTCAGGAGAATAGGTATTAATTCTTCTTTAAATGTCTGATAGAATTCCCCTGGGAAGCCATCTGGCCCTGGGCTTTTGTTTCTTGGGAGAATTTTGATGACTGCTTCAATTTCCTTAGTGGCTATAGGTCTGTTCAGGTTTTCTATTTCTTCCTGGTTCAATTTTGGTAGTTGATACATCTCTAGGAATGCACCCATTTCTTCCAGGTTATCTAATTTGCTGGCCTAGAGTTGCTCATAATACGTTCTTATAATTGTTTGTATTTCTTTGGTGTTGGTTGTGATCTCTCCTCTTTCATTCATGGTTTTGTTGATTTGGGTCATTTCTCTTTTCTTTTTGATCAGTCTGGCCAGGGGTTTATCAGTCTTGTTAATTCTTTCAAAGAACCAGCTCCTAGTTTCGTTGGTCTGTTCTACTGTTCTTTTGGTTTCTAGTTCATTGATTTCTGCTCTGATCTTTATTATTTCTCTTCTCCTGCTGGGTTTAGGCTTTATTTGCTGTTCTTTCTCCAGCTCCTTTAGGTGTAGGGTTAGGTTGTGTATTTGAGACCTTTCTTGTTTCTTGAGAAAGGCTTGTATTGCTATATACTTTCCTCTCAGGACTGCCTTTGCTGTATCCCAAAGCTTTTGAACAGTTGTGTTTTCATTTTCATTGGTTTCCATGAATTTTTTTAATTCTTCTTTAATTTCCTGGTTGACCCATTCATTCCTTAGTAGGATGCTCTTTAGCCTCCATGTATTTGAGTTCTTTCCGACTTTCCTCTTGTGATTGAGTTCTAGTTTCCAAGCACTGTGGTCTGAAAATATGCAGGGAATGATCCCAATCTTTTGGTACTGGTTGAGACCTGATTTGAGACCTAGGAAGAATGTGTATTCCGTTGCTTTGGGATGGAATGTTCTGAATATGTCTGCAAAGTCCATTTGGTCCAGTGTTTCATTTAATGTCTTTATTTCCTTGTTGATCTTTTGCTTAGATGATCTGTCCATTTCAGTCAGGGGGGTGTTAAAGTCCCCCACTGTTATTGTATTGTTGTCAATGTGTTTCTTTGCTTTTGTTATTAGTTGCCTTATATAATTGGCTGCTCCCATGTTAGGGGCATAGATATTTACAATTGTTAGATCTTCTTGTTGGATAGATGCTTTAAGTAGGATATAGTGTCCTTCTTCATCTCTTATTACAGTCTTTGTTTTAAAATCTAATTTGTCTGATATAAGGATTGCCACCCCAGCTTTCTTTTGGTGTCCATTAGCATGGTAAATGGTTTTCCACCCCCTCACTTTCAATCTGGGGGTGTCTTTGGGTCTAAAATGAGTCTCTTGCAGACAGCATATCGATGGGTCTTGTTTTTTAATCCAATCTGATAGCCTATGTCTTTTGATTGGGGCATTCAGCCCATTTACATTCAGGGTAACTATTGAAAGGTATGAATTTAGTGCCATTTTATTGCCTGTAAGGTGACTGTTACTGTATATTGTCTGTGTTCCTTTCTGATCTATGCTGCTTTTAGGCTCTCTTTTTGCTTAGAGGACCTCTTTCAATATTTCTTGTAGGGCTGGTTTTGTGTTTGCAAAGTCCTTTAGTTTTTGTTTGTCCTGGAAGATCTCTCCTTCTATTTTCAATGATAGCCTAGCTGGATATAGTATTCCTGGCTGCATATTTTTCTCGTTTAGTGCTCTGAAGATCTCATGCCAGTCCTTTCTGGCCTGCCAGGTCTCTGTGGATAGGTCTGTTGCCAAGCTAATGGTTCTGCCATTGTAGGTTACAAATCTCTTCTCCCGAGCTGCTTTCAGGATTTTCTCTTTGTCTCTGAGACTCGTAAGTTTTACTATTAGATGTCGGGGTGTTGACCTAGTTTTATTGATTTTGAGAGGGGTTCTCTGTGCCTCCTGGATTTTGATGCCTGTTTCCTTCCCCACATTAGGGAAGTTCTCTGCTATTATTTGCTCCAATATGCCTTCTGCCCCTCTCTCTCTTTCTCCTTCTTCTGGGATCCCAATTATTCTAATGTTGTTTCGTCTTATCGTATCGCTTATCTCTCGAATTCTGCCCTCGTGATCCTGTCGTTGTTTCTCTCTCTTTTTCTCAGCCTCTTTATTTTCCATCATTTGGTCTTCTATATCGCTGATTCTCTCTTCTGCCTCATTTATCCTAGCAGTTAGTGCCCCCATTTTTGATTGCACCTCATTAATAACCATTTTGATTTCGACTTGGTTAGATTTTAGTTCTTTTATTTCTCCAGAAAGGGTTTCTCTAATAACTTCCACGCTTTTTTCAAGCCCAGCTAGGATCTTTAAAGTCATGATTCTGAACTCTAGGTCCGACATCGTACTAATGTCAGTATTGAGTAGGTCGCTGGCAGACGGTACTACCTCTTGTTCTTTTTGCTGAGGTGATTTTTTTCGTCTTATCATTTTGTCCAGAGGAGAATAGATGAATGAGACAACAGAATGCTAACAGGTTAACAACGTCTCCAGCAAGTATACTCTATACAAATCAGAAAAGATCTGAAACCAGGGGACAAGAAAGGGAAAGAAAGAAGAGAAAAAAAAAGGGAAAAGAAAAAGATAAAAACAAACAAAAACAGAACAAAACAAAAAAAAACAGAATATGATCAAATATGATCAGGCTAGTGCCTAGATCAGTGCCAAACACTACCTTTTGGGGATATTTTGGTCTGTTAGAAGAAAGTGCCTGCTAAAATTTTAAAGGAAGAAAGACTTATATATGTACAAAATAAGGGTTGACACAATGAAGGGATGGAAGATGACTGTAAAGATGAAAATTATAAAAGATTTTAGAAAAGGAATTGATAAGAAGTTGTTTTTTAAAAAGAAAGAAGATTGAAAAAGAAAATGAAAAAAGAAAAAAAAAAAGGGAGAGAATGTGATCAGGCCGGAGACTAGAACAAAGCCATACACTAGTGATTTAGCGTATATTTTGATTTGTTAGAAGAAATTGTATCTCAAAATTTTAAAGAAAGAACAATGTATATATAGATGCCAAAAATAAGGTAACTACTATGAAGCGATAAAAATATGACTCTAAAAATGAAAAATAAAAGGTTTTTTTTTTAAAAAACGGGATTGATCAGGTGTTGTTTGAAAAAGGGAAAAAAATTCAAAAAAAAAGTTAAAAAAATTAACTTTGAAAAACTAATGAATTATGGTAAAAAAGCCATGAATTCTATGTGCAGTATTCCCCTAGCGCTGGAGTTCTCCCGTTGTCCTTGATCGGTAAACTTGGTCTTGGCTTGCTGGCTGTTCGTGCTGATCTTCTGGGGGAGGGGCCTGTTGCCGTGGTTCCCAAATGTCTTTGCTGGAGGCGGAATTGCCCCGTCCTTGTCGGTCCGGGCTAAGCAAGCTGCTCGGGTTTGCTCTCAGGAGCTTTTGTTCCCTGCAAGCTCTCGGTACAGCTTTGGAGGACCAGGGTGAAAATGGTGGCCTCCCAATCTCTGCCCGGAGGAGCTGAGAACTCGGGGCCCCCTCCTCAGTGTGCCCCCAGAGAAAAGCAGTCACTCCCGTGTCCCCGGTCTCCGGCCGCACTCTGTGCTCACCCGGCCTGTGACCGAGCTTTTCTATCTCTGGCACCCGACCCCGTGTGGAGTCTCCAAACCCAGCAGATTCCTGTGGTGCGCTCCCGCGCCTCTCCTCCCAGGGGAGGAAGGGGAGTCTCCCCGGATGTGTCGCTTGTTGGGTCCCTACTGGAGGAGAAGTGGCCCGACTGGGCCGCGGATCACAGTTTATGGCAGCCCCGAGCTGAGAGCCCGCGCCTCGGCTCCGTCTCTGCAGCTCGCTTCCCCGCTCTGATACCTGGGAGCTCTGCCACATCAGGCACCCCCGGTTTTCTGTGACCCCGAGGGTCCTGAGACCACACTGTCCCGCGAGGGTTCCACCCCCCGCTTAGCCACTGGAGCCACGTCCCTCCGTGGAGCCGACTTCTAAAAGTTCTGATTTTGTGCTCCGCGGCTCTATCACTTGCCAGAAACGGCCGATGGAGGCCCCCTGCCCCGCCGTCTATCCTCCCGAATATCGCCTCGGATTCATTTCTCTGCACGTCCTGCCTTCCAGAAAGTGGTCGCTTTTCTGTTCAGAGTGTTGTTACTATTCTTATCTTCGATCTCCTGTTGAGTTCGTAGGTGTTCAGAATGGTTTGATCCCTATTTAGCTGAATTCCTGAGACCAGACGAAGTCCAGGTCTCCTACTCCTCCGCCATCTTGCTCCGCCTCCTCAGCGTGCTCTTCTTGCCTGTGCCCTGGGATCCCTGTGTGGGGCACATGCTGGCCAGCCCAGGTGCATGTTTGGTGCAGAGCAGAGGCAGCCAAAGCTGGCTGGACTGTAGTGTCAAATGTTACTACATGGCTGTGACACACACTATGCTAGCTCAGATCCCTGTGTCATAGCTCAAAGGACAACAGGCATACACTGGCACAAGGGAGGGCAGTAGCGGGAGTGACCCTGGATCCCAGAGGCCCAAAGCTCGCTGGCTGATCTAGGGTGGGGGCGGGAAGATTGCTCTGGGCCTCCTGCCCTTCAGCCTGGCCTTCTGAAGATCTTTTGGTTTCCCTTCCTTGCTGGGGTCCTGATGCTGAGGAGGGCACAGTGGGAAGCTCCAGTCCTACCTGCTATGGTGCACTGTCCATGGAGTCATGTGGCTTCAGGAGTGCTGCCTATAACTCGCTGTGTGGGGAAAGCTGCTTCTCTTCTCTAGTGACACCATCCATTAGTGAAGGGCTAATGGAAGGTATTCCTTAAATATTGTTAAGTTTGTCTATATTGGGATGCTGAACAAGTGTGAGTGGAATGCCGGCCCAGACAGAGCAGACATCCATAGTTAAAGGGGTTTCGTGCAGGAGAAGGTGTAGGGCACAGTAGGAGTCCTCAGATAGGGTCCCTGCTGGGAGGTGGGCTGAGGAAGCAAGCAAGCAGGGTAAGGAGGAAGGTGATTATGGAGCTGGGGGCTGACACAGAGTCGAAGCCACTGCATCATGGTTGGGGTAGGTAGGAATGCCTGGCCACTACACACTGAGGATTGGCTTGGGAGATGGTGGGCAGAGTTAGTTCTTCAGACACCAATGCTGGCAGGAAGCAGGTTGAGGGCAGGTGAGAGAGAAGAGGGACCAGACCATGCCTCAGCCTCTAAGGCTGCCTGCCTGTATCTTGTTTGTGTGTGTGTGTGTGTGTGTGTGTGTGTGTGTATGCACCCTGTGGTTCTTGGGCTCTGTCTTTCTGTCATTTCCTCTCTCCTGCTCCTCTCCCTTCTGATACTGACTCTTCTTCAAACCACCCCCAGTTTTATTTTTTTCTTATTAAAAAATTTTTATTACAGAATATATCACACATTCAAGTGTGTAAAATGTATATGTGTGTTTTAAAGAATACTAAATTAGTGTATAATGAATAGAGTATTCCCAGATTTTAGCATCCTCTCTGCAGCCTCCCTGCTCATTCTTCCTACCCCCCAACCCGTAACCACTATTGTCAAGTTTGTGTTAATCAATACTGTGTATTGTAGAGATTACCACCTATGAATGCACCCTAAACAACATATTGCTTGGGCTTTCCTTTTTTTTTTTTTTAAACTTTATATAAGTGAAATCAGACTTGTGCATTCTTCTGTGACTTCATTCTCTTGGGTGACATTGTTTCTGAGATTCTTTCACATTGATGTGTGTACCTACAGATCAATCATCTTCAGTGTTGTATGGAATTCAATTGGTTGACTATACCATTATTTATTTGTCCATTCTAATGTGGGTGGACATGGATTGCTTCCAAGATTTTTTTTCTGTTTAAAAATGATGCTGCTGTGAGCTTTCTTAGACACATTTCCTGGGGCACATAATTTTGGGGGGTGTAGGAGTGAGTTTCAGGGATGAGAAAGGTCAGTCATGATTCAGAGTGGTTCTGCAATGTGCACTTCGCCAGCAGTGACAGAGGTCCTCCCCCATTCCTTCCCATACTCTCCTTGCCTCTTCCCTCCCTCCATGTCCCTTTTCTTTCCCCATTTCCTGATCCAATGGAATTCAGACGTGTGTTGGTATACCTACTGAGTTTGACCAGAGCAGTCTGAGGACAGGGTGATGTCCTACAGAGAGTGGTCATAACAAGGTCTGGTGGGAAGGGAGTGTCCTGTGTGCCTCAGTGGCCTCTAGTGTCTAGTAGTCCATTCCCTAAGGCTCATCTGTGCCCCCTGCTTGCCTCCCAGCTATTGTTCTGTCCCCTCCCCCACCACAGCTGAACTGGACAAGCACCATTTTTCTGTCTCATCCAAACCATCATCCAAAATGCAGCCCCTGGTTGAGGAAATCAAGATGCTCTTGTCCTTAAGGCAGCCCCAGTCCCTGATGGGGTCAGCTGTCTTGAAGCAGAAATCTTCCCCCTCCCCCCAGTCCCTCATCAGCTCTGGACTCCATCTGCCCTCAATCCTTGGTTCTGTCTTCTGTGGGAAGCTGGTTGGAAAATGTGGGGAGTCGGTTCTTTGTCACTGGTTTTCCAGGTGGTTTGTAAACACTCCCAAGGAAATGCTTCTCGGTAATGAATGAGGCCCCTGTGCAAGCTGAAATTGTATGAGCAATTAACCCTGCTGGCCCAGTGCCCAAGAGGAGCACACCCAGCTGCTTTCCTGGGAGAAAGTCCAGAATCCCTGGATGTGACCCTCTCCTCTGTTCTCTCTCACCTGGGGGAGGGGTTGTCTGACAGTAGGGGGAGGGGAGTGGGTGCATCTTGGCAGCTGGGGCTACAAAGGGAAGACCCTCCTCCCTTCTTTTGAGGCAGGAACAAGTTGGCACATTCTAGAAAAGTGAGGAAGTGGATGTGGCAGAAGTGTGTGTGTGTGGCGTGGGGGGGAGGAGCGATCGTCTGAGGCAAGTTCCACTAGGGCTTGGCAGTTTCTCAATCCAAAGGCAAAACTGAACCTTGTCCAGGGTGCTGAAAGGCTAACACAGAGCTGCAGCCCAGGCAGGCATTGGCCACCGAACCAACTCTACCCCTACCGCTGAGTGACTTTGTTCAAGTCCTCAAGCTTCTTCATGAACAGTTTTCTCCTTTGCAGAGTGGGAGTGACAGCTAGCACTCCGCTCCCAAAGCTGTTAGGGAAGAGGAAGTCCTGACCCACAGCAGGCCCACATCACAGGCCAGTGGCTACTTAGTTAGTGCCCTGCACCATCTCTCCTGGCTGTGCCACCTGGACAAGTGTCTCACCCTCTCTAGGCCCCAATTCTGTCACCCAACACGGAGGTGGGGACAAAGATGCCTCCTGAATATGGTGCCAGGAGGACAAGTGAGCGTTTGTGTGTGCCAAAGCTGCACCTCTCCACCAAGAGCAAGGAATGCTGGCTCCCTGGGCCTTTGCAATCTCAGCCAGGTGGGGTCCAGGAACTCTGGCTTTGTGGCGAGGCCTCTCTTCTTGGAGGTTAGCTTGTCCTTCACTCATTCATTGGGGGTGGCACCCCTTGCTGCCCTGCAATCCATGGCTGGACTTTAGGGCACAGGTGGAGCTCTCCTAGAACTCAGCTGCTCCCCCCACGGGGGCCTTGCTGAGTGGGCATCTGGAAGTGTCTGGCAGTGGCAAGAGAAAAGTGTTATAAAAATGCTGGCGAGTAAAGTGTGAGGCCTGCTCTCTCCCCGTTAATAGCTTGCACAAGAGCCTCTTTGCCATAGGATTCAATTTATTCCCATCTGGGCCCTGCTGTCTCCTTCAATTCGGCTAATAAAGAGAGGTGGATGGCCGTGACCTGGGCTGCCGCAGAGGCCTCTTCCAAGCTAATTAACCGGCCTGAACAATCCCTTTTAATACTTCTGTGCTTAATGCCCTAAAAGGGAAAAATGAACTGAGGACAAGGGAGGGGGAAGGGACTGGGAGCAGGGGGCTGGCTGGTGGGGGAAGGGTGAGGGGGTCTGGCAGCTCTGGAGGCTGCGGGGGGAAGTGGGGAAGGCAGAGAAGGCAGCTCCAGGAGCTCAGCCCCAAGCCTCCACTCTGCAACCCTGAGTGACTAGCCTGGCTGTCTGAAGCTCGCTTTTCTCACAAGTGGGGTATGTGCTGGTAAGAGAAACAAAGGGCAAGCTGGTGTGAACTTGTGCTCCCTCTGAGTGGGACAAAGCCCAGGGAAAAAGGTGTGGGATGTGCTGCAATGTGCACAGAGGGCAGAAAGTCGGCAACTAGTGGTCTCTGCGGAAGAGACTCACAGGGGAGATAAGCTGTCTACCATGTACTCCTTCGTAGAGAGTGGGCTTTGTTCCAGACTGCCAGGGCTCAACACTTAGCCAAGGAAGCCTGGGCAAAGGCCTTACCCACTCTCACCTCAGCATCCTCAACTGTAAAATAGTAATAAGAATAATGCTCTGCTCCTAGGGCTGTTATAAAGATTGCATGCAATAATGTTGGTAAAGCACTTAGCTGCTTCCTTGATAAATACTAGCTGTAATCATAATTGTTATTGCTGTGATTTGAATTCTTACCTGGTGTGTATATTAGCTATGAAAAGACATCCCTTTATTTGAAAAGGCACAGACAAAATTCCATTCTCCTGGGGGTTGTGAGGATTCATCTGTGCCTGCCGAGTGCCAAGCCCAAGGCCGGGTGCTTCCTGGCATGGATGTCAGCAGACATCCCAGCCCCTCATGCCTGGCACTGGAGCAGAGTAGCGTGCTGCCCTGGGTGAGTTTGCCCATGTGACTTCACCTCTCTGTGTCTGTGTTCCCACCTGCAGAACTGACTCATTGTTTCCAAGGCACTGCTCTGCCCAAAGACAATGGCCAGCAGTCCTCCCCACTCTGAGGATGGACAGCACATGACCTTTGGCTGTCAACTCCTTTGAGGTTGACCTAAGTCACAGAGAGCTCACCCAAAGCCTTGCCCTTCCCAGAGCAGCCTGTATCCAGTGGCTGAGTGACATTTTTTATCTTAGAGCCTTTGCAGAAAGAGTTAGCTGTTTCAGCTCAACAAGGAAGCATCTGGCTGGCCACATTCACTTCAGTGCTCCCTGCGGGTAAACCAAGGCTTTATTGGCCCTTTGCCTTCTCTTGTGGAACTTCTATTCCACTGAGGTTCTCATGAGAATCATACAGAACCTACCCAGAGAAAACCTCAGGGCTCAATGTCAACTCCAACCTGATGGCTCAGAGGTACTTCTCCAGCTCTCATTTCTCCCCAACCTCCAGAGCTATGTCAACTCTCTGACACCTCTACTTGGGTGTCCAGTAGGCATTGCAAACTCAACATGGCCCAAACTGTTCTCCTTCCTGGTGATGTACCCTCAACCTCTCCCAAACCTGCTCTTCTCACAGTCTCCCCATATCAGCGAGGACCTGCTCCCTCCTTTCTGAAGCTGGGCTAAAAATCTTGGAGTCATCCTTTGCTTTGTTCTTTCTCACACACATTACAATCCAGTTCACCCAAAAGCCCTGTGGCTCCATCTTTGAACCAGCAGCCAGTTCTCACCCCTTCTGCCACCATCATCCTGGTCCAGGTCACCAGAGTCTCCTACCTGATCATTGCAGTCATGCCCTCTGCACTCATCACCCCGCGCCATCCTTATCCCCTTCAGTCTACAGTCTACTCAGCAGCCGCAGTGCCTGCTGCAAAATGTAATCCAGACCACATCGTGCCTCTGCTCAAAACCCTGCAGTGGTTTCCAGTCTCATTCAAAATGGAGCCACGAGTCCTTCCCTAGCCTACAAGACCCTAACTGAGCTGGCCCTGCTGACCTCCACAGATTCATCTCCTGCCTACTCCACTTAACTTGCTCTGTTTCTACCAACTGACCACCTTGAATACACCATGGGCTTTTCTGTCTCGGGGCTTTTGCACCTGCTCTTCCCTTTGTTCCCTTCAGATTATGCTGGAATGCCACCTCTCGTGTCCCCCTCATTCACTCTTTGGCTCTTCTAGCCGATTTTCCTTCAGAGCAGGAGTCACCCACTGACCCATACCTGTATCTATCTATACCTGCCTTCTATGTGTACAGGTACATCTATACCTGCCTCTGTGTTCTTTCTCCCCTCAGCTAGAATATACACTTTGTGAGACGCTGTCTATTTTGTTCTCTCATACAGCATCAAACATGCTTTATCTGGTCATCTGAATTGAGATGTGCTGTCAGTGTGTAAAATACACACCAGATTTTGAAGACTTAGCACACACACAGAAAGAATATAAAATAGCTTTCTGGTAATCTTTGTACTAACTATATGTTAAGGTGATAATGTTTTGGATGTATGCATACTATTAAAATTAATCTCACCTGTTCAATGTTTCTTTTTTAAATGTGGCTGCTAGAAAATCCTATTTCCATTGAACACATCTGTTTCAGAGAATGGAATGTAACATGGCTTGGGTTTTCTTTGTCTTGAGTTTCCCTTGCAGGGGGGCCTGGCTCCCTATTTCTAGGGAGCTGACCTCTGCCCTGGGGCTGGAGGTGGAGGAGGGATAAAGCAGCCATGGAGCTGTTCACTCCCTGGTGCTAAAAAGAGCCAAATCCTGCAGCCAGGCAGTGACCTCGTGGGCCAACGACTTGTTGAGTGGCCCCAGGACCCGGTCAGCAAGTCCATTCTGAGTCCTACCCTTATGCTTTGTGCCAAACACACGAGCAGAAGAGAAGAGGCCTCCTGTCCTAAAGGCAGCTTCTCTCCCTGAGGGGGGCAAGGCTTTCAGAAGGGAAACAGCCTGTAATTAGAACTGTAAATTATGTGACCCTGATGGCAGGTGTGGGAGAAGGTGGTAAACAGGAGGCTCCCAGCAGGTTGGCAGGGTCAGTACGTTTATCTTTCTAGAGCACTGGAAGGCCTTGAACACAGCAGGGTTCAGATGGGCCACCTCCCACCCCTCAGCTTGTTTTATTACAGTCCCAGGTACTGTTCTGAGTGCTGGGGGACCCTGAGGATGAGACACATGAGGCCCTCCCCTTGGCACTGCTGTCAGGGAAAACCACCAGTCCCATTTCTGGCTGAGAACGGCCTCCCTTCTTGCCTGGGTCCAACCTCGGCTCCATCCCTTCCAGCAGTGGTAAGTCACTCCAGCCCTCAAGAACACTGTCTGTTCCCTTGCTTCTGATAGGGTCTCTTCAAGCCCTGGGGTTTCTCAGGGGTGAACAAGAAGGAAGGTGAACAAGAACCAGGTGTGGGGTGGGGCTCCGTAGATCTAACACTCCAAACAAAACTTCCAACCTTTGTTTATCATGAGTTGCTAAACTATTTTAAAACAACTTTGGATTTTTTTAATCAGAGTAAAACAATTACAAATTCAAATGGGTTAGAGGACTTATGAGGAATCGGTCCCCACTCTGGCCCAGGTTTCTCTCCCTTGAAGGAAGCCTCTTAACTCCTTAAGCTGTGGAAGTGTCCTAAGCAGACTGAGTCCATTACACCCCTGGCTGTGTCCCGCACTCTGGGGAGGATTCTGCTCTCTCCCCGGCCGCCACCTTCCCCATCCACCTGTGCGTGCCGCTATTGTTGGTCCCTATCTTGCTTCTCTTCCTAACGGTACACTTTCATTTTTAGTTTCACCAACTACAGATAGCACCAACAGATACGAATTTATAGACCTTCTGTTTTGTTTCCTAGATGCAGAAGCACAAACTAGAGACAGCAGGAAGCTTGTTTCCCTGGGTCTCAGTTCTGCCCTCCAAGCCCCAAATCCACTAGGACAGGGCCCTGCCTGGTTCTTCCTGCCTGCGCAGAGAGCCCCACTCCAGCACTCACCTGTGTGAAACCATCCCTGCCTCCCGGCAGGGCTCCCTGTTCCCCCAGTGTCCCCACTGCCCAGCGTGGTGGTCTCAGCCATCCTGCTGACCTTCCAGCTGGGTCCTGTCTCCCTGTGGTTTGGGCAGTGAGATGATGGGCTTGCCCCTGTGGGAGAGAGATGTGGAGGCCAGTTCACTGGGCATTTAGCCAGCAAGTTCAATGCAACATATTTGTCAGAATTACTCATTCGTGTGGGAATAGGTGCAATCTCATTTAACTCTTCCTTCCACGCCATGAAGAGGGTGTTATCATCTCAGTGTTCAAGTAGGGAGATTGAGGCACAGGGAGATTCAGCAACCTGCCCACAACACCCAGGTTGTGAAAAGTGGAGCAAGGGGCATGCCTGGGTGTGCAATTCACTAACACGTCACTGTTTTTATAGTCTCAATGGCGTCTGTCAAAGCCAGTAATTATCCAGGTTACTTGCCTGTTGCCTGTTTTCCTCCATGGGAATGTTGGCCCCAAGAGCGGGATCCTATGTGTTTTAGCTCCCTCACTTGACAAAGTGCCTGGCATAGATTGTGTGCTCAATAAACAGTTATGAAGATCTGGAAAGGACAGAATCTAGATCGGGTGGCCATGGACCTCTGTGAGAAAGTGACATTAATTTTTTTTGCAATTTTTATTGTGATAAAATATACAGAACATAATATTTACCATTTTAGTCATTTTTAGGTGTCCAGTTCAGTGGCATTAAGCACATTCACCCTGTTGTGCGGCCATCCCCACCATCCATCTCCACAACTCTTCATCTTCCCAAACTGGAACTCTGTGCCCACTGAACATTGACTTCCCATTGCCCTCCCTGGAGTCCCTGGGAGCCACCCCCCTACTTTCTACCCCAGTGAATTTAACTACTCTGGGGACCTCGTAGAAGTGAAATCAGACAGTATTTGACTGGCTTCTTTCATTGAGCATAATGTCTTCAAGGTTCATCCCTGTTGTAGCCTGCGTCAGAATTTCTCCCCTTTTAAAAACTGAATAGTACTCCATTGTATGGATAGACCACAGTTTGTGTATCCATGCATCTGTCGAGGGACACTTGGGTTGCTTTCACCTCCTAGCTGTTGCAAACACTGCTGCTCTGAACATGGGTGTGCAAATTCCTCCTCAAGTCCCTGCTTTCCATTCTTTTGGATATTTACCCAGAAGTGGAATTGGTGGTGGGCCATATGGCAACTATATTTTTAATGTTTTGAGGAACCACAATACTGTGATTGGCAGCATTTGCACCATTTTACATTCCCACCAACAGGGCACAAGGGTTCCAGTTTCCCCACATCCTCCTAACACTTGCTATCGTCTGTTGTTTTGATAGTAGCCATCCTAGTGACATGGAGGAATCGACATCTGAGCGGAGACCAGGCTGGGGGGTGGAACGCCACGGCAGGGCAGGTAACCAGGAATGTGCTGTGTGCAGGAAACTAAAGGAGGCCCATGTGGTTGGAGCCCTGAGGGGCCAGGTGGAGCGGGCAGGAGCTGGGCTTGCACAGCTGGGCAGGGGCCCGACTCCTCAGAGCCTTGCAGCATGGTGAGATGTTTAGATTTTATAAGAAACAATTGAAGAACTTTAAGTTGGGCAGTGGTACAACCGGTTTCCATTTTTAGAAGATGTTGCTGGCAGCTGGGTCACGTTCCAGCAATCTACTGCTGTCTAACAAAGTACCCCCAAACCGAGAGCTCTTAAACAGCCATTTTATTTTGCTCACCGTTCTGTGGGTCAGAAATCTGGGAAGACTGGATGGTTCGTCTGGGCTGCCTGTGGTGTCGGTGGGTGCCAGCTTCTTCATCTCATCTGGTGCCCCGGTGGCCTCTCTTTCACCCTCCAGGCCATCGCTCTGTGACCTGAGCTTCTCGCATATGGTGGGCTCCGCTCTGGGGGTTGGAGGAGGGGTTGCACTTCTCACACAGCAGAAGTAGAAGCCTGATGGCCAGATGAGAGCTACATCCCAAACTGGCACAGCTTCGCTTCTGCCACATTCCATCAGCTGAAGCAGTCAGGGGGCCGCCTGGACTCAAGGGGGTGCAGGAACAGGTCACTCTTCATGGGGGTGGGGCAGCGAGCCGCATGGTGGAGGAGCACGAGCAGTGAATGGACACCAGGTGACAATGAGGGTTACCTGGAGGTTGTTAGTCCAGGGAGAGCTGCGGGTGTGGGGCTAAGCTGGTGGCCTTGGGAAGAGGGGAGGTGGACAGCAGTACCCACAAAATTTGGTGATTGAGTAGATGGGGCTCAGGAGAGGAAGAGGAAAGACTCCCAAGGTTGTGGCTCAAGCCACCATGTTAACTATGCCTTTATTTTCTGATGCTTTGCTATCTCTGGGCCATGCTGACCCCAGAAGGACTGCCTCTTCCAGGCTTAGCCAAGTCCTAGGCAATAAAAGACGATTTTTGAATGTGCCTTTTCCCAATACAGAATCCAGAGTCCACACATCCCCGCTCTGATATCAGGCTTTCACACTTGGGGGCTTCTAGCCACCTGCCCTAATCGTCCAGGGCTAGGTATTGACAACTCGGAATAGCCCTCTGCGCCAGAGCCCCGCAGCGATGCGGACCCTTACCCTGCTTCCCCGCTCCTTCCTGAAGACACCGCGGTAAAGGTTCTTGCTCATTTCCCTGAGTGGCAGCCACCTGACTGTCCCTGGGGCTGACCCCGTGGCCCCATGTGGCGTGGCCAGGGAGTGTAACAAGCTATCTTTTCAACTGGCAATCATCTTTTGATCTGTTGGCCGCACCATACCTGAATTACAATAAAATCTACATTTTACAGGAGTCACTGAGATCAAGGCGCACCAGGTGTTTGTGCCAGGGAAGCGTAGCCTTCTCCTCTCACCAACTGGCTGCCTTCTTCGGCACTCCAGGCTGGAAGAGAAAGGGCAGAGGACGCCCCTGCTGTGGTGTTGAGCCCACTCATCCCCTCCCCCCTGCACTGACCATTTCTCTGGTGGGAGTGTTCCCATGGCAACCAAGTGACAGTGGCCAATCCCCTTCTCCAACAGGTGGGCTCAACCGAGAATGGAGGGATGGAGAGTGGATGAATGGGTTGTTTCCCTTAATTAGGGAGTATACAGCTATGGTTCCCTCTACATTAAAAAACCTTCCAGGAGAAATTGGAAATATTCCTCCTTTTTCCATTTCTAACACAACCAGTTTTCTTTTCTCCTGGACTCAGGATGCCCTTGGCCCCAGAGCTCTATTGTTCAAACCCGCCAACCCAAGCCTGTTTACCCTGCTTCACCCATCCCTTCCTTTTTCTAAATTTCGCTTTTATTTATCCGTCCAATGGGCATTTCCATTTTGTACATTTATTTGGTTATTTCCTTTGTTCTTATTTATTTGTTCAGTGGACATTTCCACTCTGTCCACCACAGCCATCACGTACAGGGCTGTGAGTGCTGGCCGTGAGCCGGGTAGGGTAGTGACCTTCCATTTAGCACCCCCATCATGACCTTTCCTGTGATGCTTCTTGGCCTCCTGGTTGGTGGTTTTTGAAGCCTGAGTGCTGTCATAGAGGGGAGCAGGGTAGGTGCTTCTGACCTACAGCTGTTGAGTACGATAGGATGGCCACAGCTGAGGAAGGACGTCCCAAAACAGGGCCAGGTCCAAACATGCCGTGAGTGAACGTGCTGTGGCCGGGCTGCCAGATCTGAGGGAGGGTGTCTGAGGGTGCAGCCAAGTCTGAGCCAAGTCACTGCGGGTGGCAGCGCTGGGTGAACCGTGGCCAGGCTGGGCAGGAGCCGATGGCCAACTGCTCTGAGTTTAAATTTAGCTGCTGCAGCCCAGGACAGCAGGGGCACTGGGGAGTCCCAGGCAGATGCACCATACACTGCCTAAGCAGTCCTGGCATTGGACATGTGGATGGGTCCCCATTTGGGGGGCATTATTTTAAAATGCCTCAATAAGGAAAAGAGAAAGGAGGGGGAAGCTATTTAGAATAAAAGAGACTTAAAAGAAGCACAGAGACCAAACGCAACGCGTCGCCCTTGTTTGCATCCTGATTTCAACAAACCAACTCCAAAAAGTTATCTCAACACATTTGGGAAAATTTGAACATAGGCTGTGAATTAAAAGATATTAAAAAATTATTAATTTTGCTGGGTATTATGATATTATGATTAGATTTTTAGAGTCCTTATCTGCTAGAGACACAAATTGAATTATGTATGGATAAAATAAAATGATGTCTGGGATTTGCCTTAAATACTAAAAAAAAAAGCGTGTGTGTGTGTGTGTGTGTGTGTGTGTGTGTATTGCGGGGGAAGATGAAACAATATTGGCTGTGAGCTGATAACAGTTGAAGCCGGGGGTGACACATGGGCTCATTATCGTATTCTCTCTACTTTTGTGTAGGTTTGACATTTTCCATAATAAAATGCTAAAAAGTGCTTCAACCAATATATTCTTGCTCATGGCTTTTTGCATTTCTTTTGCACTGTTTCCTGAGGATGAGTCCCCAGGGGTGGGATTATCAGATCCAGGGCTGGACACTTTGTGGCTCTGGACATGGGCCATCAAGGTGCTCTTCCATAGGAGACAGTGCAGGTTTACGCAGCTGTGAGCCTGGGGGATGGGGTGGGCATGCTTGCTGGGCAGCCTTACCGGCAGTTATTTCAATTTTCCACTGTCACTAATTCGACAGGTATACAATTATCATTATTTCATTTCCGGTCCTTGGGTAAGGGGTGGGTGAAGCATTGGCTCCTGGTGAGAGCCCCAGTCCCTGGCCCCATGCACCTTTACCTGTAGGAGCTTGTGTTTGGATAAACGTTTGTGACCTACAGATGATGTTGACCCTCTACCCTTTTGATGCAAACGTCTCCTAATCTTTTTTAGTTTCTGATGTCCCCAGAATTTTCGTGTTGATATTGTTAATTCTATTATTTCCTTCTTTGATTTCTTTGATTGCAAGGTGTTAACTCTTGTGAATACCTGCCAAAGCTTCAACTATTTCCACTCAGTTTTCTACAGTTGGATTATTTATAGTCAGATCTTCCATTTATCTCAAATTTAATGGAGTCTTTGGGTGTCTAGATCCTCTCTCCCAAGTTTGTTCTCCACATATCTCAGCATCATTTTGTAAGTTGTTTTTCCCTTTGCCATCATTTAGTCTTGATTATTTTGTGAGTGATGAATCCTCCTGTATCTGATGGGGGTCTATTTCAAGGCTCTGAATTCTTTCCTCCAGCCTCATCTCAATTTGGGGGCCCGCGCCACACCCTGTTTCAATTACTGCTATGTTAGTATGTCCTGATCTCTGGCAATCCCGGGATTCATACCCAGGCCTGTCAGATTCCAGAATTGCTCCTGTACCTACCTCCCCATGGTCCCCAGTGCTCTGTCCTGGAATCAGGAGACTCCAGTTGAATTTTAGTTCTGCCACTAGTGGTATGCTTGGACCAGTCCCATAGGCTCTCTGAGCCTCACCTGTAAAAAGAGGCAATGTGTGACTTGTCACACACACAAAATGCCTGCACTTAATAGGTACTCAGCACGTGCTTGCACTTTGAGATGTGGAAGTACACTCTGGGGGTAACTGAGCCTGCAACTTGGACGGGCTTAGAAGGAGTCAGGGGCATCTCTTCCTTCCCTCTTGGCTATGCCGGGAACACCCCAATGAGGGGGTCCCTGCCAGCCTGCAGAGCTGGGGGGTGGGCACCAGCTCAGTTGCAGGGCATTGAGGCACCTCACACCTGAGCGAGCCATAGCTGCTGATGGCCCTGTTTCTATGGTTACCACCTCAGAATGGGGTCAGAGGCTGGGGAACACCCAGGCATTCTGCCAAGGAGGGGACAGGAGGTGTGACTGGCCACAGGGTGGGAAGGGCTGGGCTGTATGTCCCTCTTGGACAGCAGAGGTGGGCCACAAGCCACAGGTAGGGGATGTCACTGAGCTGAGCCAGAGAACCAAGCTTGGTCAGGCAGGGTCATGGAGTATGTCAGTCTTGCTCTCTGAGGAGCAGGCACGGAGATGGGTTGAGAGGTGCAAGAGCCTCGTGGGGAAGTGCCCGTGAAGGATGAGGGGAAGGAGGGAGGAGTATGCATCGTCAGGGAAGAGCCTTAGGTTGGGGTCCGGGGCCAGCACCCATGAAAGGAGAGGGGGAAGGAGGGAGGATGGGGGAGGGAGAACTGCAGACTGCAGGGCAGCTTGGAGAGAGCTTGGCCACACTGGGTGGACAGCCCCAGAGCTCAGACTGCCTGTGGGGGAGGCCAGGTTGGGCAGGAGCAGCCCCCTCCAGGACCTGTTGGGCTGGGTCCTTGGCCTCCCCCAAAGCTGCCCCAGATCGTTGAAGTGCAGGAGCTACCAGGAGGCTCTGTCCAGAAGGGAGCAGAAGCTGTCCCTTGCAGCCATCCCTCACTAACTGTGGGGCCTTCTGGAGTCCCCACCCTGCCCCTCGGGCGCTGACATGGCAGGGTGCAGGGGGAGGTGGCACTAGAGAGTCATCCCATCGGGGCAGGGAAGCAGCATCATGCCAAGCCCAGAGAAGGCTGTCATGCCTCCTGATGCTCCCACTTCTCCGGGCCAAGCCCCAGGCTCCAGTACTATTTAGGGAGATGCTGGAGACCACACTGATGGCTCCCAGGACCCCAGCGTGATGGAGGGCCCTGGGGTGGTGCTGGAGAGGCTGGGGCACGAGGACCTCTAGGTGTGTGCTGGTGGGGAGAGGAGCTGTGCAAGCGAGTGGGCACAGGAGGTGCTGCATGCCCACTTGGAGGGACTTCTGGGGGTGGCCCAGGTGAAGGGACGTTCCCTGGAGGCCTGGGCCGAGAGCTGGGCTGTGGATGGTGGGGAGAATTTGGAGAGGAGAAAGCAGAGGAATGTGAGGACACTGGGGAAAGGGACCACGTGAGCAAGTGCGTGTCCAGCACTTGGTGCGAGGGCAGAGCCAGAGAGTGGAACACAGGGCTTTCAGGAGGTGGGAAGTTACTGAGGAATTCAGGGAGAGCCACTGCACCTACTGTCGGCTGGCATTTGAAATAACAGAATTCCTTTCTTTTGTGATCTGCCTCCGTGGCCTCTGACTCATCTTGGGACTGACCCTGGGCCACTTTGCTCCAACCACACGGGTGCCTCCCTTCCTGAGGGCTCAGAGCCTGTGCACTTGCTGTTCCCCCTGCCCAAAGCACTTTTCCCATGAGAGCCCTTGCTCATCCTTCAGGTGTCAGCCCAGATGCTCCTTCCCTGAAGAGGCCTCTCTGCTCCCCCCTTCTCAGACACCCCACCCACAGTCACTCGTTATTACATCACCTGCCTGGCTGTCTTCATAACACCACAACCTCTAATTACCCTGATCATGTTTTTGGTTTGCTTGTTTATCATCTGCCTCTCCCCATGGGTTTGTCAGCAACTAGAGGGTGGGGATTTTATCTGTCTGGTTCAAGACTGTAGCCCCAGAGTGAACCCATGGTGCCTTTAAATCCCTACACCATGAGGGTGGGGTATTAATAGGCCCACTTAGTCTTCCGTGAGGAAGCAGAGAGTCACCACCCTGTGACACGGTGGGGAGGGGCTGTGGATTTCAACAGCGTGGGGCAAACCACCAGGTAGACACTTCCTAGCCAAGCAGCCCTGCACAGGTCAGCGGCACCCTCTGGGCCTCTCCTTGGTCATTTATGAAACACAGGAAAGCATGTGGGTCACAGGCGGGGTGGGCTGGACAACCATGGTGGGAATGCCGTGCACGGGGCCAGGCCACAGATGTCCCCAGCCCCGCCCCCCCTCCCCCGAGTGGCTCTTCCCAGCCTGTGGCAGCTGTCCTTCTGATGGAGCTGGAGGCTTCTGCGCCGGTGCAGGAGGAGGCCCTCCGCGGGGTGGGCTGATGTGTGAGGGATTTATGGGACAATGCTCGAAATGAAAAGCAATTCAATCCAATCCCAGGGTGGCAAGAGGCTTCCTGGAGCCTCGCTAAGTGGGTCTGGAGCGGTGATCAGCGTTGCAAATCTATTAGCCTGCTCTCGGCATCTGGGGCCGCTGCGTGCATGAGTCATTGGGGTAGGGAGCCAGGAAGCTGGCGCGGCCAGCCGGCTGCTCATCAATTAAACTCCTCTCCGTTTAATTAAGACATAAAACATCACCCTGCATGCCTGCAAGAGGGGCTGGACACCCGGGGCCTCGGCAGCCACTGCAGCCGCCCCCTGCCTCCCTGTGTCAGACACCTGCCAGGCCACGAGGCACCTGGGAAGTCACACTGCCCGTTTTCCTGCCCAGGACGCAGCATCTCTGATGAAGGCGCTGGCTTGCACGTTGCCTGTGACGTGCTGCTCACCACCTCATTCCCTCTGCTGACTCAGGTGGGCCAGGCAGGGTGGCACAGGAGCGTGGCCTCTGGAGCCAGCTGCCTGGGGTCAGACTGCTTGGCTGTGTCACCAATTCTTACCCTCTCTGTGCCTCAGTTTCTCTGCCTCTATGTGGAAGGACAGGAATAGTATCTGTATGTAGGGTTATTTTGAGGATTAGGTGAGTTTGCTCACAGAGCACTTGGGCCTAAGCCCAGAAAGTAGACACCCTCTCTGCATTCACAACTGGAGGGCCCTCCTACCACCTGCTGTGCCTGCCGGCCCTGTGTTGACAGTGCATTGCAGCCAGCCCTCAGCCTCTAGGCCACACGTGACATGCTAGGTCCAGCTTACCCTCTGGACTGGGAGGTCTGAGGACAGAACCTGGCCTGATTCACCCCCATGTCTTCAGTGTCCAACACAAGCCCTCACATAGGCTCAGGGACTGCAGGTTTCTTGGATGAATGAATGAATGAATGAATGAATGAATGAATGAATGATGTGAATTCTTCCCTCTTGGACTTCTTTGGGCCCCAGAGAGTAAGATAAAAAGGGATGAGGTGCAAGACAGTTGCCAGGC
The DNA here is from genome assembly GCF_037043125.1 of Eumetopias jubatus. Classification (NCBI taxonomy): domain Eukaryota; kingdom Metazoa; phylum Chordata; class Mammalia; order Carnivora; family Otariidae; genus Eumetopias; species Eumetopias jubatus. Next base: position 159,768,981 of record NW_028274807.1, read on the forward strand.
CCGGCATCAGGCAGATCCAGTTAGAGTTCCAATTTACGTCTCTGAGCCTCAGTGTTTTCATCTGCAAAATGGGCACCACACAGACACCCTCGGTCACCTGTTCAATATCCATTCCTCTCTTTTTTTCCTTATTTTGGGGGAGGAATGGCTATTATCTCAGCACAGCTGAAAAAGCCTCTCTCTTCCAGGCTCCCTTGCAGCTGGGGGTGGTCATGGGGTCCCGACCAACTAATGAAATGTCAGCTGAGTCTTCTGCGGGTTCTGGGAAGTCAAGTCTGGCACTGTGCCCTCTTTCCCACTTCCTGCCTCCAACTGGAATGTGAGGTCCGAGGGGCAGGTGTGGGAGCCAAAGCCAGAATGCTAGGATGGCAGGGCGGAGGGATGGAACGAGCGAGCTTCCTGCCCACACCAGAGAGAAGCAAGCCACAGCCTGCACTGCTGCCTCTGGGCCCCTCACCATATGACAACAATGCCTTGCTGGCTTAAGCTTCTGAAGTTGGGGTCTTCTGTTTCTTAGAGCCAAGTGCATTCCAAACGGATGAAGAGATATCACCCCACACAAAGCACACAACCCCCGCACCAGCACCTTGCACAGAGCAGGTGCTCACACCAGCCTGGCTCACCAATCTACTGACCGGCCTGGCGAGGCTCCGCTCTTTCAGAACTGGCCATGGAATGTGCCCCCAGCCACAGCTTGCCCTTTGGGACTGGGCCAGAGCCCGGGAATGAGAGGTGGCATGGGAGATGCTCTAGGAGAGGGAGAGCAGAGCACTCTGTGGTCTCAGCAGGAGTCACCCCCAAGATGACCCAGGCAAGTGGCATGGCTTTTTCACGAGCAAATGAGAGGGACAAGCAGTCCAGATAGCAGGCCCCTAGGTGGGGAGGCCCAAGGCAGTGACTCCTCTTACCTGGCTCCTGGGGGCATGATAGGGATGTGGGAAAATCAGGTTGGGGTGGGACCATCCTCGGTCAGGCTTCAGTCTGTAAACCAGCGTCCCCCAGACCACTGTCATTGTGCATTTGGTCATGACGTTGGACCACCTATGCTTTTGTTTACTTCATAAGTTCCTTTAATTTTGTTTACTTTAAACACCCTAAACAAATGTGTCTGTGGAGCTTCACAAACAACTCGAAAGCCAGGACCACCATCGCTGAAGGTAAGTGTGAAGCAAACACAACGAATGCCTACAACTGACAACAGCACTCAGTTCTAGCCTGCTCTTCCACCCTGCCAAGGCCCTGGGCCTGATGCCTACTCTCTCTCTCTCTCTCAAAAAGGAGATTAAAGCATGTTAGAGAGATGTTAAAGGCAGTTTAGAAGAAAACTGAGACTTTCTGAGGAAGGTAATAAGTAAGACTGGGTGAGAATTAAGAGGGTCTTTACATCCCCATGACGTGATGCCTGATTTAATGCCGGATCGATGCAGAACTGACAGCAGCGCCTCTGAGGACCGCGAGGCCACTGCGGGGTTGTGAGCAAGAAGAAAATATAACCAGTGAGTGCGTTACTCGGGGAGGCATGATCTGACTCATGGAGAGCAAATGGGGATGTGAGATCCTTCAGAAGAGGAAGAGGATCCCGTGAGAGAGCGGCAGCAGGGGGAAGGGACACTTCCAAGGCATTTTCTCCATCTCCTTCTGCCATCTTGAGGGCCTGGCTCTGCCTGGCCAGTCAGTACAGCCGAGGCTGCAAGAGTCTGTTCCTGCTTTGATTCTCCTTCTTCCTTGGTGGGAATTATCCTCAGATGGGAAAGAGGGGCCCATACCTGGGTCACAGGAAAGCAGACTGAGACAGGGAGAGAGCACCAGCCAGATCCCAGAATTTCCAATCCTTGGATCATGTCCTTGGAACAACGTCTCCCAGAACCAATGTTCTTTCAATCTTCCCAGGTGAGGGAAGCAAGGACATCGAGTTGCTACCGGGATGGAGATGGACAAAAGATGCCTCCATCTTTCAAAGGGTAGATTGGAGGGGCTGGAGCCCCATGAGCTGAAGTATGTCAGCCCCAGGAAAAAATTCTAGCATAGATCATCACATGCACAGTTCGAGAACACTTAGAAACCAAAGAGCAATCATTAGGAGTTCACGGGTTCACTAAGAAACATGTCAATGGAAAACCAGTGTCATTTGCCACAAGTAGACAGTACTAAATACAACTAAATACGGGAGAACAAAACAATGCCACTCACTAGATACTGCTCTAGCTGCTCTCAATCTCCATCTACTGCACTTTTATGTGGTTTAAAAGGAGTTTTCCTTAAATGGAGAGAAGGAACATTTCAAGGCAACAGCTAATATCACCCAAGATTCTCATGGGCAATCAAGAGTAAAACAGAGCTCTCAGTTATGACCATTTATTTTTTAATTTATTTTTATTGAGGTATGATTGACATATAACATCATATAAGTTGCAGGTGTACAACACGATTCGATATTTGTATATATTTCAAAATGATCACCATCCATCACCTTAAATAGTTACAAAAAATTGTTTTTTCTCATGATGAGAACTTTTCAGATTTACTCTCTTAGCAACTTGCAAGTACACAATACAGTATTATTAACTATTTCCACCACGCTGAACATTACATCCCCATGAATTATTTATTTTATAACTGGATATTAGTACCTTTTGACATCATTCATCCACTTCTCCCACCCCACCTCCTGTCTCTATATGACCATTTTTATAAACAGTTATTTTGGGGTAAATTCTGGCTAATGCAATAACACATTGGGAAAACGCAAAGAGGGTTATAACTCTTGTAAACAAGCCAGCAAAATTATCATTATTTTTTTTTATTTTAATTAATGTATGTGCAATTACATCTCCCTGAATAAATAGAAAATTCATTACAGTTTAAGGAACTTCTGTAAGGTAGCTGAATGGAGGATAAATATACACATGTAAATAACCCCCCTATAAATATAAAAAGCCAGTTAAAAAACTGTGGTAGGCATAGAGATGTGCCACCCAGAGCTTTCTTCATAGAAGGACTGTTGCTCCATCTGCTGGGAGTGCCGTCAGCAGATAGCCTTCAGATGAGAGCCCCTCAGGGATGGCATCAGAGGCAAAGAGCCATCCAATTAAGAACACACCCTACCCAAGACACATTTAATGACTGAGGGAGGTAGGGGTCAAAGTCACCAAGACAGCTCTGATGGGCTCCCCATGGGGCCAGCATCACAGCTTGCCCTCTCTCTGCCCAGTCTTGCTTCATTCCCCTCTCTTCCATGGCAGTAGTTCCAGAAGTCACCTTCCTGGAGAATCCAACATATAGCAATGATGCTATGGGGAAATGTTCCATTCCTGGTAGCAACAGAAAGCATAAAATAGCAAAGGATTTCATAGAGACTTTCATAAAAAAAATTCAAAGCAAGGCAGAGAGTCCTGGTTCAGGACAATGGACTGTTAAAGGCTAGAGTTGCCTCTTCTTGTGCTATATCCATACTGATAATGAAAATATTCCACAATTTAGAAGAAAAAGGACCATTCCCCTTGCAAATAAGCAGGAGAGTCCGTGATGGACCTGAAACTGTGAGGAATCTCTCAAACGGAGAAAACTGCCCCCCAGACAGGGTAAGGGGTTTTGGCCAGAACAGAGGAACACAAGTAGGGGTCAGAAGCTGTTTGGGGGATGCCGATGCCATCCTTAAGCCCCACTTGAGAAGGGGCTAGGAGACTAATCTTCAGGAATTTCTAAAAGCTGTCATTAAAAAACACCAACCTAACACTATCAGTAATACCACTAGGGAGATAAGGACTACTACTTTATCTATAAAACAAAGGCAGAGGGCTTTGAAAAAAAAGAGAGATTGTGGAAATGAAGTATATAATATTTCATGTGAAAGATTAATAGATGGGGCACACTGCAGAACAGTGCAGCACAACGGAATGAAATAGATGGGAAGTTTAAAAGAACAGTTAGGGGACATTGAATCTAGAAGTTTTAATATCTATCTAGTAGGGACTCCTGAATGGAAGGAAAGAAGGACTAGATAGGAAGGAATATTTTCAAAAAATAAGATGGAGAACCTGTTAAACCAAAGAAATAAATCAATCTTCAAATTGAAAACACACCAGTGTAGAGGCGAGCAGACCACTGTAAAACAAAGAACTAGACACATAATGGTAAAATTTCATTACACCAAGGATAACAACTCAACCCTGATAGTTATCAGCGAAATACATGGACTATCTACAGAGAATGAGATTCAAATGAAATCAGCAAAAGTGAAGGGAAGAAATTAAAGAATGGTGTCTTTCAAGTGCCAAGACACAGTAACTCTGCAGCTAGCTTCCTATACCTAGCCATACCGTCAGCAAAGGCTGACAATGAGGTGAAGGTATTTTTGCATATAAAAGTATTCTAAGAAGTTTGCCACTCTCACAGATCTCACTGAGAAAATTAATAAAGCAGGTACAGGAGTAATGACAAAAAATCCAGGAGGAAGTTGTGGAAGACAAGAAGCAATGGTGAGCAGAGACATATGTTAAAGGTATATGGTTTATAGAAATATTGATTGAAAATCATTTGGGATATGTGAGAAGAGCAGAGAGGGGTAAAATGACGTCAAGAAAATAGTCTCTGTTGAGGAAGAATAATGGTATTGATTCACTCAATTAAGGGTAGCAAATGTGAATGGATTAAACATGTCTATTAAAAGATAAAGACTGACAGGTAAACATTAACACACATGAAGGAGGTGAAGTAATAATATAGGACAAAATAAAATACAAGGCAAAAACCATTTTAAGAAGCAAAGGTAATGGATCAGTCATGTTCTGGAAGGAAACACTTGAAGCGTTAATAGAAGAGTGACTAGTGAAATACATATTTATTTACAGAGGTATTGGCGGGCTGAAGGAACCAATAAGAGATGGCAAGGCACCCAAGGACTAGCCTAGGTCTCCAGAGGATGGGGAGAGGGTGATGTTCTTAGGATCCAGGGCAGTTGTGGCTGGAAGAGGGGGTAGTGGCTGCCGTCTTTGATAAGAAATGCAGCTATGTCCATCCCACAGCCCTGCAGGGAGAGACTGGGTGGTGGGCGAACTTGGAACTTGAGCTCACTCCCTTCCCACCCTCTGGTCTCCTGGAAGCCAGGGAGGGCAGGGGTCAGAAGCTGCAGTCCATCCGAGGCCAGCCTCTAGGGTACCAAACAGGGCAGAAAAGGGGGCTTGGGATGCAAGTAGAAAATCATCACCGAGATGTACATTTCATACATGAAAGGAACAACCACTGAAGAAATATCATGAGCACAGCTCTTATTATATGCAATAACAAACCTGAAAATCTATAAAGCAAAAATGATAGAACTATGAGGACAAGTGAGACAATCCACAAGGCTCTCTCATAAAGGATCACACTGAGATGGTGAGAACATCGGAAATCTTCATGATATGATCAAATAGTATCAATGAAAACAATAAAGCAAAATATTACTAATTAGATGGAAGTTTCTAATGATAACACTGGAGCTGATGAGAAGGGGTGAATGAAAGAATTTTGAGAGACTAGTATATTTTGGGAGAAAGAATACAGATGTAGTTAACACCAGAATTTCAGTAATATGTGTGTATGTGTTAATTTAAAGATAATGACTAGAAGAGCAGAAACAGAAGGTATAACTTTCAAGAAAGTAGAGAGGAAAAATGGAACAAAAAGAATTAAATGAGGAATGTCAGGATGGGAAACACAGCAAAAGTAATAAATAGAAAAATTAAACTGGGAAGAATAAATGCAAATGGATTATATTAATCTATTAAAAGATAGGGCCTCTCAAATTGGATTAAAACACAAAATCCAGCTATACTTTATTTACAAAAGACGTACCTACAACGGAATAAAGAGAAATGGGAAAAAAATAATAATACAAAAGATAGAACAGGCAAATGTAGACAAAAAGAAAAGTGTAACCGTTATGTGGGAAGATGTAATTGAGGGTAAAAATGTTAAAAAGAACAAAGAAGCGTACTTAATTTTGATAGAAGACACATTCCACCAAGAATAAATCACCTCTATTGGCCTAAAAAAGAAACTTCAAAATATTTAAATAAATCCATAAATATGGGGGATTTAACAACACACCCTTCTCAGGAAGTGACAGATCAAGTAGAAAAACAAGTGAAAAGGCTAAAAGCGTCCATTTTTCAGAGACTGAAAGTATTAGCACACGCACATGCCCTGCGGACCCGTGGTGAGCCCCAGGGAGGTCTGAGCCAAAGGCTGTAATCCCCGCTCTGAAATGGGGACAGTAACCCCAGAACCAGCTCAAATGCACATGTAGGGCTAGGGAGATGGGAGATGGGCTCCCGCCTCTGATGACCTCATCTGTCTCCCCAACATGGAGGCTACCTGGTGGACCTCTGAGGGTGGGACTAGGGCAAGAGTGGCTGTCCCTGCCCTTTGTGCCTTTCAGCTTTCTCACCGTGCAACCAGCTCTTTACTTTTGGGCTTTGGGGACACGAGAGAGGTCTGAAAATATGTATTTTAGGAATTAGTCTCACAATAGTAGCAGCCCATGTGTTCATACTGGTCCTGTGGACTCCTGAAAGAGGTCTTCTGGGGCACCTGGGTGGCTCAGTCAGTGAAGCATCCGACTCTTGGTTTCCGCTCAGGTCATGATCTCAGGGTTGTGAGATGGAGCCCTGCAGGGGAGTCTGCTTGAGAGTCTCTCCCCCTGCCCCTCCCCCACTCATGCTCTTCTCTCTCTCTCAAATAAATAAATAAATTTAAAAAAAAAAGAGGTCTGCTCCTCTCCTGGGGCCTTGGTGGAGGGGTTCCCTCTGCCCATAAGGCCCTCACTCTCTGACCCCTTCTCCTAGTGAGGGTGATTCCTAATCCCCCTTTAGACTCAGCTCAAAGCCCCTTGGTTGGTCACCTTTCCCTGACTTCTGGTAACTAGATCAATTACATACCCTAGACTCTCTCCTTGCCAGTATCTAACACAATTCTGGCTGTACCTGTTTCTGGGATAAACAGATTATTGGATCAATCCAACCAGCTTCTTGGCTATGATTAAGTTAGGGGAGGTGCACCATTTGATAGTGGACTCTGAAACTATATTCTCCTTTGAGTCACACCTGGTCAAACACCTCCCCCGCCCACCCACCCCCGCTGCCGACCTGACCTATCTCACTTTTACCTAGTAGGTCTGGGTCCCTCTATCCCTAGTTGAAAGCAACAATGTAGGGCAGAGGCCATCGCTGCTTGGAGCTCACAATGCCCCAGTGGTGGCCACCTCCCTGTCCTAGAATATTCGAGGCCAAACCTTCCAAGCACAGAGCCAAAAAAGACATCCTAAGACATCAGGCATCAGACAGGTGGTGAGCAGATCTTGTCTGATGGGGTCGGAGGTGTTTGGATTGGGGAGGGGGTAATCTATTCTGGACAGAGGGCCACTGGCTCTTCCCTCCCACAGCCCTAATCCCTTACTGTCTCTTCTTTGCTCAGCAGTTCCCTCTCCACATGCACCTTACAAGACTGCCCTCTCCTCCCTTCCCCTCCTGGCTACCTGCTCAGCCCTCCCCCTGCATCTGCTCCCACCCGGGCTTCTATCAGGACCACCAAGACTCCTGCCCTGGAGACCTCATCCTACAAATGGCCTGCAATGCCCTCAGGGGCCCTTGTGGAGGTAGATCTGGTATCCTGGCTCCTTGCCTCCCCATCTCCTACCCTGGTCTATGAATTTGAGGGTTGGGGTGTTTTGCCAAGTTTTCTCCAAGCCCCCCTTTATGCCCCAACAATACACCGAAAAGCATTTATCTCCATAGCTTGTGAAACAACAGGGGATCCGTGTGGAGCCAGCTCTGCAGGACTCCCCCAGGAGCCATGGCTCCACTGGGCACAACCAGGATGGAGAGGCTGCCAGCGCTCTGCCTGGAACCCAACCACGCATGGCAACCGGCACAGGGGCTGGTCATGGAGGATAACTCAAACATACACAGCCATTCTCTCTCTTCTCTCTCCTTTTAACATTTTTACCATGAAAAAACTTTCAACAGGGGCGCCTGGGTGGCTTAGTCAGTTAAGCGTCTGACTCTTGGTTTCGGCTCAGGTCATGATCTCAGGGTCATGGGATTGAGCCCTGCATTGGGCTCCTCACTGGGCTCTGCTTAAGATTTTCTCTCTCCCTATCCCTTTGCCTCCCCACCCGGCTCACATGGGCTCTCTCTCCTAAAAGCAAAAAGCAAAACAAAACAAAACCTTTAAACATGACAATAAGTATAAAGAACATCCATGCTTCACTGTCTGAATTCAACAAGCATTGACGTTTTGCCATATTTGCCTTTCCTTTCTCTCTCTCTCTGTCCCTCTGTCCGCATACACATGGCTAAACTACTGAAAAATACATCAGAAATATTGGGATACACCAGGAGGCATCTCCAACAAATCAGGATGCTCTCTCGCATTCGCACATACAATTCTCTTACCTGCAACAGTGATCATTTCCATGATAACATCAATAGTTATTTTCCTCCATATTCAAATTTGCATAAATGTCCTCAGAACATATTTTATAGACTAAAAAAAACCCTAGGATCGATCAGTAACAATGCATTGCAGTTGATTGTTAGATCTATGGACTAAGATGCATTTTTTAATTCTCTTTTAATTTAGATTAAATATATCCCCCTTTTTACTTTCTACTGCAAAATGGTATATATACAGTAAAGTGCACTAATGTTAAGTGTACAGCTCAATTAATACTTTTTATTGAAATATAATTCATATGCCATATAATTCACTTTTTTAGACTATACTATTCAATCGTTTTTATTGTATTCAGATCTTGGCTCGTGAATCACCACTACCTAATTCCATAACATTTTCATCACTGCAAAAAGAAACTGCATACCCATTAGTTTGTCCCTCTCCTTTCTCACTTCCCCCCAGCCCCCTGGAAACCACTAATTTAATTTGTCTCTATGGATTTGTCTGCTCTGGACATTTCATATAAATGCATGGCTTCTTCCACTTAGGATAATATTTTCAAGGTTTTTCCATGTCGTAGCACGTATTAGATTTCATTCCTTTTTGTGGTTGCACAATATTTTATTGAATGGACGGATTTTGTTTATCCGCTCATGATTGGTAGACGTTTAGGTGGTTTCACTTTTTGGCTACTATGAATAATGCTGCAATGAACATTCATGTACAAGCTTTTGTGTGGCCAGATGTTTTTGTTTCTCTTGGGTATAAACCTAGGAGAGGAATTAGTGGGTCATATGGTAACTCTATAATTAACTGAGTGAGGAAGTGGGGAACTGTCTTGCACAGCAGCTGCACCATTTTACATTCCTACCAGCAATGTGTGGGGGTCCCACTTTCTCCACATCCTAATTAGCGTCTTTTTATTATAGCCATCCTGAGTGGCTATGACATACTTGTGATTGATTTGCATTTCCCTAAGGACCAATGATGTTAAACATCTTTTTAGAAGGTGATTGGCCACTCTTATATCTTTTTTGGAAAGATGTGAATTCAAATCCTTTGCCCATTATTAAATTGGGGTTTTGCTTTTTATTGTTGAGCTGTAGGAGCTTTTAACAAATCTATTCTAGATAAATGTCCCTCATCAGATATATGATTTATAAATACGTCCTCTCATTCTGTGGATCTTTTCATTTTCTTGACGGTGTTCTTTGAAGCACAAAAAATTTAATTTTGATGAAGTCCAATCTATCTATTTTTTATTGGTTGCTTGTGTGTTAGGTGTCATATCCCAGAAATCATTGTTTAATTCCAAAGTCATCCAGATTTACTCTTATATGTTCTTCTAACAGTTTTATAGTTTCAGCTCCTACATACAGGTAAAAATTTTCTTCTGAGCACTGCTTTCACTGCAACCCATTTTGTTTTCACTCATCTCAAAGTATTTTCTAATTTCCCTTGAGATTTCTTCTTTGACCCACTGGTTCTTTAGAAGTGTGTTGCTTAATATCCACATATTTGTGAATTTTCCAAATTTCCTTCTGCTATTGATTTCTACTTTTAGTCCAATGTGGTTGAACATACATTGTATGATTTCAATCCTTTTAAACTTATTGAGATTTGTTTTATGATGTAACAACTGATTGATCCTGGAGAATGTTCCATGTGCACTTGAGAAGAAAGTGTGTTCTGTTATTGTTGTGTAGAATGTTCTATAGATATCTGTTGAATCTAGTTGATTTTGAGTTTTGTTCACATCTTCTGTTCTCTTACTGATGTTCTGTCTAGTTATTCTATCTATTATTAAAAGTGAGGTATCAAAGCCTCCTATTATTGTTGAATTGTTTATTTCCCCCTTTAATGACATCAGTTTTTGCTTCATGTATTTTGGGTCTCTGTTATTATGGGCATATATGTTTATAATTGTTATATCATCTTGATGGATTGAGTCTTTTATCATTGTAATATCTACTTCTTTGTTTCTCATGACAATTTATGTCTTAAAGTGCTTTTGTCTGATATCAGCATAGCTGTTCCAACTGTTTTTTGGTTAGTGTTTGTATGGTATATATTTTTTAACCCATTTACTTTCAAGCTATTTGTGTCTCTGAATCTAAATTGTATCTCTTGTACACAGAATATAGTTGGATCATGTTTTTAAATTTTAAAAATTGATTCTGCTAACCTTCCCCTTTTAATTGAAATGATTAATCCATTTATATTTATTGTAACAAGTATTGTGGTAGGATTTATGTCTGCTATTTTGCTCTATGTCTTGTGTTTTATTTGTTCCTCTAGTCCTCCCTTATGCCTTCCTTTGTGTTAAATATATATCCTCCATTGTACCATTTTAATTTCCTTGTCATTTCTTTTACAATTTTTTTGGAGTGATTTTCTTAGTGGTTACCCATGGGTTACAATTAACACCCTTAATTATTATAATCTAGTTTGGATTAATATGAACTTCGTTTCAATAATATATAAAATTTTGCTCCTATAAAGCTCTATTCCCTCCCCCTCCATTATGCTATTATTGTCATACAAATTATACATTTATATGTGTGTCCATCAACAGAGATTTATAAGCATTGCTTTCTGTAGTTGTTTTTCAAAATGAATGAAAGAAAGAAAGAGCTATAAACAAAAAATATATTTGTACTATCTTTTATATTTACCTACATAGTTACATTTACTGGTGCTATTTATTTCTTTGTGGGTATTCAAGTTACTATCTAGTGTCCTTTCATTTCAGCCTGAAGGACGTTCCTTAGTATTTCTTGTAGGGCAGATCTTCTAGCAATGAATTATTTGTTTTTTTAATCTGGGCATTTGTTAATTTCTTCTTCATTTTTAAAAAATACTTTATTTATTTGAGAGGGAGAGAGAGCACAAGCGGGGGGGAATGAGTAGAGGGAGAGAGAGAAGCAGACTCCCCGCTGAGCAGGGAGCCTGATGTAGGACTTGATCCCATGACCCTGAGATCATGACCTGAGCAGAAGGCAGACGCTTAACCTACTGAGATACCCAGGTGCCCTATTCTTCATTTTTGAAAGATAATTTTGTTGGACATAGAATTCTTGATTGATAGTCCTTTTTTTCACCCCAGAACTTTGAATATCTCATCTCATTGTTTTCATGATTTCTGTTAATCTTATTGAGGATCTCTGGTACATAATGAGTTACTTCTCTTTTGCCACTTTCAAGATTTTTTTCTCTTTTGTTTTGGCTTTTAATAGTTTGATTATAATCTAAGCGTGGATTTCTTTGAATTTATTCTACTTAGGCTTCATTGAACTTTTTGGATGTGAAGGTTTTCATCAGATTTGTTAAGTTTTCAACCATTATTCAGATACTTTTTTTCTACTCCTTTTTTGCTCTCCTCTTTCTCTGGAACTCCCATGTCAGTGAATTTTATATATTTAGATGCACATGTAACCACAGCTCAGGTCAATATGTAAATTATCCCCAGCCTTTGGAAGGTTCCCATGTGCCCCTTCTTATCAAATTACCCACACTCATCCCAAGAGTAACTTCTATACTAACTTCTATCACTATAAATTATTTTTTGTCTCTGTTCTTGAATTTCATATAACTGAAATAATATAGAATGAACTTTTTTTTTAAGATTTTATTTATTTATTTTTTAAGATTTTATTTGTCAGAGAGAGAGCGAGCACAAGCAGCGGGAGCGGCAGGCAGAGGGAGAAGCAGGCTCCCCGCTGCGCAGGGAGCCCGATGTGCGGGGCTCCATCCCAGGACCCCAGGATCATGACCTGAGCCAAAGGCAGACACTTAACCGACTGAGCCACCCAGGCATCCACAAGGCTTTATTCTTTTATCAAATTAGTTGTAAAAGCCAAAGTTTTGTTCTTTTCAAAATTTGACTTTTCAAACATCTAAACATCCAGTGAAGCTGGACATTTTTACATGATAAAGGACAACTTACTCTGTGACTTGCTTGTAGCTGCCCTTTGCCCGTTTTTATTGATGGGTTCTTTATTTTCTCACTATTGACTAGTAGGCACTTTGTTAGACTGATTATTCGCCCTTGTCTGCCATAAGTTGGAAATATCCTGCTCATTTTGTGTTTTGCCTTTTGACTTTGAACATGCCAATTTTGGATTTTTATTTTTTAACTAGATATTTGGTTTTTAAATTTAAATATTTTCTGGTTTTAGTATCATGCAAAATGGCCTCCTCTATCATATTCAGTTTTTGAGAACACTCCTGGGAATTTTCGAGCATTAATTCTATAGAGGATGCTCTGAACTTGCATGGGGTGCCCATGTCACAGCCCACAGATTCATGGATACAAACTGGTATGGCTTCCTGGAACCGAACCTGTTTTCCTTCTAGAGCCCTCCTTTGGGCAGTTGTGGAAAAGGGGCTCCTCCTCAGTGCTGGCTAGCCAGTCACTTGGGCCTTTCCCAGCATATTCCAGGCTTCCTCAGGCCCCTGTCTGGGAGGTGCTTCTGCATCTCAGGCCCGGAGTGGGGGCAGCTTCGCATTAAAGCCCTGGGAGCACGGGTCTGCTGGTCCCTATCTGGTGTTTGGCCAGGCCTCTGTCCCTGCTGGTATCGAGGACACACCAACCTCCCCTCTTGTCTCTGGCTGTCCCTCTGCCTCCTTTGTATCCCTAAAGACGACCTTCTGTGGGGCTGCTGCCCTCTTGTTAACCCCGGGACTCTCCCCGCTGCCCACCCCATTCTTGGTCAGGAGAGTATGAGTTGCTTCTTCACCCACATGTTTTCTTTTAAAAATTTTATTTAATTATTTGAGAGAGAGTGAGAGAGAGAGAGCACAAGTAGGGCGAGGGGCAGAAGAAGCAGACTCCTTGCTGGGATCATGGCCTGAGCCCAAGGCAGACGCTCAACTGACTGAGCCACCCAGGTGCCCCAGTCACACAAGCTCACCCTCTGCCCTCCCAGCAATTCCAGCTCATAATATCAGGACCACACCTGCTTCCCAGGCCCCACCAGGAAAGAGCACTGATTCTCGCTTCCCTGCAACCTGTCCTCCAGCCTGGTGCCAGGAAGGAGGAAGGCAGCTCTCAAACCTTGTTTCCCCAGTGACTCTTCCTCCTTCCTTGGGTGGGGGAGAGAAGGAGTAACCCTGATCACACGGTGCCCACCCAGACCAAACTCAGTCTTTCTCCCGAAAGTGCCCAGTGTCCCTGTCCCATGAACTGGTTCTTGGTCCACCCTATCTCCTCATCCTCCCCAGGATGAACATGGCCTGTGACCACCTCACCTGGAACTTTTCCTCTCCTCCGATCCCCTTCACACCCTTCTCCCTGCCCCATCTCTAACCCTGTCTGCTCACCCCACAGATAGCAAGGAGCCACCTGGAGGTGCCTTGTGGAATCAGCCCAGAGGGAAACTCCTGGCCGTCTGGCTTCGGAGAGCAGTTCTCATCTAAGATGGGGGCTAGTGCACCTACGGAACTAGCCAAGCAGAGCATCCACCCTACATCCCAGATACCTGAGGAAGACCATGAGGCTCCAGCTGTCACCACCTCCTGGGCACCTGTGCACCCTGTCTGTGGCTTCTGTGCCTGTCTGGGAGCCCAGCCTGCAATTGACCCAAACCTCTGGACTGTCATGGGGGCTCCCTGTGCTGTCCACTCCTGGATGAGATACCCAGCCCCTTGGAGTTACACGTGGGTGTCCTTTGACAGTCCTTTCTGGATGGGGCATCCCCCTCTAGCTACCCCAGTGCCTTCAGTCTGGCCTTGGGGCTTCTCCAGCTTTGATTCCCCAAGTAGGGAGCCAGCACCTGGCCACCATGACCTCCATTGTATTTCCTTACCCTATGGGACCACCACCCCCATACTCCTCAGTCCCTCTAACTCTGAACAGGGAGGCCTCTGGCCACTATCTCCAGGTGGAATGGCAGATTCCCGCCAACTCAGCCTTCCTGGCTGCAGTGGGTGGACTGTCCAGAGGAGCTGCTCACTTGGAGAGGTGCCAAGCCCCTCCATCAGAATGGGCCTCAGTTTCAGCATTTGAGCACCTTGCACCACCCTGCAGCCCAGAGCTCTGCCCTCTGCCCCCTTCCCCCACTGCGGACCCTCAGCCCGATCCCCACTGTCCCCGCTCCCCTCGGCCCCTGCAGGGCCTGCCGCCGCCTCTTCTAGCTCCGAGATGTTCTTGGGAGCCACCCACTCCAACACTTAGGGACCCGTGGGATCCAGTGCATGCTATGGTGCGCTATGCCTGAGGGTTTGCAGTGTTTATTTTAAGGTACATCTGCCCTCCTGTAATAGATAGAGGTAAAGCATGCATTCATATAAATTATTGAATGGTGACTGTGTTCTTAGAATTGAAATAAATGTTAGTGTGCTATCAATTGTATCTTTCTTATTTTTCATATGTTAGTGTATTTTAAGATCTAGCCTTACCTGTATATGTGTACGGCACAGTTCATTTATGTTTTCAAATTTATTAGCATAAAGCTTTCAATACTATTATTTCCTATCATTTGTATTACCTGCTGTATCCCACTTTTCTTTCCTAATATTTCATATATCAAAGGAAGGAAGGACAAAAAGAAAATCTTGCCATAGGTTTGTCTGTTGACACATTGATTCTCTCTTGTGTCTTCTGAAGTGTCTCTTCACCTCTTTATTTACTGTAAGCTTCTTGTTCATTTTGTAACTTCTTAAAGATGACACTCAGTCAATTCATTTTTCGCTTTTATTCTTTTCTAATATGAATTTTTAATGCTATAAATTTCCCTTTAAACATACCACTTTAAGTGCACCCTGCAGTAGTGATATGTGATATGTTTATTTTTGTATCTTTTTAAACAATCACCATTAAGTTGTCTTCTCGTTGTTCCAGACAAACCAGAATCCTCTCTGTGATTTTAAAAGCCTCTCGTAGATCTCTAGAATATCCCAATCACGACTGCATTTGCAGCTGCTATTACAGTAGACTACTAATTAAAGTGAGAGCAGTGTTTATATAATAGAGTTATAGCACGTTAACATGGGAGTTGTTCACTTCTACTATTCATACACTAACAGCATGTGTGCTAACCTGAAAACTAGTTCCATTGAGCAGCATTCTGAACAAAACTTTAAAAATCTCGTAAGTAGTGGTGTTTTCTTATACTGATCCTGAAAGAGAAATCATTAAAAATATGTTTTTGGAATTTGAAATAATTGATCTGGTAGGAGGTAGAATTCACCTTGAAGAACGTGCTTCTGTTCCCGGGATCTCCAAGTGCCTGGGAAATCCAGCCTATGGTAGGGGGTCCATGCAGGCTTCCACAGGGTGGGGAGGGGAAGAGGCCCGGGTCAGGAGAACCTGAGCAGGAGCGGCAGGGTAAGCATGGCCAGGCCTCTTCCTCAGGGGAGGATCCACGTGCTGTGAGCGTTCCTACACCCTGTGCAGTCCTCCACCTGGGAAGCGATTTCTCCCTCAAGAACGGACAGCGTTCCCTTCTCTTTACAACTTCCCTCTAGGCTTGGTGTTCTGGAGGATGCTTTCTCTAAAGAAGATGTACATATGCCTTTGACTCAGACTGAGGCTTGTCTTGGACTGTGAAGATACCTTCCTCTTTTTGCACAGATTACAAAAGTCTGAACAGACCTGAGAGACTGCTGGTGACAGGTACTCATGGGACTAGACACCCCGAGGAGGCCATGGAGGCTGGGGTTGGCCTCAGGAGGTAGAGCGCTGCTTGGCCATCACCTCCCATAGGGTCCCAAGGACCAGCCCAGACCAAGTCGGGGAGCCTCTTTGTGTGACCACAGCCCACCACAGACCCAGCTCCACCAGACACACAAAGCACAGGGAGCCACTAACGGTCACCTGCCAGTTGGGACTGGACCCTCAGTAGCTGCTTGGGAGGGAAGTCGAGGACCGTATAAAATTTGCACCCCTGCCCCCTGCGGCCATGCAGTGCTCTGCTTGGGAGGTGTGCAGCCACCCCCCTGAGCCTCTGCCCTCCCTGAGGAATGCAAGGGGTTGCTGCGTTGGGAGCATTAGAACAGGGGAGGGGAGGAAACCAGGCAGGGTGCGGACATGAGCGCCAAACCCAAAGCCAAAAACGGACACCTAAGTGGTGGAGCTGATGCAGGCACCCCTCTCTGTCTTGTTCTATAGCCTGCTTTCCCCACCTCCCCCGGCCCCTCTCCCCTCTGAGCTCACAGAACTTGACTCATTATAAAGCCTGGGTGTTCCTATGCCAACCTTACAGTTTTCCCACATTCTTATACTTTGTACTCTATTTCACACTAGCTTTTGTTACTTCAGTGACTATATTTTCAAGGGATGCATTACATATTATATAGAATCACTTCAGAAAATGAGAATTCAGGGTCACTCGTCATACATACAATACACACGTTGATACAATGAAAACAACGTGATGACGCTGTGGCCAGATATCCACTGCTATGAGCCTGTCTCCAGCCTGGTCTTGCTTTGATAATGAGATCGGCAGGTGTAGGAGTTGGGGCCAACCGCCCCGCGCCGTTCTCTCCAGTGTCACACGTGAGTCCCTGATCCCCGACTATTCTTTGACAGATGGCACTGGGGACATCTGGCCTTGGCCACTTCTGCCTCTGCCTGCCCCAAGCTCCCCACGAGCCGTTTCCCTTCTGTCCATTGTATAGGGCAGGGGTTGAATGGAAGTCTCTGCTGCATTCCCAGAAGGAGGGACCCAGGCCTATAAAAAGAGCCACAAGCTCCTCACCTTATGTCCCTTCCTCTTAGGTTTCTGACTTTGTTTCCCAGGCCCTGCTCCATCACGCTGCTGGCCCTTGAAAACAAGATGCCCTCCCTTGTTGGCAGCTACTTCATCTTGGACGTGCTGGTCCACCAGTCCTGGGGAAGGTTGCTTCCGCCACTGTCACTGCCAGGCTGGGCTAGCGCACCTCCCCGATGACGCTAACATCTCCCCACAGCCAAGTGAGGATGACTCATGGGGGCAGGGGCTAGGGTGGGCAAACCTCACACTGGGCTCATGTGCCTGTCCTTTGGCTGTGCTCTGCACCAAAGAACTGAGGTTCCCTGACAGAGTCAGCTGATGGGAGGCACCGAAGACCTTAGAGGGAGGGAAGAAGGGACACGGCCAGGATTGTTCCCACTCAGTTTGCCTCCTGGGCTCCCCTGGGCAGCCCCTTCTAAGGCCATTCTGATGCCCTGAGTCCTGGGTTCTGGTAGCATCCTCTCTCCCCTCGTCATTCAGCTGGGAGTGGGGGTTTCTTGCTGTTGCCTTGCTGTCCCACCAGGCTTCTCAGCTCTTCCATTACCTGTGAAACCAATTCTCTGAAACACATTCCCTTGGTTTATAAGATCTCCAGGGGCTTATCCCCTGGCAGACTGGCTGCGCCGCATGGAAACGCCAAGGAGGAAGAAGGAAGGTGAGGACCTGCACCCTTGACAGGACGCTGACTAGGGGAGACAGGGCAGCCCTGATGTGGTACGGGACTCTGGGTCTGGGGAATCCCAGAACCTTCCCGCTCTCCCGGTGCTACTTGGCTAGTTAGCGCTTAGTGCCCGTGGAGTGTCAGGGTGGGAAAGGGTGGTGCAAGGAAGGGACCAGTCAGGGCAACTGGGCTCAGCTGCACAGCCAGCCTCTGGAGGGTGTGGCCACCGTCCAGCCAGAGGCCACCAGGGACACAGCTGCCACTGACAGGTGGGCTTCTTACTCCTTTCCAGTGACAGAGACCATGGGGTGTCTCATGGAGGAGGTCAGAGAAAAACCATGACTGGATTTGGGCTTTGGCTGGGTGGCTTGGGGGGTGTCTAAGGAAGCAGGGATCACTCTGCATGGTTATTGCCAGAATGCGGAGACAATTCCATGATGGGCTTTTCTGGATAAATCGTATCTACATGGAGGAGAAACCAGCACGGAGACAGAAACTCACGTTAGCCGCGAGAAGGGGGCATGGGTGTTTTGTCTGGGTGGAGGCGCGACTGTGGGGTGGCCTGGCCGTCTCACTCCAAGGGTGGTCTCAGAGGGACCTCACCTGAGGTTGGTGTTCTGTGAGGCTTCTGTCCCACAGAGAACAGCACTGCCCAGCTGGCCACACCAGACCAGCTTCCGGATGGCAGGGCTGCCCCTTTTCCTTTCTCAAGAAGGATTATATAAGACATTTCCGAGTACGGCCTTCCCCAGCTCAAGCCCCGGTAAGGCCCTGCGTGGCCAGCTGGACCCAGCTCAGGAGCCCCTTCGCCAGGCTCACAGACCGATGGCGACAAAGCCAGCCCCTGTGCCAGCTAACCGAATCCTTGCTGCAGTCCTGGTAGAGTGGCTGGTACTATTGTCCCCATTTTCCAGATGAAGAAACTGAGGCACAAGGAGGTGAAGGCCTGAGCTAGGGCCATGCTCTAGAAAGCGGCAGAGCTGGGCCTCTGGGACAGGCTGTCTGTCTCCCGATTCCATGCTCCTGACTGTCACGCGCCCCACCCCTGGTGACCCAGACCCTCCTGCCCCCGAGAGACCCACCATCCTCTTTAGTTCTGCACTTCTGTGTATTGTGCTCACTGCCCTGGGTGCCTTAGCTTTACGGTGACGACAGCGGGAACGGTGGCATCACCTGAGAACCTACTGTGTGCCCGGTGCTGAGCTGGCACAAGTCAGCCCTTGCAGGCTGCACCACAGCCCGGTGAGGCAGGGGTTCCCTCACCATTTCACAGATGGGGATGCCGAATCACAAGGTGGCTACACGTTTGAGGTCCCCTCAGCCCAGCAGCCTGCAGTCCGCTCCCTCGGCAGGACAGGTCTCATTGTCGCCACAGGGAGTCCCCCATGCCCGGTCCCTCACCCAAGGGCAGTCCTCTCGTCCTCGCCCCCACGATTCCTACCCATCCTGCTACTGTTCCTGGGCCCACCTTCCCTGCTGCTCTGGCAGCTTCTGGCGGAGGCAAGGGCTCCGTGCGAGGTATGAGCAGAGTGTAGATGACAGGTCGTCAGGGGTGGGCTCAAGGGAGTCGGAAAAGGGCCTGCCTGGTGCACGCACGAGGCCACAGACTCGGGCTGGGGTGAGAGCAGGAAGCAAGCGCGGGGGCGAGGGCTGTAACTTCAGACTCTGGTGGCCAGGTTGAGCTGGATAGCCAGACACATCATCGGGGACTCACTCCCAGGCACCAGCCTGGGCTGGAGGGTCAGAGCAGTAGGCAGTGGCCCCCAACCCATAGCCCCGACCCTGAGAGCCAGGAGGGCTGGCTGAGTGCAGGTGATGGTCTGACACTGTGCCCAGACTCAGGGGCACTTGTTGGCCTATTTAAGAATTCAGGTCTGGCCAGCAGCCATCCTTTTGTAAGAAAAGCCACACTGCGAAATGGCTCGGGTTAGCAATGCGTGGTCAGTGGTGGGATTGGTGACTCCTTAGTCTGTATAACAGGCTGAAAGCAGGCTCTCCCTGTCCCTGGGGGGACCATCAGGGTCTCAAGGTCTGTGGATTGCCCCAAACCTCAAAGACCCCTTTTCCCCCGTCTCCTCTTAAGCTGCCCTCTGTCCAGCCCTAACCAGAAGGATGCTGGCTGCCCGATGTTGGCCACAAAGGTGCTGACACATCATCATCTGCCAAGCAAGTCTTAAGGTGAGGGGGAGGCCATGGCACCACAGACTTTATCTAGCTCACAGATGGGCATGTGAACTGTCTTCCTCAAGAATATTTGTTTGCTAGGAGGAATCTGGTGTATCTCAAGATACCCAGGTGATGAGACTGGATGTCAGCATGCCTGCCAGCACTTCTGCAAACGTAGGCAGGTTAGTCACCAAAAAGAATTCGATCATTCGCAGGACCACACTTGGCTTTGCAGGAGAGGAGGCCAGAGTGCACCAGGCTGAGGGGGGATGCAGGGCGGCAGGCAGGCCGACTCCAATGCCGTGGAGTTCCTCATGCCGGCCACCATGAGGGCGCCCAGGGCTTTTTTAAGAGCAGGAGTCCATGGGAGAGTTGACAAGTTGGTGTCCCCTGCTGGGAAGCAGCCAGCTGCAGCTCAGCCTGTCCATCAGCCTGTCCACATGGCCGGAGCACTGGCCTACCCTTGTGAGGCTCCCCTGAGGTAGATGGCCCCAGAGGTGCTGAGTGGAGCCCTACCAGGAGCTGAGAACTAGCCGTGCCCACCTGTCCCTCAGGCAGCACTGCCAGGGTGGTGGGTGGCCTGGTAGTGACTGCATGCCAGTTGTGGGATGGGCAGATGGAGGCCTGTGCTGCCCACTGGGCTTGAGCCCAGACAAGATTCTTTAGTGAAATCTTTGGGCCGGGGGTGCTGGTGAGTGAGGATTTTGAGAGCTCTGATGTCACTCTGCCTTAATATTTGTGGACCTGGTAGAAGGGAGGCCGGAGCTGAGAGTCCGGCCTAAGTCATCCTGCTGGGCGCCATGCTTGGCCAGAGCAGCGGGAGGGAGCTGTGCCTCCTTGGGCTTCCCGCGACCATCTGCAGGCACCAGGTGGGCTGCATACCAGCCCCTGGCGCACTGCCTCCACCCCATGCTCAGGCCCCTACACGCCCCCTTGCAGAGCCCTCTGCATATGAGCGGACAGGACTCTGGACCAGAATGTGATAAGGTATGCAGTGCATCCACCCAGCTCTCTGCCTGGGAGATCCAGTTTCCACATGTGCCTCACCTTTCCCACCTGCGGGAAGAACAGGGCAGTCACCCACAGGGAGTCCTGGAGAAGTCTCTGGTGGACGGTGGGAACCTGGGAGCAGGCTCCTAGGGACCCACTCCAGGCTCTACATTGCCACATGATTTTGGTGCTGTCTCCTCATCTGGAAGTAGGGTCACTCCAGTATCCACATGACAGGGCTCTCAGGGGGATTAAACGGGTTGATGCAGGCTCAGAGCTGGACACACAGTGATGCAGTCTGTGCTGTGGGCTCTCCGTGTGGCGGTGGCCGTGGTGAGGGCTAACTCAGCAACAGAGGACACTAACAAGGAGTGGGATGGCTCCAGGGCTCTGCTGACAGGGGCAGATGCTCTCAGCAGGTCTGATTTGCCCCTGACTGAGGTCACTGGGTTGTGGGAGGGGGCGGGATTGTTGGAGGGAGCAGAGGCTGGGAAAATGAAAGCCTCAGCCAGCTTTGACCACACACACGGTGTAAGAGCTTCGCATGGGTCATTCCATGGAATCCTCACATTCCAGCCCTGTAAGGAGGCACTAATAAAATCCACACCAACCTCCCCATTCTACAGGAAATGGAGGCCAGGAAAGAGTTCATAACCTGCTCAAGTCACACAGCCAGCAAGTGCTGGATCTGGGCTTCAAACCCATCTGCCACCATCCCAGCCCAGGGGCCTGCTTTGTCTAAAAGGGGACATTTTCTGGGTTGAGGTCAGGACTGATCTCCAGCAGGGGCAGGAGGCCAGGGCATGAGGTGTCTCAGTGGTGTGCAGACACGCACTAATGGTCACTGACTCACGCGGCGACAGACTTCCCATTGCCTCCCCATCCTCCTTCTCGAGGGGTGAACTCAGTGAGCCACAGGCTTCTTTCCCCTCTCCAGTCTGTGCTGGGCTTCCAGGGAGAGCTCCTATCTGGATTTAACAGCTGTTTTTTAGTATATTCACTTTTGCAACTACCTTCTATTGAGGATGAGTGATGCTCATTGACATGAGCTCTGTTTCCCCAAATGACACAAGCTATTTCTTTCAAGAACACCTTAAGTGAAAAAACGTGAATATAAGCAAGCAAAGCGGGATACAAGGGACACAAGCATATGCAAGGTAATCATCATGTGGTGTCCCTGAGCTCTCAGAGGATCAGGAGGGCCAGGGGGAGGCAGTGGGGAGGAGCAGATTCAGGGAGGATGGACTCAGCACCAGGCCTGCCTCCATCACACCCAGGGTATCCCTGTGACTTTCAGTTAGGTCTTGAATTACTGTTATGCCAAAGGTGGGCTGGTTTGGAGGGTGCTGCCTTCTCCGAGGTGCCCCCCACACGGCCAGGTGTGAACTGTGCGTGTGCCACAGAGCTGATATCCCAGGCAAGACAGTCCTGACCATGCCTCCAATGTTCCAGTCAATCCTGCCAACCTCATGTGGCACAGAGGTGGCCAGACAGCGCTATACATAGGCTGACATACTCTCTCACTGTTTCCTCTTAATGATCTCACTTCCTGCTAAGCATGGCCCCGGGAGGCTTCGCAGCCCCAGGCAAAGTCTTGGCCACTCACCATCACAAAACTCCAGGAGAGTCCCTCTGCTCTGAGCAACAGTGAAACAGCAGAGCTGGTCCCCTCCCAAAATGCCAGAGCCCTGCTGGGGAGGGATGAAGACGACCCCAGTGCAGAGAGGCTTCCTCCCAGACCCATCAGACCCATCCACCCTGAAGGATGGGGATCACAGCCAGGGAAGTATACTAGGAGACAGGACAGCACACGAGGGGTGGTGAACCCTGAGACCCAAGCTGGAGGAGGTGACATAGAAATGGCATGAGCTAGTACCTGGGCCACCATGAAGGTGGCCACTGTCCCCAGAGGTAAGGAGCTCAAAGGGAAAGAGTTAAGGTACCAGGTGCAGGCCATGAAGGAAAAGCAATGCAGGAAACCCAGAGTGTGTGGAGCAAGACTTGGCAACAGTCACATCAGGAATGAAAGGAGATGTGACAAATATCCTCCGGGGGACAAGAGAATGTTGCTAATACAAAGCAGGAGCAAGCAGTTAAAAGAAGACCTTAAGAAAATGCCGGAATGGAAATATAATAAATGGAAACAATGAAGACCTTAATAGATCGGAAAAACAGACTTAATGAGCCGGAAGATGAGGTAGAGGAACATGCTCAGAAGGCGGGAGGAATAGAGCTGGAAATGTAAGAGAGAAGTTCAGAGATGTGGAGGATAGATGCTCCAACACCCAAATGTTAGGATCTCAGCAGAAGACACACAATTAATGTAGCAGAAAGAGTGTTCGAAGATATGATGACCAAAATTTTCTAGAGTTAAAGATTGAAAAACAGAAGAATGGAGAATGAAAACACCCACCCTGCAGACACATGATGAGATTTAATATCCTCAAGTAGGAAAACACCTCTGAGAGGTTCCTGGGAGAAACACTCTCCCACCCACAAGAAGCAGGACTCGGGGTGCTGCCAGGCTTCCCTGCCGCCCAGGCAGGCACAAAGACGAAAGACAAACACAGTTGACCCCTGAACAATGCAAGGGTTAGGGGCGCCAACCCCCTCATGCAGGAGATAATCCACATATAATTTCTGACCCCCCAAAACTCACCTGCTAATGGCCAACTAACACATATTTTGCAGTTGTGTGTGTTATATACTGTATTCTCACAATAAAGTAAGGTAGCAAAAGAAATAAGAAAATTGAGAAGGGAAACTACACTTATGGCACCGTACCCTACCAAATCCAGGCCAGAGTGGACCCTTGCAGTTCAAACTTGTTTTGCTCAAGGGTCCACTGTATTCTCAAAGTGCTGACAGAAGACGCACGGAAACCTGAGCTTCCAGCTGAGTGGTCATTGACCGTGAGGGCAGCCCACGGCTGCAGAGGGCCTGCTCCATAAAGACCCCCCTCGGGAAGCACTTGGGGGGAATAGAGCAAGATAAAAAATGCAGCGAGAGAGTGCTGAGACGGGGGCAGGGTAGGAGTGAGTCAATGACATAGTAACTCTTTTATCTAAAAGAGTAAAAGGAGAGGGAGGGAGAGAGAGCACTAAATCTATAAAGATCCAGAATGAAGAGTCTAGATGCCTACAGGTCTGCTGTGCTGAAAGCATGCTCAAGTAACCGTCTTATTGGCTGGGCGATAAATCTGCTGATAAGCTTAGGAAACTGGCAGGGAGAGAGACACTATACTACAGATCTTCAAAGTCACTGGTTATCCCTTGAAAACTGAGAATAATATACAAACCAGCAGAAGAAAACTAGATGCATCCAGGGGAAAGTGAGTAGGAGAACAAGGCAGCAACAAGATACATTAAATGGAAACCAGGAAGAGCAATGACAGAACTGAGTCCTAACAATAACGACAAGAAATGTAAATGGACTTCAAGTCATTAAAAAGCCCTGATTCAGCAACACCTCTAAAGGGGGAATATCCAAAACACAAGGATTCAGAGAGGAAGAGCATGAAGCTATACGACTATGCACTAGGCAAATACAAAATAAAAACAAATTTGAGGTCCTCATACCTAAACCAGATAAAATTTACGCCAAGGAGAACTGTCATACAGGAGAAAGGGAGGGGATTACATTCAGGTGAAAGAAATAATAGAGCAAGGGCATACAAAGGTAGCAAACACGGGCATGCCTCAGAAGACTGCAAATGTGAAGAACCGCCCTCCACCAGCAGAGCGCCATGGGAAAAAAACATGGCCCCATCTCATCAGCAAAGGCCAAATGGGGAGCGCAGACTTCCACCCTTGCCTAGCTATAAAGAGGTGCCCCTCCTGGGCCCAGCAAGGTCATATCCGTGGAGGCCTAGAGGGAGCCTCACCTGCTCCCACCCTGGGGGTGAGCAAGACACTACTCCTCGTCAAGAGTGGCCAAGTGGGGAACCTGGACCTCCTTCCACACCTGGCTGTGACAAGGCAATCCCCCTTTTCTACCAGCAGCCTGGTGTCAGAGGAGGCCAGCTAAAACAGAAGCTTTAAATAAGACCAGAGCCTCAGCATAATACCCAAAATGTCCAGGATACAACTGAAAATCACTTGTCATGCTAAGAACCAGAATCTCAATCACAATGAAAAAATTTAGTCACAGACTAAATACAAGAGGACATGGATGTGGAAATTACCTGACCCTTTGAAGCCACCATCATAAAAGATGCTTTTATTATTGTTAGGACTCAGTCCTGTCGTTGCTCTTCCTCGTTCCCATTTAATGTATCTTGCTGCAATTAAAGCAATTAAAACCACACTTGCAACGAAAATAGAAAGTATCAGCAAAGAAATGGAAGATATAAAAAAAGAACCAAATGGGAATTTTAGAACTCAAAAATAACTGAAATTTTAAAAAAGGAACTTCAATGGATGGGCTCAAAGTAGAATGGAGAGAACAGAAGAAAGAATTAATAAACTCCAAGACAGAATGATGAAAATGATCTGGTCCAAACAGTGAGAAAAAAAAATGCACAGAATCTTAGGGACAGGTGGGTCTATAACAAAAGATCTAACATTTGGGTCACTGAAGGCCCAGGAGAGGAGAGAGAGGGTGGGGCTGCAAAAGTAGTCAACGAGATAATAGCAGGAAATTTCCCAAATTTTGCAGAAGACAGAAACCTACAGATTCAAGAAACTGAGCAATCCCAAATGAAGTAAGTTCAAAAAAAATTCACAGCAAGATACGTCATAGTCCAACTACTGAAAACTAAAGATAAAAAAAGTCTTGAAAGTAGTGAGAGAGAAATGACATCTAATCTGTAAGAGGAAAACAATTCGAACGATGTGTATTTCTTCAAAAATCTATATAAAGAGATACATTTAGGGACGTCTGGGTGACTCAGTCGGTCAGGTGTTAGAGTCTTGATTTTGGCTCAGGTCATGATCTCAGGGTCATGAGATCAAGCCCCATGTTGGGCTCCTCTCTGGGCGTGAAATCTGCTTGAGATTCTCTCTCTCTCCCTCTGCCCCTCCCCCCAGACCCCACTGTCAGGTGTTCTCTCTCTTTCTCTCTCTCTCAAAAAAAGAGAGAGAGAGAGAGAGATATTCAAAAACATTACAGATAAATGTTCAAGAAACCCTTGGGAAGGCAGGTGAAAGAAGACAGAAATGAAAAACAGAGGGGACAAGTAGAAAATGAAAAATGAAATAACAGATTTAAGCCCTAACATAGCAATAATTATATTAAATGCTAATAGTCTCACATACAGTATGATTCTATTTATACAACATTCTCGAAATGCTGGGAGTACAGACATAGAGAACATACTAACAGTTGCCAGGAGTCAGGGATGGTGGTGCAGGGGGAAGGGCTAGTACAAAAGAGATCTTTGTTGGGAGAGAGTAATTCTGTGTCTTGACTGAGGTGGTGGTTTCAGAAAGCCGCACGTGTGACACGATCACACAGAACTATATCCACATGGCCCCAACCTCAGGCGCCCCATTTGCTGTTACCCTGGAGTAAGGCAAGGTGCAACCATGGGGGGAAATGGGTGAATGGCGCATGGGACCTCCCTGCACAGCCTTTGCAACTTCCTGGAAACCTATAATTTCACGATTAAAAAAAATCACAGATTATAACTTACACATATTTTAAAAGGTCAATACACTTGTAAATGAAGGAGAAATAATCTGTCTCTACTATGTGGATCCTTGGGTACGCCTTCCTAGAAGACGTGATGGCATCAGATGTCGAACTATGATCAAGAAGTCAGGATCTGAGAAATAATATCAGAGCCATTTCCATTTTAAAAAAATACAGGAAAATGAGAGGGGAGGTCACAGTCACTGGTGTGGCATGACATTAAAATGGTTGCAAACATACTTTGTGTCTCTGTAAAATGAGTTCTTTTCTAGGCTTCAGGAACTATCCTTGGTTTCTCACCTCTATGAGCCGCCAGGGGGACAAGTGAAGGACAGGGAAATCAAGGGCAGTCCTCCAATGGGAGGGACACCTGCACAGTGTAAATCACTTAGTTTCCACAGTCCTGCCCATGAGAGGCGAGTAACACTCTTCCAACATACCAGAAAAGCCCCAGAATACTTTTGAGACTCTATGCAGCATGCCCACTGGAAAGGACACCTGGCTCCCCTGGGGGCACTGCTCCCCTGAAGTCCTTTCCAGCATCTTCTTTCGTGTGTCCACAGGTGCTTCTTGCTCCTCACGGCTCGTTCCACACTGCTGTCCTTTGAAGATCACATCAGACTATGTGGTTGCTACTCCCTCTGGCCATGGTCCTCTCTCCTCATGTCTTAGGATTCAGCAGCTGATCTAGCAGCTTTCTTCCCCACTTCTCCTGCCCTATTTCTTTGTAATTCCCACATCCACATGGATGGATGCAGCCAGCTCTCTGTTCTTTTTCCTTCTCAGTGCCAGTCATCTCTTAACTTACCCCAATCATCCATGGGAGTCATCCACTCCCATGGCCAAACCCAGATCTCGTCATTTCTCTAAGTATACACATTCCTCAATAAATGGAGAGCATTTCCTTTTCCAACCAGTAGCTCCCATCTTCCCAGATCATTTTTTCAGCCAAGGGTGGTGGGCCCTACTAGGACCTTCGGCAGAGCAGTTTTGAGCCACAAACTAAATATACATACAGCTCAGTGGGTGGATTGTAAACATTGTGTCAACTGATAAAGAGCAAAGAAACCTGAGTTATTGTAATAGGTCACTAGTGTAATTTCTAAACACAAGCAAGCAAAACTCACTTTACAAGACTGCATGCTCACATATTTGAGGACCTGCATCAAACATACTACGGTGCAGGCCCATGACAAAGGCAGGAGAGAGGAAAGGGTGCAGGTAAAAGAAAATAAAAGTGAAAAGAGATAACAAATAGAGGGCCTTGCCCGGGCCAACAAGAGTGTGCTGTGTACTAAAGAGCAGTGAACAACTTACATCTGAGATCCTTCAAAAAATCAGAAGTCACACCTAAGAGTCTGGGCAGACCCACAGCTCCCTAGGCGTCATGGAATACATCTCCCATGGTTGGGGCAGGTGACAGGGGGATTGACTGATGAGCACTGGAAGAGGTGACAGCAGGCCCTGCAGGGTAGCTGAGGGGAGCAGGGTCAGTGGGGATCGGGCTGAGGGTCCTCAGTGGGGGAAGGGGGCAGAGGGCAGAGCTCTGGGCTGCAGGGTGATGCAAGGTGCCCAAATGCTGAACCTGAGGCCCTGAACCTGAATTCTGATGGAGGGGCTTGGCACCTCTCCAAGTGAGGAGCTCCTCTGGACAGCCACCCACTGCAGCCGGGAAGGCTGAGCTGGCGGGAATCTGCCATTCCATCTGGGGATAGTGGCCAGAGGCCTCCCCGTTCAGAGTCGGAGGGACTGAGGAGTATGGGGGTGGTGGTCCCATAGGGTAAGGAAATACAATGGAGGTCATGATGGCCAGGTGCTGGCTCCCTACTTGGGGATCAAAGCTGGAGAAGGCCCAAGGCCAGACTGAAGGCGCTGGGGCAGCTGGAGGGGGATGCCCCATCCAGAAAGGACTGCCAAAGGACACCCACGTGTAACTCCAAGGGGCTGGGTACCCTATGCAGGGGTGGACAGCACAGGGGTTTTATGTGTTGGTGCCACACAGGCACAGAAGCTTCACGTCTGCCCCAGAGGCAGCTGGAGGTACGTGGATTTCCTTTGAGGGGTGGGAGGCCAGGGGTACGTGTTTCTGCATAGCTTGTTCCTGAGAGGCTGCCCCCATTGTGGACAGGACCCTTCCCGTTCTTCCCAAGCCTGGGTACATGTGGCCAGCTTGCCGTCCTGGCTCCCCACCTGTGGAGTGGACGGAGGCTGGAGGAGAAAGAAGAGGTACAGGAAGGGTGTGTGTGGCAAGCCTGGGGAGGGGCCAGAGATGTCAGGAGAGGCCCAACAGCACAAACTAGTTTTGGGTCGAGTTGGGGCTTGGGGAGTGTGTAGCATTTCTTTGAGTTAAGTTGTCCTTTCCTGTCCTTATGAACCCCCCACCCGCACCCCAATGTGGAAAACAAGAACCTGAGAGGATTCACGGCCAGGCTCTGGGGACACCTGGGTCGGTACAAGGAAGAAAATGAGGAGACAAATTCCAAATCCCTCCCTTGCAACAGTCAGAAACATAATGGAAATGGGCAGAATAAGGGGCTCTCCTTGGAGAGGGAGAAGGTACCCATCCACCTTCTCAACACACCCCCCAGACCAGGTGCCCACCTCCCGGAGCCTTGCTCAACAGGTCAGTAAGTGATAAGCAGAAGTGTGCCAAGGTCAGGGCCATATTTCAGAAATGCACTCCTCCTGACGGGCAGAGACCAGACTGGAAGAGCTTTGCCCCAGAGGGAGGAAGAACAGGAGGGGTGGTAGCAGCAACTTAGGGCAGAGGTGACAGCCCTTAAACCTAACGGATGCAGTGGACAGGGAGAGAAGTGAGGGGCTTCAGCTATGTTTAGGAGACCACACTGGAGTCCTTAGCAAGCAGGTGTTGAAGAAAGAGTCCAGAACGGAGCCTGGGTAGAGATAGACCAACAGACACACCAAGAACAGGGGCAAACAATGGACTTGGGGAGGACAGCCTGTTCTGTGTGAGTCAGTTTTCCTCCACATTTCCCAGGGCAGCTGATTGCATTCAAGGCCTCAATTCTTCCCTCTCCCTGTAGCCCCACCCCAGGTGACCCACTCAGGCTCCAAGCTCAAGGGACGTGGGCAAGTATGATGTGAACAGAGGTTTTAGAGGGGTTCTTTCAATCTGGCCAGAGCCTCTGTGATTGCCCTGAGAACATGCTGAGGGAGCGTAAGAGAATGAGCACAGAGCTGAGGCACCCCACTGGTTATGGGTCAGCCCTGAGCCAGTGGACCTGCAGACACATGTGAGCCCAGGAGAGGTGGAGTCAGTCCCACTGAGCCTTGAGCGGTGTGGCCTGGGATTTGGAGTTGAGCACACTCTCCAGGTGATTCTCATGCACACTAACCACTGGGAAGAACTGGCCTCACTGAGCTGCAGGGCCTGCTGGACCCCAGCTGGGAGCAGAGCTGAGTTGAGCAGAACCCGGTAGGTTTGTAAGCTACGAGACATTTGCTGTGTGCTACAGAGGAGCTGGTGTTGTTATTGTCACACGGAATTATTTTGCAATAGATGACGGACACAATTTCCCCCACCCCTAACTTCCCCAGTACATTCCAAGGGCTACTGCAATAAAAAGTCAGAGAGGATAAAGAAGCAGGGTGCTCCATCCTGTTCCCTTCCCTCCAGGACACATTCTGAGGGACGAGCCAGCAGGACACCCTGGAGGGGAGAGGACAGCTGTTCTCATCCCTGCCCCCCCCCCAGTGGGTAGAACAGTAATGACATGAAGGCAGTCATGGGAGGGGTGTGGGCACAGGGCCTGGTGGAGCGGTCAGCTGCCCTCTAGACAGAAGAATTGTGCTGTGATTCAACACGCACACCTGAAGACGTGAGGTTGGGATGTAGAGCAGAATTCGACTATGAACAGGATCCAGGTGGGAATGCAGATGTTTAAATAGATGCTTCCATGGACGTCACAGGCAATAAAGACTGGCAATGAAGAGCAGAGCAAAGGGGCCCCAGGAGCAAATGGACCAGATGAACCCACACCATGCTTTGCACATGGGAGCCTCACTGCCCACCTGGTCTGGATTCAGCCTTCACTGCACAGAGGATGGGGAACCTCTGAATAGGCTTGCACCACCTAAGAAAAAATTTCCCCCAACAAATAAAATGGGGACAGATAGAAATGATGTCCAGTGATGGGGGGGCGGAGAAATACAAGTTCTTAGTATTGAATAAGAACATTCAAGTCCATTGAAAAATGGGGAAAACCTAAAACAAAAGCCATTTGTGGGTTGAAAAAAAAAGTGCTCATGGATTAGAAAATTGATATTGTTAAAATGTCCATACTCCCTAAAACAATCTGCAGATTTGATGCAATCCCTAGCAAAACTCCAGTGGCATTTTTCACAGAACAAACAATCCTAAGTTTTCATAGATGCACAAAAAAACAAAAACAAAACCAAAAAACAAATAGCCAAAGCAAATTTGAGAAAGAACAAACCTGGAGGCATCACATTCCCTGATTTCAAACTGAATTACCAAGCTATAGTAATCAAAATAGTACAGTATTGGAATAAATTCCAATAAATTCCATAGATCCATGGAATAGAGAGC
The DNA here is from genome assembly GCF_037043125.1 of Eumetopias jubatus. Taxonomy (NCBI): domain Eukaryota; kingdom Metazoa; phylum Chordata; class Mammalia; order Carnivora; family Otariidae; genus Eumetopias; species Eumetopias jubatus. The sequence continues at coordinate 159,800,152 of NW_028274807.1, forward strand.
CCAGAAATAAGTCCACCCATCGATGGTCAATTAATTTACAACAAAGGAGTCAATAATATACAAGAATATACAATACAAGAATATACAATGGGGGTAGGGACAGTCTCTTCAATAAATAGTGTTGGGGAAACTGGACAGTCACATACAAAAGAATGAAACTAAACCACTATCTTACATCACACACAAAAATTAACTCCAAATGGATTATAGACTTGACCTACTGTATGATCCAGCAATTCCACTTCTGGGTGTTTATCTGAGGGAAACAAAGATATTGACTCAAAAAGACATATGCACCCCCATGTCCACTGCAGCACTGTTTACAATAGTCAAGATATGGAAGCAGCCACTGACGGATAAATGGATAAAGGGGATGTGGTGTGTATATACACACACACACACAATGGAACCTTATTCAGCCATAAAAAATAATAAAATCTTGCCATTTGCCACAACACAGATGGACTCTGGGCCATGATGCTAAGTGAAATAAGCCAGAGAAAGAAAAAAATACCATATGATCTCACTTCTATGTGGAATCTAGAAACCACACCAAACAAAACCAACCTCAGAGAAACAGGGAAAAGATTGGTGGTTGCCAGAGGCAGAGTGGGGGGGCGGCGGTGTAAAATGGGTGAAGGGGGTCAAAATGTACACATTTCCAGTTATAAAATTACTAAGTCGTAGGGATGAAATATACATCATGGTGACTATATTTAATGCCACTATATTTTTAAAAAAAAAGTCAGAGGTGGGTTGGGAGACAAGAGGCCAACAGCATCTGAAAATGTGTTCAAACATATAAATAATGAAATAAATGCAACTGAAAGAAATGGGCTAGACAGCAGGTTGAATGTATGTATTTGCTAGTGCCCTCTCCCCACCCCCACTTAGACAAGGATAAAGGAGGTTTTGGAAAGGTATCAGCCTGCAAGAACAATGATCACAAGAGAGGAAGCAGGAATGAAATTTGGGAAGTGAGAAAGCAGGAGGCCACATAGTAACTGAAGCCCAGCTCAGGGAGGAAGACAAAGAGCTGAGTCCTAAGCCACAAGGCCACTGGAGAACCTTTGAGAGGGTCTCAAATTTCTGGTATCAGGTGAGGTTGGAGATGGTGTGGAAGTGGGATAAGGTAGGGGCTAAAAGCAGAAGGTTGGTTAAGTTTTCAAAGACTCTCTGACAAGTAGTTGGAATGGAGACACCTCCCCTGCCCCCAAGAGAGGAGACTAGACTTTTCCTCTCTACACTGAAAATGAAGGCAGAGGTCAGGGCGTGAACAAGGCTTGCATTCTGCCCAGATTCCTGCTCTTACCTTCTCTCCGTTCCCTGCGTGCCACCCTTTCAGCTTGGGGCACGAGAGTGGAAGAGCCTTCTCTGGAAACCATGACCAGGCCAAGAGGAAAAATCCAAAGGTAGTAACGTTGATGGTCCCTCAAAGATAAGGCCTGGCTGTCACTGGAAGACGCACTCACAGGCTCAGGACTTCCAACCGACTCTTTGGCGCCCACTCCTAACTATGAGCCAGCAACCAAGTTTCACTAGGCTTCAGATGAAAACCTGTCACACACAAGATATTATTTATTACATATTATAATGTCAGATATCTCTGCTACCTCAAAGATCAAGAACTAAGGCATGAGACTCGGACAACAAAGGCAATATAGAGGGGAGAAAAAACCTCAGAAAAGTAATATCCTCAGAGAGGTAAGACTGTTTTCTTAAAACATAAACAGGATATTATTTTTAAAAAACCTCTCAGAGCAAGAAGCTTGCAAATTAAACAGGATAGCTAAAATGAAAAGCATAAGGTTTGGAAGATAAAGTGGGAGAAGTCTCCCCAGAAAATTGAACAAAATTATAAAAGTGCAGAATGGGTGAGAAAATAAGAAAATGAAAACGAAAGGGTCACTAGAGATCTAACATCTGAATGACAGGGATTCTAGAAACAGAAGAGAAACTGGAGGAGAGTTCATCAAAGACATGAATCAAGAAAATTTCCCAGAACCTGAAGCATAGGATTCTAGAGGGCATGGGACCCACCAAGGGTCCAGCAGATAGATGAAAACAGACCACCACACCAAGTATACGATTGGGAAATTTCAGGACACTGGGGACAAAGAAAACCCTATAGTCCCCAGAGAAAACAAATACAAAGGTTTTGGAACTGGAATGGCTTCACAGTTCAATACCTGCCCTGAAAGCTGGAAGGAAAGAGAGCAGGGCTTTCAAAATTCTGACAGAGAGTTGTTTTCTAGCTTAGAGTTCTAAATCTAGGCAAAATGTAGATGGTGCAGGTGCAGTCACTATACTCTAAGACATGCAAGATGTCAAAGTTTACCTCGGAGGCTGCCTTTCTCAGAAAGCGGCTGGAGGATACACTACAGCAAAATGAGGGTGTCAGCCGAGAAAGAGAAGACCAGGAAAACAGAGAAGTCCCCAGAGGACAGTTGTGAACCAGGCCAGTCTAGAAGATTCCTGGAGAAAATGCTTCCGGAAGGTGAGACCGGGAGAAGCCCTGATGTGTGTGAACACAGTGAGGAGATGAGGTGGGAGGGGCAGGGCCATGAAACAGCTACACCTATTGTGCCTAGAACTGAAAATCCAGGTACTAGCTTGTTCTGTGGAAATACAGAAGTAGGTACCGAAATAATTAGCTAAAAGAGTTGCAAGGAATTGTCCCTGGGAAAGAGGGAGTGAGGGGGAAGATTCCTTTCCATGTCAACTCCTTAAGACTATTTGCTTCTAAGTTAAATGTATGAAATTGATTATCAGTCAGAGCCAAACAAAAGAGGAAGCTCTCATTTTTCACCATCAGACTGGACAAGGTTTAAAAGATTGATTTAAAAGTACTATTTTTAAAAGATCGTACTGAGTGTTGGGGAGGAGGTGGGGAAATTGGTCTAATTCTTTCCTCGTGGGAACAAAATGGACATGATCTCTTTACAGGGCAATCTAGCAGCAACTGATCAAAACTTAACATGTGACAACCCACCCCCCCACCCAGGCAAGTTGCTCTCTCCCTTAGTTGTGTATCATGAGTGGAGAAGAGGAAGCTGTGTGTGGAAGGGGACCCCTGAAAGGCACTCCAGGGGTGTGGGTGGGACAAAGATTTGGGGGCTGGCATCTGCAGGCAGACTGACAGAAAGGCAGTAGCCATCTGGGATAGGAGAGTCTTGGGCTCCAGACCAAGCTCCTCCTTGATGGAGAAACCACTGTGGGTTCTAACTGTGAGCAATTCAGAAACACGGAGGGGGCGATTAGGTAGGCTGGCAGCTGGGGAGGGTGAGGAAGAGTTTTGTTTAAAGAATGAGGAGGAGGGTTGTTTACATGACAGAGATGAAGAGCCAATTAAAGGGGAGAGAGCAGGAGGGTGTTGGAACTGGAGGGACTGATTAGAGGGCCCCGGATGCTGAGGAAGGGGGTAGAATACACAAGATTAGCCGTGGCCAGGAGACAAGACAAAGGAGGAGAGGACCCATTTTCACCGGGCAAAAGCTGCGCTCTCTCTCTCTCCCCTGCATAAGCCCCAGAACCCACACACACCTGGTTTATTTAGTGCTGAAACACTCTCCGAGGAGAAGCCAGCGGTCTTAGGAGTCCCCAGGTGGTGCAGTCGTCCCAGGTCAGGCAACCCACCAACCTCCTCATAGATCAGGAAGAAGCAAGGGGCCACACCGGCCGGCAGCTCGTGGTTTTCCAGCAGGCTGTGAGTTGGCCCTACATCTGGTGCCCTTATAAAAGGCAGGTAGGACACGGCCTGGCATGTGAGGAAGGCGGGGTCAGGTCATCTGATTTGACTCTGAAGGAAATGATAGGATCAATCACTGTCAAATGGTGCCTGCATGTGGCTCAATTGCAAGCAAGAAGCTGGTTGAATTGATCCAGTAAACTGTTTATCCCAGAAATAAAAGTACAGACAGGATTGCCAGGATGCTGGCAAGGAGAGGGTCCAGAGTGTGAAACTGACCTAGTTGTCAGAGGTCAGTGAAAGATGACCAACCAGGGCGCTTTGAGCTGGGCCTGAAGAGAGAGTGCAAGTCAGCCCTGCTGGGTGGGGAGTGGGGGCTTTGTGGGCAAAGGGAAGCCTAGCTGCCAAGGCCCCAGGGCAGGAGCAGAGCCCTTCCAGGAGCCTACAGGGCCAATGTGGCTACAGCCCAAGACAAGGGAGCTGGGGGTGGTCGGACAGGCACGTGGTCCCACCTTCCAGGGACCTGTGTGCCCGGATAAGGGAGCCATGGTGGAGTTGGGGGTTAGGAGCAGAGATGAATGCAGGTTTGAATTTCAGAGCAGCATATCTGGCTACAGCCTGGGGAGCCAGGTAGATGTTGGCATGGCTGGGAGGGCACTATGCAGTGTCCCTTGGGTTAAAGTGGGACAGGGCCGTGTAGAAGAAATGCACCATGAGAGTGGTCTACATGAGAACACAGCTTTGCAGAGGCAGTTAAGACATCCAGAGGTTATTCCGATCCTCATAGCTCCCTCTGTTTTGTATGTATTGATTTGTAGTTTTCCAAGAAGTGTTAAAAACCTTCCATTATGATTGTGGACTTGCCAGCTTCTCTGTATTTTTGTGGCTTTTGGATTAACACATTTTGAGGCCAATTATTTATATAGCACTTACCAGGTGTCAGGCACTGTCCAAATACGAACTCATTTAATCAATTCTAACAATAGGAGATGGGTTCAGAAAATTATACAGTAAGGGCTTTGAAAAAGCTAATAAGGGGGCGGAGCAAGATGGCGGAGGAGTAGGAGATCTGGATTTCGTCTGGTTTCAGGAATTCAGCTGAATAGGGATCAAACCATTCTGAACACCTACGAACTCAACAGGAGATCAAAGAGGAGAGTAGCAACAACGCTCTGAACAGAGAAGCGACGACTTACTGGAAGGTAGGACATGCGGAGAAGTGAATCCGCGGTGATATTCGGGAGGATAGACGGCAGGGGAGGGGCCTCCGTTGGCCGCTTCTGGTAAGTGATAGAGCCGCGGAGCACAAAATCAGAACTTTTAGAAGTCGGCTCCGCGGAGGGACGTCGCTCCAGTGGCTAAGCGGGGGGTGGAACCCCCGCGGGAGAGTGTGGTCTCAGGACCCTCGGGGTCACAGAAAGACCGGGGGTGCCTGAGTGCGGCAGAGGTCCCAGGTATTGGAGCGGGGAAGCTGGCTGCAGAGACGGAGCCGAGGCGCAGGCTCTCAGCTCGGGGTGGCCATAAACTGTGATCCGCGGCCCAGTCGGGCCACTGGTCCTCCAGCAGGGACCCAACAAGCGGCAGATCTGCGGAGACTCCCCTTTCTCCCCCGGGGAGGAGCGGCACGGGAATGCACCGCAGGAATCTGCTGGGTTTGGAGACTCCACACTGGGTCGGGTGCCAGAGATAGAAACGCTCAGTCACAGGCTGGGTGAGCACAGAGTGCGGCTGGAGACCAGGGAGATGGGAGTGACTGCTTTTCTCTGGGGGCGCACTGAGGAGCAGGACCCTGAGTTCTCAGCTCCTCTGGGTGGAGATTGGGAGGCCACCATTTTCGCCCTGGTCCTCCAAAGCTGTACCGAGAGCTTTCAGGGAACAAAAGCTCCTGAGAGCAAACCCGAGCAGCTTGCTTAGCCCAGAACAACAAGGGTGGGGCAATTCCGCCTCCGGCAAAGACATTTGGAAACCACGGCAACAGGCCCCTCCCCCAGAAGATCAGCAGGAACAGCCCGCAAGCCAAGACCAAGTTTACCGATCAAGGAGAACTGGAGAACTCCAGCGATAGGGGAATTTTACCATGATTCATTAGTTCATCAAAGTTAATTTTTTTAACTGTTTTTTTTTTTATTTTTCTTTTTCCCTTTTTCAGCCAACATCTTATCAATCCCTTTTTAAAAAAAAAACATTTTTTATTTTTCATTTTTAAGTCATATTTTATCCCTTCATAGTGGTTACCCTTATTTTTGGCATATATATATAAGTTGTTCTCTCTTTAAAATTTTGAGATACAGTTTCTTCTAACAGATCAAAATATACCCTAAATCACTAGTGACTTTGTTCCAGTCTCCTGCCTGATCACATTCTCTCCCTTTTATCTTTTTTTTTAAAATCTTCTTCTTTCATTTTTCAGACAACTTATCTTATCAATTCCTTTTATAAAATCTTTATAATTTTCATCATTACAGTCATCTTCCATCCCTTCATTGTATCAACCCTTATTTTGTACATATGTCTTTCTTCCTTTAAAATTTTAGGAGGCACTTTTTTCTAACAGACCAAAATACACCCAAAATCTAGTGTGTGGCACTGATCTATGCACTAGCCTGATCATATTTGATGATATTCGGATTTTTTAGTATTGTTCTGTTTTTGTTTTTATCTTTTTTTCTTTTATTTTCCTCTTTCTTTTTTCTTTCTTTCCCTTTCTTTTCCCCTGGTTTCAGGTCTTTTCTGATTTCTATAGAGTATATTTGCTGGGAACATTGTTAACCTGTTAGCATTTTGTTCTCTCATTCATCTATTCTCCTCCGGACAAAATGACAAGATGAAAAAATCACCTCAGCAAAAAGAACAAGAGGTAGTACCGTCAGCCAGGGACCTACTCAATACGGACATTAGTACGATGTTGGACCTAGAGTTCAGAATCATGACTTTAAAGATCCTAGCTGGGCTTGAAAAAAGGGTGGAAGTTATTAGAGAAACGCTTTCTGGAGAAATAAAAGAACTAAAATCTAACCAAGTCGAAATCAAAAAGGCTATTGATGAGGTGCAATCAAAAATGGGGGCACTAACTGCTAGGATAAATGAGGCAGAAGAGAGAATCAGCGATATAGAAGACCAAATGATGGAAAATAAAGAGGCTGAGAAAAAGAGAGATGAACAACTACAGGAACACGAGGGCAGAATTCGAGAGATAAGTGATACGATAAGAGGAAACAACACTAGAATAATTGGGATCCCAGAAGAAGAAGAAAGAGAGAGGGGGGCAGAAGGTATATTGTAGCAAATAATAGCAGAGAACTTCCCTAACGTGAAGAAGGAAACAGGCATCAAAATCCAGGAGGCACAGAGAACCCCTCTCAAAATCAATAATAATAGGTCAACACCCCAACATCTAATAGTAAAACTTACGAGTCTCAGAGACAAAGAGAAAATCCTGAAAGCAGCTCGGGAGAAGAGATGTGTAACCTACAATGGTAGAAATATTAGATTGGCAACAGACCTATCCACAGAGACCTGGCAGGCAGAAAGGACTGGCAAGATATCTTCAGAGCACTAAACGAAGAAATATGCAGCCAAGAATACTATATCCAGCTAGGCTGTCATTGAAAATTGAAGGAGAGATAAAAAGCTTCCAGGACAAACAAAAACTAAAGGGATTTGCAAACACGAAACCAGCCCTCCAAGAAATATTGAAAGAGGTCCTCTAAGCAAAGGGAGAGCCTAAAAGCAGCATAGATCAGAAAGGAACACAGACAATATACAGTAACAGTCACCTTACAGGCAATACAATGGCACTAAATTCATACCTTTCAATAGTTACCCTGAATGTAAATGGGCTAAATGCCCCAATCAAAAGACACAGGCTATCAGATTGGATTGAAAAACAAGACCAATCGATATGCTGTCTGTAAGAGACTCATTTTAGACCCAAAGACACCCCCACATTGAAAGTGAAGGGGCGGAAAACCATTTACCATGCTAATGGACACCAAAAGAAAGCTGGGGTGGCAATCCTTATATCAGACAAATTAGATTTTAAAACAAAGACTGTAATAAGAGATGAGGAAGGACACTATATCCTACTTAAAGGGTCTATCCAACAAGAAGATCTAACAATTGTAAATATCTATGCCCCTAACATGGGAGCAGCCAATTATTAAGGCAATTAATAACAAAACCGAGAAACACATTGACAGCAATACAATAATAGTGGGGGACTTTAACAGCCCCCTGACTGAAATGGACAGATCATCTAAGCAAAAGATCAACAAGGAAATAAAGACTTCAAATGACACACTGGACCAAATGCACCTCACAGACATATTCAGAAGATTCCATCCCAAAGCAACGGAATACACATTCTTCTCTAGTGCCCAGGGAACATTCTCCAGAATAGATCACATCCTAGGTCTCAAATCAGGTCTCAACCGGTACCAAAAGATTGGGATCATTCCCTGCATATTTTCAGACCACAATGCTTTGAAACTAGAACTCAATCACAAGAGGAAAGTCGGAAAGAACTCAAATCCATGGAGGCTAAAGAGCATCCTACTAAAGAATGAATGGGTCAGCCAGGAAATTAAAGAAGAATGAAAAATCCATGGAAACCAATGAAAATGAAAACACAACTGCTCAAAATCTTTGGGATACAGCAAAGACAGTCCTGAGAGGAAAGTATATAGCAATACAAGCCTTTCTCAAGAAACAAGAAAGGTCTCAAATACACAACCTAACCCTACACCTAAAGGAGCTGGAGAAAGAACAGCAAATAAAGCCTAAACCCAGCAGGAGAAGAGAAATAATAAAGATCAGAGCAGAAATCAGAGAACTAGAAACCAAAGGAACAGTAGAACAGATCAACGAAACTAGGAGCTGGGTCGTTGAAAGAATTAGCAAGATTGATAAACCCCTGACCAGACTGATCAAAAAGAAAAGAGAAATGACCCAAATCAACAAAACCATGAATGAAAGAGGAGAGATCACAACCAACACCAAAGAAATACAAACAATTATAAGAACGTATTATGAGCAACTCTAGGCCAGCAAATTAGATAACCTGGAAGAAATGGGTGCATTCCTAGAGATGTATCAACTACCAAAATTGAAACAGGAAGAAATAGAAAACCTGAACAGACCTATAGCCACTAAGGAAATTGAAGCAGTCATCAAAAATCTCCCAAGAAACAAAAGCCCAGGGCCAGATGGCTTCCCAGGGGAATTCTATCAGACATTTAAAGAAGAATTAATACCTATTCTCCTGAAACTGTTCCAAAAAATAGAAATGGAAGGAAAACTTCCAAACTCATTTTATGAGGCCAGCATTACCTTGACCCCAAAACCAGACAAAGACCCCATCAAAAAGGAGAACTACAGACCAAAATCCTTGATGAACATGGATGCAAAAATTCTCACCAAAATACTAGCCAATAGGATCCAACAGTACATTAAAAGGATTATTCACCATGACCAAGTGGGATTTATCCCTGGGCTGCAAGGCTGGTTCAACATCCACAAATCAATCAATGTGATACAATACATTAACAGAAGAAAGAACAAGAATCATAAGATCCTCTCAGTAGATGCAGAAAAAGCATTTGACAAAGTACACCATCCTTTCTTGATCAAAACTCTTCAGAGTACAGGGATAGAGGATACCTACCTCAATATCATAAAAGCCATCTATGAAAAACCTACAGCGAATATCATTCTCAATGGGGAAAAGCTGAGAGCTCTTCCCCTAAGGTCAGGAACGCGGCAGGGATGTCCACTCTCACCACTGCTATTCAACATAGTATTAGAAGTCCTAGCCACAGCAATCAGACCACAAAAAGAAATCAAAGGCATCCAAATCGGCAAAGAGGAAGTCAAACTCTCACTCTTTGCAGGTGATATGATACTGTATGTGGAAAACCCAAAGGACTCCACCCCAAAACTGCTAGAACTCATACAGGAATTCAGTCAAGTAGCAGGCTATAAAATCAATGCACAGAAATCAGTGGCATTCCTGTACACCAACAACAAGACAGAAGAGAGACAAATCAAGGAGTTGATCCCATTTACAATTGCACCCAAAACCATAAGATACCTAGGAATAAATTTAACCAAAGAGGCAAAGGATCTGTACTCAGAAAACTATAAAATACTCATGAAAGAAATTGAAGAAGACACAAAGAAATGGAAAAACGTTCCATGCTCATGGATTGGAAGAACCAACATTGTGAAGATGTCAGTGCTACCTAGAGCAATCTACACATTCAATGCAATCCCCATCAAAATACCATCCACTTTTTTCAAAGAAATGGAACAAATCATCCTAAAATTTGTATGGAACCAGAAGAGACACCGATTAGCCAGAGGAATATCGAAAAAGAAAAGCAAAGCTGGCGGCATCACAATTCCGGACTTCCAGCTCTATTACAAAGCTGTCATCATCAAGACAGTATGCTACTGGCACAAAAACAGACACATAGATCAATGGAACAGAATCGAGAGCCCAGAAATGGACCCTCAACTCTATGGTCAACTCATCTTTGACAAAGCAGGCAAGAATGTCCAATGGCAAAAGTACAGTCTCTTCCACAAATGGTATTGGGAACATTGGACAGCCACATGCAGAAGAATGAAACTGGACCATTTCCTTTCACCACACACAAAAATAGACTCCAAATGGTTGAAAGACCTAAACGTGAGACAGGAGTCCATCAACATCCTAAAGAAGAACACAGGGGGCAACCTCTTCGACCTCAGCCGCAGCAACTTCTTCCTAGAAACATCGCCAAAGGCAAGGGAAGCCAGGGCAAAAATGAACTATTGGGATTTCATCAAGATAAAAAGCTTTTGCACAGCAAAAGAAACAGTCCACAAAACCAAAAGACAACCGACAGAATGAGAGAAAATATTGGCAAATGACATATCAGATAAAGGGCTAGTATCCAAAATCTATAAAGAACTTCTCAAACTCAACACCCAAAGAACAAATAATCCAATCAAGAAATGGGCAGAAGACATGAACAGACATTTTTCCAAAGAAGACATCCAAATGGTCAACAGACACATGAAAAAGTGCTCAACATCGCTCGGCATCAGGGAAATCCAAATCAAAACCTCCATGAGATACCACCTCACACCTGTCAGAATGGCTAAAATTAACAAGTCAGGAAATGACAGATGTTGGCGGGGTTGTGGAGAAAGGGGAACCCTCCTACACTGTTGGTGGGAATGCAAGCTGGTGAAACCCCTCCGGAAAAGAGTGTGGAGGTTCCTCAAACAGTTGAAAATAGAGCTACCATACGATCCAGCAATTTCACTACTGGGTATTTACCACAAAGATACAAATGTAGGGATCTGAAGGGGTACGTGCACCCCAATGTTTATAGCAGTAATGTCCACAATAGCCAAACTGTGGAAAGAGCCAAGATGTCCATCGACAGATGAATGGATAAAGAAGGAGTGGTATATATACACAATGGAATATTATGCAGCCATCAAAAGGAATGAGATCTTGTCATTTGCAACGACGTGGATGGAACTGGAGGGTGTTATGCTGAGTGAAATAAGTCAATCAGAGAAAGACATGTATCACATGACCTCACTGATATGAGGAATTCTTAATCTAGGGAACAAACTGAGTGGTGCTGGAGTGGTGGGGGGTGGGAGGGATGGGGTGGCTGGGTGATAGACATTGGGGAGGGTATGTGCTATGGTGAGCGCTGTGAATTGTGCAAGACTGTTGGATCACAGATCTGTACTTCTGAAACAAGTAATGCAACATATGTTAAGAAAAAAGAAAAAGAAGAAGATAGCAGGAGGGGAAGAATGAAGGGGATTAAGTCAGAGCGGGAGACGAACCCTGAGAGACGATGGACTCTGAAAAACAAACTGAGGGTTCCAGAGGGGAGGAGGGTAGGGGGATGGGTTAGCCTGGTGATGGGTATTAAAGAGGGCACATTCTGCAATGGAGCACTGGGTGTTATGCACAAAAAATGAATCATGGAACACTACATCAAAAACTAATGATGTAATATATGGTGATTAACATAACAATAAAAAAATTAAAAAAAAAAAGAAATGACCGAACAGCAAACACGCCTTAGAAGCTGGAAAGAATGAGCATATATGATAAAGACAGAGACTATCTCTCTCCTTGAAGAAATTCCAGGATTTTAAAGCTTAAGATGCCTCCTTCCTCCGGTCCCAGGGGAGTAAAGATAATGTTTTATCTTCCTTGGAGGCATTCAAAAATAGCAGGCGCCATCATTACTCCACCCCAATGCCCCTTCCCTAGACCTTGGGCTCAGCAAAGTTAACCCAGCAAAGTCACACAACCAACAAGCAGTGGAGCTGTATTGGAACAAGGTTCTAAAGGTTTCTGTGGCATGCCCAGCTCTGCTCTTACCCACTGAACTCAGATGAGGATGTGCCAAGAGCACTGGGAAAATCACCAGCTATTAAACCTTATTTAAGGCCTAAAAAAAAAAAAAAGCTAATAAAAGTTTATTGATTAACAAGGAAAATTGTTCATAATATATTATGAAATGAAAAAGGCAAGTTATGGTGCAGTTTATACAAGCTGATCCCTTTTTTGGTGAGTGAAAGAAACGTATCTGTGCATAAGAAAATGGTCCAGAAGTGTGCCTACCAAAATGATGACATAGATTATATTTGGGAGGTAAAATTATGGGTAATCATAATTTTCTTATTTCTGCTTATATGCATCGTCCATTTTTGATAACAAGGATCTATTAGCTTGGTAATTAAAAAATAAATCATTTGATGATCCTGCTATTCAAATCATGAACTTGAGAAATTGCAAATAAATGGACTAAAAATTCTCTTTGATTAAGAATGAGGTCCTCAGGGGTGTCTGGGTTGCTCAGTCGTTAAGCATCTGCCTTCGGCTCAGGTCATGATCTCAGGCTCCCCCTGCTTGTGTTCCCTCTCTTGCTGTGTCTCTCTCTGCCAAATAAATAAATAAAATCTTTAAAAAAAAAAAAGAGGTGCTCAATCTAAAGACACAAAGAACTGGGTGCACAGCTTTATGAGGAAGAATTAGAATCCATCATACCCAGGTAAGGATTGATGAGAAATCCATGGAGTAGAGATGTTCCCTTAGTCCCTGGGGTTCTCAGCCTTCATTTTAGCCAGGAGGGCTTGTTACAATACAGAGGGCTGAGCCTTGACCCCAGAATTTCTGATTCTATGGGTCTGGGGTGGGTTGGAGAGTTTGCATTTCTAGTAAGTTCCCAATACTAATCGCTTCTCGGCCTTTTAGCTAAGATCAAGTGTAGTTCCCAATACTAATACCCAGCCTCTTCTGAGGGGTGCGTATATTGCCTGGTGCTGGGTACTACAGGCTGGCACCTGCTGATCGGGGGCTGGGTCCTGGTATTTTTGGCGTTGGGGAGCTGGTGTCCACTGCTCGTGTCTTTAACACTCTGTGGCTTGTGGTTCAGAGAGCTTCTTAGCCTGAGTCTAGCCACTGCCCGCCTATTAGGCCATCAGCTCTTCCACACTCCCTCTGGAGCTCAGGTGACATTGGCTATTTCTCCAAAGGTGTGTGGGGCTCTGTGAGCCTCCCTTGGGCCTTTCACCCTGACACCACACTGATCAAGGGACAGGGTGTTGATGCCAGGTAGAATACAGGGTGTCTCTAAGAGGCACGTAGCTTTCTCAACCTACGCAGGTTCTCAGCACCTTGCCCAGTCCCTAGACTGGTAAAGTTGGAAGGAGGGGGATGTCGTTCCCCTTTCTGGGTCCCAGGAAGTCTCAGCCTCCTTTCCATCTTGCCAGCCTTGTCCGGTTTCTTTACTCACTGGGGTTGCATTTGGCAGAAACTCATAAATCTCATCCTTCTTCTTCCCAATGCAGTGGCTTATTACAAAGATCTCTCCGTTCAGCACTCCAAGCTTAGCTCACTACTGTCTTTTCTAACTTTTCAATCTTGAAATGATTATAGATTCACAGGAAGTGCAAAGATAGTACAGAGAGACCCTGTCCCCTTCTCCTGCTGTCCCCCAGCGGTTACATCTTACCCAACTGTAGCACCATATGGAAACCAGGACACTGACTTTGTGTGCTTGTCTAGTTCTGTGTCTCTTATCATGTGTGTAGATGTCATTAAGACAATGACTATCCCTCCCCCGTGCTGCCCTTTATGGCCACGCCTCCCCTCCCCCCCGGAATCAGCCCCAACTCCCAGGAACCACTAACTTATTCTCATCTCTACAATTTCTTGACCCCTACTTATTAAAAATCACCTTTGGAAGAGCTAAGTGCCTGAATGATCTTCCCTCCATCTCAGACTGCATCTGTGCTCATTCTTTGTGAACCCAGACAACTCCTTCTATATTCTCCACTGGGTTCTTCTCTTCCCACCAGAGGCTGGGGAGGCCTGAGCATCAATGCATGGAGGGCTGCAGGACCCCCAGACTTCCCTGCAAGGAAAATACTTTGCACAATATTTCAAAGTGCCCTCCCTGGGCCTGCCATCCCAGCACTGCCCTTCTGCATTGTGGTTTGTGGCTCCCAACAGAAATCACACTTTCTTTGCTGGTGATGAAATGCATATGCTTCTCTCCCTCTGTGACATCTCACAGGCTTGGCAGGGCTGTGGTTGGAGCTGCCCAGAAGGAAGATTGTTTTTCTTACCCAGGTGGTACTCTTAGGATTTGCAAAGTGGACTGTGTTCTAAGGCAGAGAATGAAAAATCCTTCAAATTTGAAGAAAAATCTTCTACCCCTTTACACATAATGCAACTATACAAATAAAACCTCATTTTATTTCTTGTTCGACGTTTCCTACCACTGCAGGAAATAAACACCATTAGCCCATTCTACAGTTTAGGACCATGGAAAACACAAGGAAGGTAGAAAAGCCAGTTGAGCTCTAGTGACAAAACAGATCAGTGGTCACCAGGGGGTGGGGTAGGGTGGTGGTCTGCTGCAGAGGGGCACAGGGAGACTTTTTGAGGTTATGGAAATACTGTAGGCCACAATTACGGTGGTGATTATATGACTGTATGTACTTATCAAAACTCAAACTTTACACTTAAAGTAGACGAACTTTATTCTTGTAAATTACATCTCAAAGTTGATTTTTCTTTTTTCAAAAGATAGTTGGAAGCAACAAGGGTGGTCATCCCAGGAGTGACCAACGGGACAGGGCAGAGGAACAGTTCAGGGACTGAGGGCACGTGGCATATAGGCCAAGCTGACAGGCAGTGCAGAGAAGCTGCCTTTGTACCTTCTAGTAGGGGACACTTGCAGAGCTTCTTGGCCCCAGGTGATGCAGGCAGGCCCGATCCGAGGGCCCAGAGTGGCGTCCCACAGGACCAGCCCAGGGGGTCCTTGGCTTCGAGCAGGGTAGAAATCACATGTGAAGTGCAGCAAGTGAAAACAGAGTTCACTGAAGCACATAAGTGACAGGTGGAGAATAGCAGATAGGGTGGGAGATTCAGAAAGGAAAGGAGAATGGGTCCTATTGTCGCTTGTAGCTAAGGGCTTATATTGGAAAGGGGTCCCGTGTACGTGTTCGTTGAGGAATCCAGGGTAGGGTCTGATCAAAGCTAAGTGTCAGGTGAACCATAGGTGTTATTTCATAAATTACTGAAGGGAGGGGTATTGATGCCAGTGTCTGCCGAGGTTTATTTGCAGCTAGTGCGCTAGATTGTGTTTGGGATCTGGCTCTCCTTAGATGTTATTAGGTGTCTGAGGCCTAGGACAAACTCAGAATGATTAACTTTCTTGTTTCCCTCTTGGAGTGGGAACATAGCTTCTTTGGCTTACTTGCAGGCAAATTATGGAACATTAATAAAATGGGACCTAGCAGAAAAATGGCAGAAATGGAGTCCCTTGAGCTCTGTCTCACAGGTAAACCCTGACATTCATCAACCCCCAGCCAATCTTCTTTCAAAGCCCCAGCAGGATTCAAACCTCTTAGGCAAGAGGGGAGAGGGTGGAGGAGAGAGGAGGGAGATGTGGCAAGATTGGGGCGTGGTCAGTGTTGTCTGTGGGGCAGGACTGGGGCCTGGGGTTTAAGCTGAGGGTATGGAGCAGAAAGCAGCGCTCTGGGCTGGGGGAAGAAGGCCTGTAGGCCAACAATGGGACATGCAGTAGTCCACTTAGAAGGGATGGAATGGAGGTCTGTCCAGGGATGAAACCTCAGTGGAGCCTCCAGCCTGCCTTGGGTAGAGGTTGGATTCTCACCTAGGATAGAAGCTGGAGATTTCCCTGGTCCATGTACAAGAGGCTGAGATAACTAGATGTTTAAGTCCCAGGCAGGTTGAAACCAAAAGCAGCCCCCTAAGATGTTACCTTGGCCAGGAGGCAGGGAGACTCCTCTGGGCATAGATGTTAGGAGACCCATCCGTCTGGACAGGGACTACCTCTGTCATGGTGGAGCATAACCCTGTGTGCAGCCTGGTCCTAATGGGGGTCAGAGTCCATACGAAGACCCAGCTCCATCCAATGGCTGCAAAAAAGAGCCCTTCACAACGTAACTGAGGACAGCATGACCACAAGGAAAGTCACCAGAAGTGTTGAGCATGTGGGGGGGACTGGGAGTGTGACGTGAAGGAGCCAGAGAGAAGACAGGGGGATGCCAGCAAGCCAGCTCCTCCTACACTGGGGGAACACATGGTTCCTCTTCCCTTAGAGCCCCCACTTGTATTGCTGAGAACACAGACTCTTGGCGGAGGAAGCCAGATCCTTGGTGACGAAGGACCCATTGCCACCCCTTTCTTTCCTAGCAGGATGGGAAAGGGAACCACGGGCAGTTTCCTGTAAAGTCAAATATGCACTTGGCAAGCATTCTTTTCCTCAGTATTTGCCCAAGAGAAATAGACACGCCTGTCCACACAGACTTGCACGCTAACTTGTGGGCAGCTTTCTTTAGCCATCGTAACCCCCAGCAGGTGAGAGCCCAAATGCATCAGCTGCTGAGGGCCGACTCAGGGTCAGCCCTGTGCTGGGAGCCGGCACCACTGTGAGCAAACAGGTGTGGTTCTGGAGGCAGTGGCCCTGGGGTTCCACTCAGGAGAGAGACCCCTGAACAGGCCACAGTGGGAAGAGTAGCATGCGCTCTGAGGGGGAAGCAGAGGGCCCAAGAGCCCTGATCCAGGCCTGAAAGTTAGGGCAGGTGGTTGAGAAGGAAACTTCTGGATGGAGAGATGGAGGCTGCTGGAGCCTTTCGTGAGAGTCAGTATTTGAGGAACAGAGAAGCTCAATTGGCTGGTGGCATGGTGGGAGGGCTGGGGATGGGCTAGAATTAACTGGGTGTCAGGAGTTTTATTTTATCCTGACAGCAGCAGGGAGGGATTGAATTGGCTTAAGCCAGAAGTGACACAAACAGATTTGTGTTTTAGAAGGAATGCTCTGGCTGAAGGGTGGATAATAGGTTTTAGGAGGTCAAGCATGGCCCCAGGCAGTGCCCTTGGGAGAGGAAGCCATAATCTAGTAGACAGGTGGTGTGGGTAGCAGGACAGAGAGAAGCAGGGGGATTTCTGAGCTACTTTGGAGGTGGAGAGGAGAGAGCCAACAGAGCACTAGGGGTGCTTGGGGTTCTGTGGGGATTGTCGCCAAGAGGCCAAGGACCCCATCTGGCCTGGAGTTTCCACGACCAAAGTGTTTTGGATCTAGCCTTTGATTGTCTGCAGTGAGATTTCACCTATAGCTGATATATTGAAATGTGTGTGTAAAACATTAATTTGCTAAGTTTAGTTAAATATATCCAACTTGGTATCCCTGTTTTGGCATGTGTTCATTCTGGGGTCACATGAAACTTCCATGTGGAAGTGGCCAAGCTCTCTCAGCCTGTGGGAGGTCCTGATTCCCCCTGAACCCTGGGTGGAGACTGGGCCCTTCGTGGAGGCAGGGCTGCTGGTGGTGGGGGTGAGGGATGCGCATGCAGGAGCCACTCTGTTCTCCAAGATATGCTGAATGCTAGTGTGCACAACACAGCTTTGTGGAAGGGACCAAGGCAGATTTTTTCCAACTTGAATGTGCACATAAACTCCCCAGGGATCTTACTTCACATGGAGATTCTGGCTCTGGAGATCTGTCTGGGATAGGGCCCAAGATGTTGCATTTTTAACCAGCCCTTGGGGGTGTAGTATTGTTTGTCTGTGGACCCAATTTGAATAGCAAGACTGTAGAAGGGAGCTGGGCATGTGGGTCTGCAGCTCAACAGAGAGATAGAGGCTGAATGGCCTTAAGATGTCACGGATGTTCAGATGCTCATGGGAGCAGATGTGATGCACATGTCACAAAGTCAGGTTCCTAATGGTCCAGGTGAGTAAAAGCAGGCAGTAAATTGAGGAGGGAAAAGGCAGCTGTGAGATTACATCCGCAGGGCACTGATAAGGATTGCAACCCAGAATATAGTAAGAACCCTACATATCAATTTAAAAAAGAGATAACCTAACAGAAAAATGGGCAAGAGGTTTGAACAGACCCTTCACAGAAGAGGATCTCCAAATGCCAATAGACCTATGAAAAAGTACTCAGCCTTGTGGAATCTAAAAAAACAAAACACATGAAAAAAGCAGAATGAGACCTATAAATACAGAGGACACACTGATGGTTGCCAGGGGGGAGGGGGTGGGGGATGGGCAGATTGGGTGGAGGGGCATGAGAGGGGCAAGCTTCCAGTTTCGGAAAGAATAAGTCCCGGGTATAAAAGGCAGAGCCTAAGGACTAGAGTCAACAATATTGTAACAGTGCTGTACGATAACAGATGGCAGCTAACACTTGCAGTGAGCCCAGCATAACGTATAGAGTTGTTGAATCATGTGTTGTACACCTGAAGCTAACGTAACATTGTGTGTCAACTGTACTCAAATAAAATAAAAATTTTTAAGGTGCTCAGCCTTGTTAGTAATTGTGAAAATGCAAATGAAAATCACAATGAAATGCCACTATCTACCCACTCGCATGGCTAACATCACAGAGTCTGACAATGCCAAAAGCTGAGGCAGCTGCAGAGCAAGCAGAGTTCCTTACATGCTCACACATGGGTGGGAGTACAGCTAAGGACACTCGTTTTGGAGGATTGTTTGGTATTAAAAATAAAGTAGAAGCTGTGGTACCCGGTGATCCAGCTATTCCACTCCTACTTATATACCTTATAGTTCTATGCAATAAAGCCACTGGGACTAGTGGGGACTGTGGCAAATAGGAAAACACATGATCTCATCCTGTTAGCTGCACTAATAATTTTTAAAACAGTGGGATATTTTTCAGTTATCTGATTTGTCAGATACTAAAGTATGGATAATCAACTTTAGGGCAAACGTGGTCATCCTATGTTAGCATCATCACGAGTCGGTACATCTTTTTGGAGGGCATTGGACACTGGAGAGCAGAATCTGGCCTGGGATCTGGCGGGGGATCTGCAAGCACCAACAATTCCACTTCTATGACTGAGGCATACCCATAGGAGGAAGAGGAAATGACTTGGGCAGGTGACTCTGGGCTTCCCTGTTCTGTGCTTACAGTCTATTTTAGGGTATTCATGGATTTCCGTTCTTCTCATGTACATCTGAGGACTGGCTGGCAAAGTTCTAGGAAAAGTCTTTGTGTGATATGGATTGTAATTGCATTGAACACCTGACTTACTTTGGAGGGTGATGACATTTCACGGCACCCCTCAGGCCCACTTCGTCTCTCCACTTGTTCCAGACTTCTGTATTGTTCCTTCTAGGGATTTTGTCATCTGCTGCCTAAGTCCCATCTTTGGTTATGTTTATTTCTGGTATATCATAGGTTGATTGCTATTGTAAACAAAATTTTAAAAAAGAAGATTTTTTTTTTCAATTTCTAATTTGTTATGACTGGTCTTTAGGATAGTTGATCTTGTGCCTTATTAGTGCTTATCATATGCATTCAAAGTTCCTTACATGCACTAAGTCAATTAATAGTCCTAATGACCCTATGAGGTCCATGCAAATAGTATCTCTCATTTATAGCTATGAAAAAGAGGCCAGAGAAAGGTTGTTTCTTTGTAAAATCTCTTAGATTTTTGAATAGATGATTCTGTTGCCTGTAAACAACAAGATAACAATGACAATTATCTCTCTCCCTTTCCAAAATGTATGCTTATTCTTTTTTCTTATTTACTTGCATTGGCTAGAGCTTATATTGACAGGGACAGCACACATCCTTGCCTACCTTCTCACTTTCGTGGAAATTCTCCTCTTCTCCTGGTAAGATATTTGCTGCAGATTTCTATTCAATAAAAAGTTCTATTCAATTAAAGAAGATAGCATCTACACCTGGTTCACTAAGAATGTTTACTATGAATTAGTTTTGAATTTCATCAAATGCTTTTTTAGCATCTATTGAGATGAACAGATGGTTTTTCTCCTTTAGTCTGCTAATGAAGTGAATAACATTGATGACTTTTCTAATGTTAAATTATCCTTAAATTCCTGGACTAAACCCTACTTGGCATTTTCTTTTAATGCACTGCTGGCTTTGACTTGCTATTTTATTTGGGATTATTTCCATCTGTTTGTGTATGAGATTGGCTGTAACTTAACTTTCTTATAGTGTCCTTGATGGGGTTTAAATCAGGTTTGTGCTTATTTTAGAAATGACTCAGCTGTAAGTAACAGATAAACAAATATAAAACTTTTCAACAGTGTCCATGACAAGAAGTGTAGAGGGTAGGTGGCTGTTGACCTTCCTTCAGTTACTCAACCAGATCTGGGCCTTCATTCTGCAGTGTCTTGGCTTTTCAGCCATGGCTGCAAGATGGCCATCTCAGCTCCAGGATTCCTGTCCATGGCAGGAAGCAGGGGGATGGTGGCACCAGATGGCCTTCTCCTTTCATCAAGAAAACAAGAACTTTCCCTGAGGCTCCCAGGAAATATCTGTTTGTGTTTCATTGGCCAGAATTGTCATATGGGAACCTCTAATTGTGAGGAAGACTGAGAAAGTGAGTATTTCTTTTTTTTTTTTTTTTTTTTTTTTGGCCTCTCTTGGTAGAGTTTGATGAAAGTGGAGGGGTTGTGGGCAAGTTTTGGTTAGTCACTTGACAACAGAATTGGTCACAGCCTACTGTGAGTGGTGCCCCGTGTTTCCATGTTCCAAAATAAGTTGCATGAAATGCCTTGGTCAAATTCATGCACAAATATTTTACGTGTTGATCTTGGCTCCACTTTTAGTTTACTTTAAGCTGATTGAGCTCTCCTAATTGTCTACTTTTTCTTGGTTTGATTTTTGATTATACAGATTTTCCTAGAGAGTTGTCCATCTCATTAAGCATTTAAAATGTAATGATAGTAATTGTTCATGACACATTCTTATGATTTTTTAAAAAAATATTCTCTTTCCTTGAAGTTAAATTCCATTTTTCTCCTGATGAGAATTTGCATCTCCCTCTGCATGCTCTCTCTCTTACAAAGATTGGCCAATGGCCAGTTTTTTGAGTCTGTTGAAAGAATAAACTTCAGCTTTATGGATAAACACTAATGCAATAAAAAATACAAAAGTAATCTCTCCTTTTATTATTTTTTTCCTTTTTTGGCTATTTGTGTTGTTGTTCCTATTCTAGGGTTTGGGGTTCATGTCTTCATGTATCTATTTTCTTTTTTATTATGAAATGTCTCAAAACACTGAAAAGTGATGAGAACAAAATAATGAATATTCATGTACGTACCACTATAATTTGGCAAATTTAACAAACAATATTATGCCACAGTTTGAGATTTTTTTAAAGAGAAATTACATTTGAACTCTTTTTTCTCCTCTGGAATCCCTTTTCTCTCTGTCCCCCTCTGTTCTGGCATTCAGTTCTTTCTTGTTTTATTGTAGTAAAATACACATAGTATAAAATTTACCGTCATAACTGTTTTTAAGAGTGAAGTTCTGTGGCATTAAGTACATTCACACTGTTGTGTAACCATTACTGCCATCTCCAGAACCATTTCATCTTCCCAAACTGAAACTCTGTCCCCATTAAACACGAACTCCCCATTCCACTCCCCCAGCTCCTGGCAGCCACCATCCTGCTTTCTGTCTCTGTGAATGCGATGACTCTAGGGACCTCGTATAAGTGGGATCTGACAGTATTTGTCTTTTTGTGACAGGCTTATTTCACTTAATATAATGTCCTCAAGGTTCATCCACATTGTAGCATGTGACAGAATTTCCTTCCTTTTCAAGGCTGAATAATATTCCATTGTCTGGATAGACCACATTTTGCTAATCCATTCGTCCAACACGAACACGTGGATTGCCTCCATGTTTTAGCTGTTATGAATGATGCTGCTGTGAACATAGGTTGTACAAACATCTTTTCAAGACCCTGCTTTCAGGTTTTTTTGTGTATATATCCAGAAGTGGAATTGTTGGATCATATGATGATTCTGTTTTTTTTAAAGATTTTATTTATTTATTTATTTATTTATTTATTTATTTATTTATTTATTTGACAGAGAGCGAGAGCGAGCACAAGCAGGGGGAGCAGAAGGCAGAGGGAGAGGGAGAGGGAGAAGCAGGCTCCTCGCTGAGCAGAGGGCCCAAGGTGGGGTTCGATCCCAGGACCCTGGGATCATGACCTGAGTGGCAGGCAGCTGCTTCACTGACTGAGCCACCCAGGCATCCCGATGATTCTATTTTTTATATTTGAAGGAACCACCGTAAGTTATCCCCAGTGGCTGTACCATTTTATATTCCCACCAGCAGTGCATAGGGTTCTAATTTTTCCACATCCTTGCCAGCACTTACTGTTTTTACTTTTTTGATAGTAACCATCCAAACAAGTGTGAGCGGTGATCTCATTGTAGTTTCAATTTGCATTTCCTTAATCATTGGTGAAGCTAAGCATCTTTTTGTGTGCTTATTGACCATTTGCTTATCTTCTTCGGAGAAAAGTCTATTCAAGCCCTTTACGTATTTTTGGAATTAGGATTTTTGTGGTTGCATTTTAGGAGTTCTCTATATGTTCCAGATATTAACCCTTATCGGATATATGATCCATAAATATTTTCTTTCATTCTGTGGGCCACTCAATTTTAAACTTCTACTAAATATGTTTGTGTCCATAAACAATATATAGAATTGTTTTGCATGCATTAAAACTCTAGATCATCACACTGTAAATCTTGCTTTGTAACTAGCTGTTTTCCACCAGCATTAGGTTTTTGAGATACATCGATGTTGAAATACTTCATTTTCACTGCTGTATGAAAATGCCACAATTTGTGATTTGTGTAATCCCTTTCCTGTTGATGGACATTTAGGTTGCTCCAATTTCCTTACTATTATTTCTTACCATTCCAAGTAGTGAACATCCTTGGATATCTGTCCTCTGACACATGTAAGAGGTTCTCCAGGCTGATCCCCAGAAGTGGCATTTCTGGGTCAGGGGACGTGTGCACCTTTCATGTAGTAGATGACGCCAAACTGTTCTCCAAGGTAGCTATGCCAGTTTGTGCCCACCACCCCCAGCGCCAGCAGAGTACAAGAGTTCCCATCACCCCACATTCCCACCAACAGTTATTTCTTGCCACACTTTATATTTTTTGCTAAGGCAATGGATATGGAATAACATCTCATTATTGCTTTAATATGCGTTTCCTGATTTGTAATGAGCTTTATTATGTTTTCGTGTTTGTCATTTAGATTTATTCTTCTCTGAATTGCCTGTTCATATTCTTTGCTCATGTTTCCATTCAGATTTTTGTCCTTGTCTTACTGATTTGTAGGAGCGGTCTTTATAAGCTAGGTACAAATTCTCCATGAGTCCTATGCATTGCACACATCTTCTCCCTTCTGTCTGTTCACTTTGTTGGTGGTGTCTTTTATCATCTAAAAGCTTTAATTTTAATGCAACAAAATTCACCTTATTCTTTATGCCTTGTTTAAGAAGTTCTTCCCTACCCCAACATCATCTGAGGTATTTTCCAACATTTTCCCCTAATGTTAAATATATTTTTTTTTTAAATTTAAGCACTTAATCCATTTGGAATTTATTCTTGCCCATGCTATGACATAAAGGATTACTTTAAAGCTTCCATGCAAATGACCAGTTTCCCAGCACTGTTTCTGTGGCAGTCTGTTGCTTCACCAGCAATTTGTTACAGCCTCTCTGTGTTATGCCAGTTTTCTCATATGAGTTCAGGGCCATGTTTGGCACTGTCTATGCTATTTCATTGATTTTTTAAAAAACTACTCTGGTACCAAACTGTGTTTAATTTACTGTAACTTTCTAATAAGTCTATATAGTTGGTAGAGAGTGTCTGCCCCCATCTTATTGACTTTCATGGACTTTTACACTTCCATAGGAATTTTTAGGTTTGTTTTTGTCATATGCTATTGTCATATGCTATCTGGCATTTTTGCTTTTGTGATTGGAAGCTTGTCTATTATTATATTTCCTTTCTGATTCCTGCTGATATTTAGAAAAGTTTTAGATTTTTGCCTATTGACTCTAGAACTGGCTACCTTATTAAAACTATTTTTCAAGTCCAATCTATTCTCATGAGGGTTTGGGTAGGAGAAATACTACTGCAAATAATTATAATAGCAGCTAATAATTAGTGAGTGCTGAGGATATGCCAGGAATCTTTCATTTAGGCCTCACAAGAACTCCAAAGCGGGTCCTGCTACTGAGCCCATTTTACAGGTGAGGAAATGGAGGCAGAACATAGGTAAATGATTTTCCAAGGTCACTAGTTAGTAAAATGGTGATGTTGGCAGTCAGCCTCCAGGCTTATGAGTCAGCCACCCATCCCACTCTCTCCCCCAAATTAGAGCTTTACTTCTTACTTTTAATATTTCTATTTTTTTTAATATTTTATTTATTTATTTGAGAGAGAGAGCAAGTGGGCAAGAGAGCACAAGCAGGGTGAAGGGCAGAGGGAGAAGCAGAACCCCCACTGAGCAGGGGGCCCATGTGGGACTCAATCCCAGGACCCTGGGATCATGACCTGAGCCGAAGGCAGACTTAACCAACTGATCCACCCAGGCACCTTAATATTTCTATTTTTTCTTATATTACTGAACCATGTTTTCTCTCTGTAAATGCCTTTATCTCTTACTTTGCAGAGAAAACAGAAGCTCTTATAAGCCCTTGAAGGGTTTTTTCCCCTGCCACCAACGCTGACACCAACTGGTGTCCAACAACTCAATTCTGACACCAACCACCTGGATTTGGCACCAGACTCCACAGGTTGAAGTGTCAGTCTCACTAGACTACCCCCACATCAAATGCCAGCCACAAATGGGGTGCCCAAGCCACTCACATTTCTGCCTGGCTGACTACAAATTTGGGGGTTCCCATGACCCATCCCCTGAGATTTGATAATTCCCTAGAATGACTCACAGGACTCGGGAAAGTGCTTTACTCACTAGCTTATCTGTTTACTATAAAGAATATGACTCAAGAACAGCCAAATGGAAGATATGAATAGAGCAAGGGATGAGGGAGGTGTTTGGAGCTCCTGTGACCATTCTGGGCACACCACCCTCACAGCACCTCCACGTATTCCCCAGCACAATGCTCTCCAAACCCCTTCACTTAAGGTTTTTATGGACGTCCCACTATGTAGGCTTGACTGACTAAATCATTGCCCAAGGGTGATTAGCTCAATCTCTAGCCCTTGTCCCCTCCCCAGAATTCAGGGGCTGAGGCTGAAAGTCCCAACACTCTCTAATAACAACTTGGTCTTTCTGGAGACCAGGCTCCATCCTGAAGCTCTCTAGGAGCCTCTGCCAAGAGTCAGCTCATTCATTCACACACAAAAGACACTCCTATCACTCAGGAGATCCCAAAGCATGTAGGAGCTTGATGCCAGGACCTGGGGGACAAAGTTATTTTACCACAGTCCTTCAATGTCCCACTGACAAAATACACGGACTTACCATGGTCACATATTCAGTCCCCCTTTCCTCCTGTTACAACAGGCACAGTGTTCTTTCACCAACTTCAAACTAATTTTTCTACTTGTGCTTTAATTTTATCATGGTTAATTTATAAAACAGAACACTCTACTTAATGCAGGAAATTTTAGACACATTCTCTCTCTCTCTCTTTTTTTTTTTTTTAAGAGAGAGAGAGGAGAGAGTTTGTGTGGGGTCGGGGGGAGAGAGGGAGAGGGAGAGAGAGAATTTTAAGAGACACCACACCCAGCCTGGGGCCCGATGTGGGCCCAATCTCATGACCCTGAGATCATGACCTGAACCAAAATCAAGAGTCAGATGCTTAACCGTCTGAGCCACCCAGGCGCCCCTAGACACATTCTTTTAATGACATAGTATATATATATATATACTATGTCATTTGTATATATGACATTTTATACATATGCCACATAAAAAAACCCATCAAAATACAAACCTTGAAATTTAATAATTCACCCAGATTGGTGGATACAAGATCCACTTAGAAAACCTAGCAACATTTCTCCACACCATTGAGAAAATATAATAACTATAATAGATTAGATATTATTCGTAAGAGCAACAGAATGTATAGCATCTAGGAATTGCCTTAGTAAGGATTACATAAAATCCATGGGGAAAAGAATTGGAAGCAGAGTCTCGAAGAGACATTTGTACACCGTGTTCCCTGCAGCATTATTCACAAGAGACAGAAGGTGGAAGCAACCCAAGTGTCCACTGACAAATGAGTGGATAAACTCAAAATGTGGTCTATGCAGACAATGGAATATTATTCTGTCTTCAAAAAGAAGGAAATTCTGTCACATGCTACAACATGGGTGAACCCTGAGGACATGGTGCTCAGTGAGATAAGCCAGTTACCAAAGGACAAGCACCATATGATCCCACACTCATGAGGTCATCAAACTCACAGAGAGAGAAGGTAGGACAGTGGGTGCCAGGGGCTGCAGGGGGGGGGCAGTTATTATTGAATAATATAACACAGTTTCGTTTTCACAAGAGGAGGAGATCTCCAACGATGATGGTGGGGTTGGTCACACAGCATTATGAATACATTGATATCACTGCGCTGAGTACTGAAATAGGGTTAAGAGGATTAGTTTTATGTCATGCGTATTTTCTTTTACAATAAAAAAAATTAAAGGAAAAAAAAACCCTCCATGGGGAAATTTTAAGTGAGATGTTTTAAAAAGACCTGAAAAAAGTGAAAGAATTTAGTGTTCCTAAATGGGGGTGACTTAATATTATAAAGATGTCAAGTATCCCCCAATTAACCTACAAATAAAATGCCATCCCCTGTTGTAGATGGTGGTAGCAGCTGTCTAGTCTTATTTTTCTCTGTATTCACCATATACAGAGGTAGCTTCTGGAAGGATTAAGAACCTAAAAATGAAAGATAAAACCAGAGGTGAAGTGATAAATGAGAGAGAGCTCTTGGGGCAGGGGTGGGGTGGGGAGGAGAGGCAGGACTCCTTGAACACAACCCCCAGAGTAACAATCACAAAGCAGAATGGATGGATTTGTGCACATCAAAATCAAGGATTTCTGCTCAACAAAGGATACTTGAGACAAAGTTAGCAGGCAGGTGATAGACTGGAACAAGGCATTTGCATGTCTAAAATTGAAAAAGGACTAAAATTTAGTGTAATGTGTGCTGATAGAGATCTATTCCTGTAAATCAACAAGTAAAAGACTCAGCTCTATTAAGAAAGCAGGCTAAAGGATTAAAATAGGGAAAAAGAAAAAGAAACTTCAAAGGCTCACAAACATGTGAGCAGAATGCCTTATTTATTGACAAATGCAAAATAAAGCTATAGTGGCTCACTTTAGCCCGTCAGGTTGGCAAACTCAAAAGGTGTTGCTGGTGTCTCTTGGCTGGCATGATGCCGCTGTTGCGGACCAAGGGGGTGCTTCTTCGAGTTCAGTGCACACCAACCCTGAAGACCCAGTGGTCTTGGGCAAGATCTTTCACTGCCATGGGGTGTGAGGAGCCAGAAGCAACCAGCGGGTCCATCTGGAAATAACCAGATAAGAAAACCAGCAGGTGCACACCACAGAATAGATCATTCACGAGGCAGGCATCACGGCATCAGGAAGCATCCTAAAAGTGCACGGAGTAAAAAATGTCAACCCAAATGTGCTCTAGAGCTCGTTACTCGCTGTGGACCTCAGACCAGGACCCGAAGCCGTTAGAAATTCAGAATCTCAAACCCCACCCAGACCCAGTGAATCAGAATCTGCCTTTAAACCAGACCCTCAGGGTTAAGTGAAAACACGAGGGCCCCATGTCTGGCCAGATGTCACCCCTTAACTAGAAAGCCACTGGGACCAGAGCACTGTGACATCAGTGCAGAAGGAAAGACCCAAGTGGGCTGTGACTGGGAGCACCCACGTGGAAAGTCAGTAAGACAAGGCATGAAAGGGACCTGTATTTGCTCCAAAAGGCTGAGAAACTGGTTACCGATCCAGAACACGAGCCTGGAGGCATGGTTCTTGCTGCACCGTAAGGATCTGCGGGCTGGATTAAAAGATGGCTTTTCTTGCCCCAGACATTGGAGTCTGCTCCCCGGGGTTTGCAGTACTGCCCATGCTGAGAAAACAAGCAGCACCGCCCCTGTACCTGGACGTCTGTCGTCAGCCCAGTGGGGCAGGGAGGAGGGCTGAGAGGTGGCCACTGTTCTTCATGTTTCATATTCCTTCTCTTGCACTGGTGGGAGTGAACGCATTCCTAGTTTGGAGAAATTCCATGCATGATTTGCCCCAGTGTTTAGGACTCGGGCACAGAGCTAACAGTGCCCACAGAGCACCTCCTACTGCAGACTGATGCCCTGTCTCTCCCTCCCCTGTGCCACTGGCAATCTTTCCAGGGTGTCTAAAGAATATCCTTTTTGGGTGCATCTCATTGTTCAGTGGGCGTGTGCTTTTAGTCTAAGGAAACTTTAAAACCATTTTGTTCAGACCCCAAAACAAACAACATCGGGTTTCCAAGTGGAACGGTATTATGAGCATTTATTAATTTAGGGAGGACTCATTTTACAATAAGGTGGCTTCCCAGCCTCTCCCTGTCCTGGTGTGGCTCTGCCCTTTCCCTGGGCAGGTGACGTCCTGTCCCAACTCCCACCATTGCACCTCTGACCTCCTGCCTTTACACGGCTGCCCAAGACCTCACCCCTCCCCAGATCAGAGGGGGAGCCCCCAGCTGCTCTAGATCTGTCCAATTCCTGTTGATGAGTTCCTTCTGACAGCCCCCAGACTCCCTATTAGTCCTGCCAGTCCCCTCCCCCTTAGCCCAGGGGATGTTTTTGAAATGAAAAATCAGTCACCCCTGGGCAGAACAACCTTCAAAGGCTTCCTACTGCTCTCAGGGTTCAATTCAGAGCTACCCCCTGGCCTTTTCCCCCCCGCAGGGGCAGGTGCCCCCAGGCCAGCCCTGGTTCAGGATCAAGGTCTCAGCTCCAAACTCCCTCTGCACAAGCTGACCTCAACAGAGCGCTCCCCTCCCTGACCTGCTCCCCTCCAGCTTTGTCCCCCATCCCTCCCTCACCCCCACCTCTGACCCCCCCTGCTGGGCACCCCAGAGACCCTTCCCTGCTCCTGCCTGGTGGAATCCACTCTCCCCCCCCCCCCCGTTTCACCCCATCCCCTGGAGGCCTCTGCAGGCCCCCAGCAAATCTGTTTTGCTCTTCTGTGGGAAGACAGTGTCTCCAGGCTGGCAGCCTGGCCACCAAAGGCCTGTCGGGGCGTATGGGGCGGAGGCTGAGGAGTTCTCACACCGTCAGGGGAGTAGGTGTTTCCTGGGGCAGCAATGATCCCCATAGAGGGGGTGGTATCAAAGGAACCCCAGCCTCCCCAGCTCTTCCTGCCCTGTGATCCGTCTGGTTACCATGGCCTTCCCCCCACCTCATTCCCTGCTGCCCCTCGGCCCCACACAGACAACACTGCCTGACCTGCAGATTTAAGGCAAGGTCCGGTCCTGGGGAGGCCCCCCCGCTCCACCAAAGCCAGCCTGACAGGAACCAGAGTGTTGGCAGGGCAGTGCCAGCAGTGTGTGCTTACTTTGCAGGCCCTGGCTTTTGTGTCTGTCTTTAAAAAGAACTCTTCATTCAAGGCTTTAATTACAAAAGTAATACATGTTTATTGTAAAACCGTACAGGTAGTTATATATGAGGTAAAAAAACGGGAAGGCACTCCCTTCCCCCAGTGCCTATCTCCAGAGGCGACCACCCTTAGCACTTGGATGTGTGTCCTTCCAGGCTTCTAAACAGCTGCAGCGAGGTAGGATGCACAGACCCTGGAGGTCCCCCTGTGGGAGTGGGAGCTGCAGTTATCCTTCGTGTGTTCACAGAGCTGTGCAAACTTCACAGGCCCTGTTTCAAGTGGGAGCTGGCTTGCCTCATCCTCACACCAGGAAACCAGAGTCTCGTCCCGTCCAAGTGGTGAGCCCAGGCTTCCGACCGCGGGCACCTGGACCCAGACCGGTACCTGGAGCCATAAAGCACCACCTACACAGTCAAGGCAAGGCCCACCCAGAAGCAGCCACCGGCCCTCACCTGGGAGAGGGAGTCTGGGCTTGCTCTTACGCACTCCCCAGCCCCGGCACCTGCCAGGGCGTCAACAGCAGCCTGCACGGGCACAGGCCTGGCCCTCTGGGGGAAGGCCCGCTGCTGTCATTGAAGCTGTCGGGCTTCTGTGAGCTCCAAAGATGCAGGTAGGTGGAGTTTCTGTGGTCAGATGTGGAGGGAATGATGGATCTGTAACTGGGATGGCTCTTTTGCCTAGGGTGGCAGGCCACAGGGCCACTAGCTGATGTCACCTCCAACTCGCTTCTGCTTCCTCCAGCCCAGCCCCTCCTCCTCCCACCTCCCTTGGTTCCTGGTAAACAGCCGGACCTCCTCTGGAGAAGTCAGCCCAGCTGCTGTTCCTGGATCCAGAATGAGCTGGCGCCTCTCTGCCCACTCCATCCCCTCTGCTCCTCACCCCTTCCCCAACGTTAGCTCTCTTCTGCTGGCATTTGAGCATCCCATTTGCCACCCCTAGGTCCTCCCTGCCCTACCCCCTTCCATGCAGGCTCAAAGCTCTCCTCCTCAGCCAAGCCCCAGCCACACAGAGTCAGTGCTGGGCCTGATGTTCTCCCCTCCCCGTGGGGCATGAAGCTCAGGGGGCCCCAGGGGCTGGTTTGCAACCCACCCACCTGCTCCGTTCTCCCCTAATAAATCTCCCGGGACCAACCTCTATCACAAAGACACCTCCCGCTGGAGTCAAAATTGCCTTTTTCAGTTAACAATTTACCTTGAACATGGAAGCCGAACAGCAGGGCCAAAGGGAATAGACATTTTAAATTTGAGAGCAATTTCCAAATTGCATTCCCTAAAGGTTATACCCACTTAGCGCCCCCAACCATGCCTATGAACGCGTTTTTCTCCTCAGCCTTGGAATCCCACGTGTCAAACCCTTTAATCTGACAATCAGACAGATGAAAAATAGTATCACATTTTTACTTTTTCTTTTTTTCATGTTTCTCCAATTACTCTTGAAGTTAACAGGATTCCCATTTGTCTACTGGTCTTTAAAAGTCTTCCCGGGTGACATGGCCCTACTTAGTCTTTCTTTTTCTTTTTCTTTTCCTTCTGGGTTTTTCTTTGTTTGTTTTTGTTTTTTGGCATAGAGATGCTCTTAAGGTTTTTGTTTGTTTGATTTTTTGTCGTCACATCAATTTACCGTTAGTGGTTTCTGGGTCTGGTGACATTGCCAGGAAAGCCTCCCCATCGCGCACGGGCCTTTTCTGTTGCAATTGTTTCTGGATACGTTTGCAGAAAGCTTCATCCCACTGAGTTCTGAACCTGTCGTGGGTCCATTCTTCATAGGCACTCAGATATGAAAGGATAATTCTGTTTCCTGGCTCCGGACCTGGAT
The DNA here is from genome assembly GCF_037043125.1 of Eumetopias jubatus. NCBI lineage: Eukaryota > Metazoa > Chordata > Mammalia > Carnivora > Otariidae > Eumetopias > Eumetopias jubatus. Next base: position 159,831,658 of record NW_028274807.1, read on the forward strand.
TTCTACCCTAGGCCTCTGCCAGCAGGTGTGGGGGCCCCGAAGGGCTTGGTGGGTCAGGGTTTGCACAACACATAACTCATCCTTCATGCCCTGGACATTTTCCCTTCTCCTGTACTGCTCCCCCGCTCCTGGAGCCACCCTCCCATGGTCAGGCCCTAGACCTCGTCTTAGCCCCACCTGTCCCCTCAAATTCCATCCCTGCCCCCATGGCCTGCCACCTCTGTCTCTCCAGATCACTGCCTCTGGCCCCGGTTCTAATACTTCTGCCGGCCAACCAGGGTCCTCATACTCACTTGGCAAATCCCTGCTCTCCTCCTGCTCCATGCCTGCACCTGAGCAGCCTCATACGGCTCCCGGTGACTTGGTCTCACTATGACCTCATGGTCCCAGACCTGGAGGCCCTGCTTGTGTACTCCCATCCTCCCTAAACCGCCCCGCCAAACTAGCTGCCCAGGTACCTGCATCCGTGTCCATCCTAATGTTACCAGGGATACACCCTTCCTGGTGGCGTAGCGCAGCCCCCTCCCTCTGCCCAGCCTCCAGCCCCTGCTGCTTCTGCCTTTGCTTCCCCTCACCGCCTCTAGATTCTTCTGCTGTGGGGGGATCATCCCCAGGAGCAGACCTGTGGTGTAATAGCTTCATCTTATAAGCAACCCTTCTTAAATCCGAAATGCCTGCTCTCTGCTGCCCCACCCCTTGCTGCCCCGCCCCCCCCGCTGCCCCACCTTCTGCTCCAAACCCTACCTGCCTCCCACACGCATCTTCTTATAGCCCCTCACTGAACTCTCAGCCTTGGCTGCATGGGAACTGCTGAGGTCACTACATTGACCTAAGCTAGCCGTTAAGCCTTCCGCCTGCCTTTTCTGGACCTGTCCACGGTGTCAGGCAGAGTCGCCTGCCGTTGGCCACTCATTCTCAGTCTTGCTGTGCCCTCCCCAAACTCCCAGCATGGATACCGGCATGCCCCAGGAGCGGACCTCTCTCTTCCCATCCAAATTCACACCCCAGGGATCTCACTCGTCCATGACTTCCCCATTTGCTGTCACCAGCTCAGGCCCTGTCCCAACTCAGGATGAATGAAGTCAACTGTCTACTTGGCATCTACTTAGACATCTCATGAGCGCCTCTAACTTGTGCCCAACTGAACTCTTGATTCGCCCCTTCTCCAACCTTAAACCTGCTTCTGTCTCCAGAAATGAAAACTGAGGGTGTCCCCAGTCCTCATGATTGATGCTATGGGGGTCACATATGGCTCCTGCTTTTCCCCACCTCACCCCAAGTCACCAGTCAGTCCTGTCACCTCTGACTCTGAAATGACCCTCAATCCAGCAGCCTCCACCTCCTGACACTGCCTGGGCAGGGCCAGCATGGTCACCGGGAGCTCCTCTCCTCAGACTCCCCTGCCGCATCTCCCCTCCCCCCACTCCCCCGGCCTTTTCTCTCCCCCCCCACCCACCCACCACCACCTCTGCTGCCCTTAGCCTCAGGTGAGGAGTGCATCCAGGCTCAGGGCCTTCGGCCTTGCTCTTCCCCTGCCTGGAGCACCTTCCTTCAGAGCTCCAGCTCTTGTCGACCTCCTCAGCACCTGTGCACACCTCAAGTCCTCCCAAATGGCTCTCTGGCTCCTGCCCTCACTCAGGAGCCCCTGCCACATCTGGCTTTTGTTTCAGTGCAGGTCCGTGTTAGTTTCTTGGTGGCTGAGGCTGTGTTTCTTCAGTCCACAGCTTCGTTCTGAGTCCTTGGGACAGTGAACAACACAAGCTGGGGGATCAATCTGCAGGTCATTTGTTAAGTGACAGATCACGTGGCCACAGTAGCCCCCTGCAAGCCCTCCTGTGACTTGCAGACCTCCAGTGGCTCCACTGCCCTCAGCAAGCCCCACTATGCAGCCTGGTCCCTCAACATGGCTGCCCCTACTGATATTCAAGGATGGGAGTTCTGGTGAAGACCCCAGGAGAGTCCTCCCCAGAGTTCTAAAAGGGACATGCCCTTGGGCCATGAACTCCTGGGGTCACTGCCCCTAGGAGGAGGGAAGAAGGACACATAGGCTTCAAAGGGTGAATTTGCTCTGTTGCTTGCATGTCTTTGTACATATTGTTCCCACAACTCGGAATGGCTTTCCTGTCTCTATCACATCTGGCCTATCAAGCTTTCTAGAATCCACTTAGGAATTTCCCCTAGGAAACCTCCCCTCATCTCTCCTGGTCTGGCTGAGAGACCTCATGTCCATCTCTTGCTGGCCATATGGAACCTCAATGTTTTGTTCTGAATAATGACACTCACCTCATGAGCCACCCCCAGGATTAAGTGAGAGACCCAAATAAAAGAAAGTTTATAGTGTGCATGAACTTGTCTATTACTTTATACAAAAATGGCTTGATAGTTTTTCACCACATTCAGAGGGCATAGTTAGGGTCGTGTGAGTGAAAATTAAGGCTGTGAGGCTCATACATGACTCATTCAACTGGCGCTCCTTGGGGGCTCGTCCCTGGGGCCCAGACTCCCTAGAGATGGAAAAGGGGAGGGAACAAGAGGCCCGGGTTCGCATCTGGGGAGTGGGGGGTGTGGGGCAGTACTACTCCATCTCCTGGCCCACTTGGTGATTGCTGTGAAGGCCTTTTTCTGAAAAATATCTCAAACTCATCCTGTGAAAGCTGAACTCATATCTTCCCTCAGTATCTGTTTCTTGCATCTTCCCTGGGTTGTGCACGCTCCCCTCCCCCAGCCTGGAGTCACCCTTGGTGCTCCCCCACCCCCACATCCAGTCCGACAGCTAGTCTTCTTGTACCGTGCATCTCTCATTTCCCTCCAGCCAGCAGGAGCAGAAAGCAAACCAACGTCATGACAGACACAGGTCGGTGGGGCGGGGGCGGGGGGGAGGTTAGTGCAGAGGGCCTCGTGGCCAGCAGGGCTTGGAGGCGGTCTGGCCAGTGGCAGCTTTCAGGAAGCTTCCTTGCAGACATACCCCTCTACTTCCTTCTCTTCTCCTCAGTCCTGCAGGCTAGAGCTTGCTTGGTGGCTGGAGCCACCCAATGAGGACAGGAATGTGAGGGTCACGCCCTGGTGAGGGTGAAGGGGGAGTTGGAAGGGACGAGGTGAGGTGTGGAGAGCTCCTTGGGCCTCTTACTTCAAGGGGCTCTCATTCTGTGTCTGTCCAGTCACTGCCTTATCTGATCCTGAGACTGAGAATCAGATGAAAATCTACTCATAATTAATCAAAGGTAGAAAACATCAAAATTGTCTTCCTGTAGAAGCTAGATCATTGGTTAGATGACATCTTTGGTGGCGACCACATTTACATTTACTATAGGAAATGTAACATAGAATAGGGACATTTCATCTCAAGTGATGCTAGTGGCCACAGAGCCACTTCTGGTTCTCATGACCAGCTGAGAGCACGTTGCCACTCTCTTCCTCACACTAAATCCACCACAGTGATTTAAAACAGGTATGGAAATCATCTAACAAATACATGCTCCAAAACAAGAACACTGGCTGAGCCAGAAAACGTGTGGATTCCTGGGAAGCAAGAGAAAAACTGGATCGGGTTGAAGATGAAACCCCCGCTTAGGTAGGTATGACCTAGAACATTCCACAGTGAAGGCACTCTCACTCAGGAGAGCTGTCGCCATGGAAGAAAACAACAGATTAAACTAATGTGAGAACTTTCCCTGAAGAGCCCGATTTACTAGATCAATCAGGAGAGGAATTATTTTATGATATTGGAAAATTAGTATCTTTAGAGATAAGGAAGGATAGCACTGTGAAAATAAGAATTAGCGGTTATGAAAAAGAACTAATTAGGGATTTTAGAAATGAAAATAGCTGATCACTGAATAAAGCAGGGGCTCACCCATGGGCCACACAGCAGGGTAGAGAAAACTGGAGAGCAAGTCCATCCGTGGCAGCAGGCGAGACGCCAGGTTTGGGCAAAGGCCCCAGTTTCATGCCCATTAACGGTGTCCACCTTCTGCCTTTGGTCTTGAAACATGGGTCAGCCAGGGGGCTAGCTGGTGTGCGACAAGCCAACTCCAGCAGACTAAAACAGAAAAGGAATTTATCGAAGTTCCTGGAGTAACGTGTAGCCAGGTGTGGGAAGCGGGCAGACCCGAGTCTGCTTCTCCGTGAGATCCGGCCAGCTCCTCATCCCTTCCTCTTGCTCAAAGCAAAGTGGTCCTCCCCCCAGACTAAACTCTCTTTCCTCTCTCCATTAGGATGTGGGATGAGTGAGTCACTCCCTCCTGCCCTTATCTGTTCCTGTTGGCTTCTTCCTGGCAGGAGAAACACACCCCCTTCTTAACTTGCAGGTGTTACTCTCCCTGCCACAGCTCATCAGCTTGAAAGCATCACCAGAGTGGCATGGAGGGTCCATCTCCCTGTCCATCTCTAGAGGTGGCCTCCTTGGCTAGACTGAAGCCCGGGACTGAAGGGTGCCCGGAGCCCAGACTCACCTGCTTTGTAGCTCCTGCAGAGGCACATTGAGGGAAATAACGCCCCTTCCCGGGAATCCATGCACCTGCTCCTCTTATGGAATAGAGTGTCTTGAACACAGAAGAGGGAATCCCGGGTCAAAGGGTTTCCAAGTCTTATTCTGACAGATTTGACTTCCCAAGAGGCTGTACTAGTTGATGTTTAACGAGTGTTGATACATATATATTTATATATATACCCCAACACCCATCTTCGAACTTTGCACACCCAATCAGTGCAAATGTTAGACCAAGCTTCTTTCCATTTAATTTTAAAATTATCAGTGAGGTGAAACATGTTGTCATGTGTCCACTGGTTATATTTTTTATATCTTATTCAGTTGAGGATCTTAATATTTTTCAGTGAATTGTTCCTTTTCTTCACATGCACTAACCCTTGTTAACCTTAATAACGCTTTGTTGGCTTAAAGTCTGTTTTGACTGATGTAAAAATAGTTATACATCGGATCGGGTTGTAGGGGTGGAACTCAGACCTTGCAGTCCTTAAAGCTCCCAGGTGATTTCAGTGTGCAGCTGGGGAGCCCGCGTCCCTTCCACCGCACTCTCGCTCCTGCTTAATGAAGCTGCTCTTGGTCCTGCCTATGTGACGGCACTGGGTAGACCTCCCCAAGGCTCCCCAGGTGCATGTCAGGCTCAGCTGAGCCCCCTCATTGTCTGAGTCTTTTGATGAATGTGCATTAATCCCCGGAAGGATGCTTTCCTATTCACCAACCTCCTTCTCCGCACACCATTCCCAGACCCTGACAATGTTATCCTTCCTTCTTCCTCCCCTTCTCTGTTACAAGTTCCGTTTCCACACGAAGATGAACCCCTTCATGCATGTAGCTCCCTCCTGTCTACACATCACTTCTCATCTTTGCTTTTCTATGCCTCCCATCACGACGTAGGACCTTCATATTATTTGGTAAATGACAATGTTCACCGGGCACGTGCTCTGGGCCGAGCATTTCACAAACATCACTCACTGGATTCTCACCTTCGGAAGTAAGTAGTGTCCCTCTTTTACAGATAAGGAAATTGAGAAGCCTCCCCCCACCAGAGGTAAGTTTTTTAAAGCCTCCCCCCAGCCGCACCCTGACACAGCTTGTAAAGGGAGCTTCGGCTCTGAGTCAGGCTCTGGCCCCTTCAGATCTGATGTGGTCCCCCCACCTCATTCACTGTGGCACCTGCTAAAGGCCCCCCTTTAGGCAAGGGGCAAAAGAAAGAACTTCAGGTGGGTGTGAGTTAGTCTGCTCGGGCTGCCACAATAAAATAGCAGAGACATTTATTTTCTCACGGGTCTGGAAGCTGGAAGTCCCAGACCAAGGTGCCAACATGGTTGGGTTCTCGTGAGATCTGTCCCCTTGGGCTGCAGATAGCCAGCCACCTTGTTGCTATGCCCTCATATGACCTCTTCTTTGTGCACAGGTGGGGAGGGAGTGAGTTCTCCAGCATCTCTTCTTAGGGACCTACCCTAAGATTGAACTATGATTGAACATAGTTACTTCCTTAGAGGCCCCATCTCCAAATACAAGGGCCTAGGGCTTCCACATATGAGTTTAGGGGACAGAGACATTTGGGTCATAGCAGTGTATGCGCAAGCCTATGTGTTTCAGGACAGAAAGCCTGTTTGGCATAACTGTCGGGTGACCATGCCTCCCAGATGCTGAGAAAAAGCTCTTGGTTCCTGAGTTTCAGGGCCTATGGCACTCGCCAAATGTAGCTGAAGTGTTCAAGCAGTGAGCTCAGTCCCGGCTGACCCAGCCTAACACCCGGTTGGCCTTTGGGGGCTTTGGCTGCCCACCTGCATTAGGCTTCTGCCTAGGTGTCCCTTTCCAGCCCTCTGGGTCAGCGATGACCTGCTTTTGGCCATGACCCTGTCCTTCACCCCACCCAGGTACAAGGACCCCAAAGCCCTGACCCACTCAGGTCTCATCAGGCCCCAGGTGCATAGGCCTTTCCAGCCAGGATATGTGGCCCTGAAACCTCAGCCCCTCCCAGATGATGCTGGCCTGGCCCTGCTCCAACGGCGAGTCTCCTAGACACACCTTTGTACCACCAGCTAGTCGTGTGTCTGCCAGGTGCTTTGCCTTTCTGAGCCCCAATCTCTCCACCAGGAAGATGGGGGGTGACTCCCTCAGCCCCACAGAACTATGCCCAGGGTTCTGAGCTTGTGCCTGAGGAGTGCTTGGGGCTGGAGCGCAAGCTCTTCCCCTCATTATCCAGGCTGGCTCTGATCTCCTGCCTCACCTCTCCCCAGAGTGAAGAGTCCCCAGGGGCCTGAGGGTTCAACCCGGCCCGCCAAGGAAGCCCAGAACAGGCCTCTGCCAGGGGAAGTTAATGACTCTGACCAAGCAATTATTTTTAATGAGTCCAACTCTCCCACAGGCAGGTCTGGGCAGGGGTCCTGCAGCCATAGGAAAGGGGGCCCACCAGGGATTCCTGAGAAGGGACCAGCACCCACTGGACCGCACCCCTCCTGCCTCTCCTGACATTTCAGAAGAAAACTATATATGACTGTTGGTAATAGAAGCACAATATCAGGTGGCGGAGCAAGATGGCGGAGGAGTAGGAGACCTGGATTTCTTCTGGTCTCAGGAATTCAGCTGAATAGGGATCAAACCGTTCTGAACACCTACGAACTCAACAGATCGAAGAGGAGAGTAGCAACAACTCTCTGAACAGAGAAGCGACCACTTACTGGAAGGTAGGACGTGCGGAGAAGTGAATCCGAGGCGATATTTGGGAGGATAGATGGCGGGGGAGGGGGCCTCCATCGGCCGCTTCTGGCAAGTGATAGAGCCGCGGAGCACAAAATCGGAACTTTTAGAAGTCGGCTCCGCAGAGGGACGTCGCTCCAGTGGCTAAGCGGGGGGTGGAACCCTCGCGGGACAGTGTGGTCTCAGGACCCTCGGGGTCACAGAAAGACCAGGGGTGCCTGAGTGCAGCAGAGCTCGCAGGTATCGGAGCAGGGAAGCCGGCTGCAGAGACGGAGCCAAGGCGCGGGCTCTGAGCTCGGGGTTGCCATAAACTGTGCTCCGCGGCCCAGTCGGGCCACTGCTCCTCCAGCAGGGACCCAACAAGCGGCAGATCCGGGGAGACTCCCCTTCCTCCACCCGGAGAAGTGGCGCAGGAGCGCACCACAGGGATCTGCTGGGTTTGGAGACTCCACACAGGGTCAGGTGCCAGGATAGAAACGCTCGGTCACAGGCTGGGTGAGCACGGAGTGCGGCCGGAGACCGGGAAGACGGGAGTGACTGGTTTTCTCTGGGGGCGCACTGAGGAGCGGAGCCCCGAGTTCTTGCCTCCTCTGGGGCAGAGATTGGGAGGCCGCCATTTTCACTCTCATCCTCCAAAGCTGTACAGAGACCTTGCAGGGAACAAAAGCTCCTGAGAGCAAACCCGAGCAGATTGCTTAGCCCAGAACAACAAGGGCGGGGCAATTCCGCCTCCGGCAAAGACATTTGGGAACCACGGCAACAAGCCCCTCCCCCAGAAGATCAGCACCAACAGCCAGCAAGCCAAGGCCAGGATTACCGATCAAGGAGAATGGAAGAACTCCAGCGCTAGGGGAACACTGCACATAGAATTCATGGCTTTTTTACCATGATTCATTAGTTCATCAAAGTTAATTTTTTTAACTGGTTTTTTTTAATTTTTCTTTTTCCCTTTTTCAGCCAACATCTTATCAATACCCTTTTAAAAAAAATTTTTTTACTTTTTATTTTTAGAGTCATATTTTATCCCTTCATAGTAGTTACCCTTATTTTTGGCATATATATATAAGTTGTTCTCTCTTTAAAATTTTGAGATACAGTTTCTTCTAACACATCAAAATATACCCTAAATTACTAGTGTATGGCTTTGTTCTAGTTTCCTGCCTGATCACATTCTCTCCCCTTTTTTTTTTAAAATCTTCTTTCTTTTTTCAAACTTCTTATCGTATCAATTCCTTTTATAAAATCTTTTATAATTTTCATCTTTACAGTCATCTTCCATCCCTTCATTGTATCAACCCTTATTTTGTACATATATAAGTCTTTCTTCCTTTAAAATTTAGGAGGCACTTTTTTCTAACAGACCAAAATACACCCAAAATCTAGATCTACGCACTAGCCTGATCATATTTGATCATATTCGGAATTTTTTGTATTGTTCTGTTTTTGTTTTTATCTTTTTCTTTTTGTTTTTTTTCTTTCTTTCTTTTCTCTTTCTTTTTTCTTTCCTTCCCTTTCGTTTCCCCTGGTTTCAGGTCTTTTCTGATATGTATAGAGTATATTTTCTGGGGACTTGTTAACCTGTTAGCATTTTGTTCTATCATTCATCTCTTCTCCTCTGGACAAAATGACAAGACGAAAAAAAATCACCTCAGCAAAAAGAACAAGAGATAGTACCGTCAGCCAGGGACCTACTCAATACGGACATTAGTACGATGTTGGGCCTAGAATTCAGAATCATGACTTTAAAGATACTAGCTGGGCTTGAAAAAAGTATGCAAGTTATTAGAGAAAGGCTTTCTGGAGAAATAAAAGAACTAAAATCTAACCAAGTCGAAATCAAAAAGGCTATTAATGAGGTGCAATAAAAAATGGGGGCACTAACTGCTAGGATAAATGACGCAGAAGAGAGAATCAGTGATATAGAAAACCAAATGATGGAAAATAAAGAGGCTGAGAAAAAGAGAGAGAAACAACTACAGGATCACGAGGGCAGAATTCGAGAGATAAGCGATACAATAAGACAAAACAACATTAGAATATTTGGGATCCCAGAAGAAGAAGAAAGAGAGAGAGGGGCAGAAAGTATATTGGAGCAAATAATGGCAGAGAACTTCCCTAATGTGAGGAAAGAAACAGGGATCAAAATCCAGGAGGCCAGAGAACCCCTCTCAAAATCAATAAAAATAGGTCAACACCCCGACATCTAATAGTAAAACTTACAAGTCTCAGAAACAAAGAGAAAATCCTGAAAGCAGTTTGAGAGAAGAGATATGTAACCTACAATGGTAGAAACATTCGATTGGCAACAGACGTATCCACAGAGACCTGGCAGGCCAGAAAGGACTGGCATGATATCTTCAGAGCACTAAACGAGAAAAATATGCAGCCAAGAATACTATATCTGGCTAGGCTCTCATTGAAAATTGAAGGAGAGATAAAAAGCTTCCAGGACAAAAAAAACTAAAGGAATTTGCAAACATGAAAACAGCCCTCCAAGAAATATTGAAAGAGGTCCTCTAAGCAAAGAGAAAGACTAAAAGCAGCACAGATCAGAAAGGAATAGAGACAATATACAGTCACAGTCACCTTACAGGCAATACAATGGCACTAAATTCATTCCTTTCAATAGTTACCCTGAATGTAAATGGGCTAAATGCCCCAATCAAAAGACACAGGCTACCAGATTGGATTAAAAAACAAGACCCACTGATATGCTGTCTGCAAGAGACTCATTTTAGACCCAAAGACACCCCCACATTGAAAGTGAGGGGGTGGAAAATCATTTACCATGCTAATGGACACCAAAAGAAAGCTGGGGTGGCAATCCTTATATCAGACAAATTAGATTTCAAAACAAAGACTGTAATAAGAGATGAGGAAGGACACTATATCCTACTTAAAGGGTCTATCCAACAAGAAGATCTAATAATTGTAAATATCTATGCCTCTAACATGGGAGCAGCCAATTATATAAGGCAATTCATAACAAAAGTGAAGAAACACATTGACAGCAATACAATAATAGTGGGGGACTTTAACAGCCCCCTGACTGAAACGGACAGATCATCTAAGCAAAAGATCAACAAGGAAATAAAGACTTCAAATGACACACTGGACCAAATGGACTTCACAGACATATTCAGAACATTCCATCCCAAAGCAATGGAATACACATTCTTCTCTAGTGCCCATGGAACATTCTCCAGAATTGATCATATCCTAGGTCACAAATCAGGTCTCAACCGGTACCAAAAGATTGGGGTCATTCCCTGCATATTTTCAGACCACAATGCTTTGAAACTAGAACTCAATCACAAGAGGAAAGTCGGAAAGAACTCAAATCCATGGAGGCTAAAGAACATCCTACTAAAGAATGAATGGGTCAACCAGGAAATTAAAGAAGAATGAAAAAAATTCATGGAAACCAATGAAAATGAAAACACAACTGTTCAAAATCTTTGGGATGCAGCAAAGGCAGTCCTGAGAGGAAAGTATATAGCAATACAAGCCTTTCTCAAGAAACAAGAAAGGTCTCAAATACACAACCTAACCCTACACCTAAAGGAGCTGGAGAAAGAACAGCAAATAAAGCCTAAACCCAGTAGGAGAAGAGAAATAATAAAGATCAGAGCAGAAACCAATGAACTAGAAACCAAAAGAACAGTAGAACAGATCAAAGAAACTAGGAGCTGGTTCTTTGAAAGAATTAACAAGACTGATAAACCCCTGGCCAGACTGATCAAAAAGAAAAGAGAAATGACCCAAATCAACAAAACCATGAATGAAAGAGGAGAGATCACAACCAACACCAAAGAAATACAAACGATTATAAGAACGTATTATGAGCAACTCTAGGCCAGCAAATTAGATAACCTGGAAGAAATGGGTGCATTCCTAGAGATATATCAACTACCAAAATTGAACCAGGAAGAAATAGAAAACCTGAACAGACCTATAACCACTAAGGAAATTGAAGCAGTCATCAAAAATCTCCCAAGAAACAAAAGCCCAGGGCCAGATGGCTTCCCAGGGGAATTTCATCAGACATTTAAAGAAGGATTAGTACCTATTCTCCTGAAACTGTTCCAAAAAATAGAAATGGAAGGAAAACTTCCAAACTGATTTTATGAGGCCAGCATTACCTTGATCCCAAAACCAAAGACCCCATCAAAAAGGAGAACTACAGACCAATATCCTTGATGAACATGGATGTAAAAATTCTCACCAAAATACTAGCCAATAGGATCCAACAGTACATTAAAAGGATTATTCACCGTGACCAAGTGGGATTTATCCCTGGGCTGCAAGGCTGGTTCAACATCCGCAAATCAATCAACGTGATACAATACATTGACAAAAGAAAGAACAAGAATCATATGATCCTCTCAATAGATGCAGAAAAAGCATTTGACAAAGTACAACATCCTTTCTTGATCAAAACTCTTCAGAGTATAGGGATAGAGGGTACCTACCTCAATATCATAGAAGCCATCTATGAAAAACCTACAGCGAATATCATTCTCAGTGGGGAAAAGCTGAGAGCTATTCCTCTAAGGTCAGGAACGTGGCAGGGATGTCCACTCTCACCACTGCTATTCAACATAGTATTAGAAGTCCTAGCCACAGCAATCAGACCACAAAAAGAAATCAAAGGCATCCAAATCGGCAAAGAGGAAGTCAAACTCTCACTCTTTGCAGATGATATGATACTGTATGTGGAAAACCCAAAAGACTCCACCCCAAAACTGCTAGAACTCCTACAGGAATTCAGTAAAGTGGCAGGATATAAAATCAATGCACAGAAATCAGTCGCATTCCTATACACCAACAACAAGACAGAAGAGAGACAAATCAAGGAGTCGATCCCATTTACAATTGCACCCAAAACCATAAGGTACCTAGGAATAAATTTAACCAAAGAGGCAAAGGATCTGTACTCAGAAAACTATAAAATACTCAGGAAAGAAATCGAAGAAGACACAAAGAAATGGAAAAACGTTCCATGCTCATGGATTGGAAGAACCAACATTGTGAAGATGTCAACGCTACCTAGAGCAATCTACACATTCAATGCAATCCCCATCAAAATACCATCCACTTTTTTCAAAGAAATGGAACAAATAATCCTAAAATTTGTATGGAACCAGAAGAGATCCCGAATAGCCAGAGGAATGTTGAAAAAGAAAAGCAAAGCACTCGGCATCACAATTCCAGACTTCCAGCTCTATTACAAAGCTGTCATCATCAAGACAATATGGTACTGGCACAAAAACAGACACATAGATCAATGGGACAGAATAGAGAGCCCAGAAATAGACCCTCAACTCTATGGTCAACTCATCTTTGACAAAGCAGGCAAGAATGTCCAATGGAAAAAAGATAGTCTCTTCAACAAATGGTGTTGGGAACATTGGACAGCCACATGCAGAAGAATGAAACTGGACCATTTCCTTACACCACACACAAAAATAGACTCCAAATGGTTGAAAGACCTAAACATGAGACAGGAGTCCATCAATATACTAAAGGAGAACACAGGCAGCAACCTCTTCGACCTCAGCCGTAGCAACTTCTTCTTAGAAACATCACCAAAGGCACGGGAAGCCAGGGCAAAAATGAACTATTGGGATTTCATCAAGAGAAAAAGCTTTTGCACAGCAAAAGAAACAGTCCACAAAACCAAAAGACAACTGACAGAATGGGAGAAAATATTTACAAATGACATATCAGATAAAGGGCTAGTATCCAAAATCTATAAAGAACTTCTCAAACTCAACACCCAAAGAACAAATAATCCAATCAAGAAATGGGCAGAAGACATGAACAGACATTTCTCCAAAGAAGACATCCAAATGGCCAACAGACACATGAAAAAGTGCTCAACATCGCTCGGCATCAGGGAAATCCAAATCAAAACCTCCATGAGATACCACCTCACACCCGTCAGAATGGCTAAAATTAACAAGTCAGGAAACGACAGATGTTGGCGGGGATGGGGAGAAAGGGGAACCCTCCTACACTGTTGGTGGGAATGCAAGCTGGTGCAACCCCTCTGGAAAACAATATGGAGTTTCCTCAAAAAGTTGAAAATAGAGCTACCATATAATCCAGCAATTTCACTACTGGGTATTTACCCCAAAGATACAAACGTAGGGATCCGAAGCGGTACGTGCACCCCAATGTTTATAGCAGCAATGTCCACAATAGCCAAACTGTGGAAAGAGCCAAGGTGTCCATTGACAGATGAATGGATAAAGAAGAGGTGGTATATATACACAATGGAATATTATGCAACCATCAAAAGGAATGAGATCTTGCCATTTGCAACGACGTGGATGGAACTGGAGGGTGTTATGCTGAGTGAAATAAGTCAATCAGAGAAAGACATGTATCATATGACCTCACTGATTTGAGGAATTCTTAATCTCAGGAAAAAACTGAGTATTGCTGGAGTGGTGGGGGGTGGGAGGGATGGTGTGGCTGGGTGATAGACTTTGGGGAGGGTATGTGCCTAGGTGAGTGCTGTGAATTGTGCAAGACTGTTGAATCACAGATCTGTACTTCTGAAACAAATAATGCAACATATGTTAAGAAAAAAGAAAAAGAAGAAGATAGCAGGAGGGGAGGAATGAAGGGGATTAAGTCAGAGGGGGAGACGAACCATGAGAGACGATGGACTCTGAAAAACAAACTGAGGGTTCTAGAGGGGAGGAGGGTAGGGGGATGGGTTAGCCTGGTGATGGGTATTGAAGAGGGCACGTTCTGCGTGGAGCACTGGGTGTTATGCACAAATAATGAATCACTACATCAAGAACTAATGATGTAATGTATGGTGATTAACATAACAATAAAAATTTTTTTAAAAAAAGCACAATATCAACTGCCACAGGTGAAAAGCAACCCTAAAAACAGTACTAATCTTATGACAACAAAGCCCAGCTCTGGGCAGGTCGGCATTTGGGCCACACAGTGGCTGATGTCCACCCTCTCCCAGGCTCGGGACCAGAGGCCTGGGCGAGGTTTGAGGCCTCATTACCCAATTTGCTCTGAGCTTGAGATTTCCTCTCATTCCTTCTAAAGGGTGACTCACAAGTTTTAGGAGAATGGGATGGCAGCCCACTCTGCCCTGCTCCCGGATGTAACAGAAAAGCCATTTTCTCTCACAGTGAAGGTCATGGTCACTCAGTGCAGAAGCTGTGATTCCCCCTAACTTTGCTTGGTGTCTCCCTGGGGGCTTGAGCCCTACAGGGATGAGGCAGGGATACATGCATTGTGGAGGGGCTCAAGAAGCAGTAATTGCTCAGGAAGAGATAATTCTGGTGGGGAATCTGGCAGGGCTTGGAAGGTGTCACACGTGAGCTTTAGAGAACGAAGAGGATTTCTGAGCTAGTAGCCAGAGAAGCACCTCTTGGGAGAGAACACAAGTGAAGATGTAAGGCAGAGGAAGGCAGACAGCCTCCCTGGAGCTGGGTGGGGGGCCTTGGGGCCTGAAGAGGCTGCACTGGGTGCAGGTAAGGGGCTGTGCCCTCCAGGAAGTACAGCCACATCCAGAAAGGCCCCTTGATGGAGCCTGAGCAGAGTGAGTTGGTCATACTGTATCCTGGAGATGTCATGATAAATGCTGTGGGTGGAGAGCACAAGGGGCCAGGGGCACAGCGAGGGGGGCCAGGATGGAGCTGCCCTAGGGACCCCTTTTCTTTCTCTTTGCTGAAAGCTTTTGCCCGGTCCAGCTCCAAATCCTCCCTGGGGCTTCCTGGCTGTCCCAGCTGCAAACCAGCTCTCCCCCTACAGGCTCACTCCCATGCCATTAGTCTCTTTTTCCCTTCCTCCTCCTCTTTCCAGGACTTTCCTTCACAGCTGGGGCCACTGGGGAGACAGGGAGGGTGTGATGGGGCCAGGGAGAGGGTTTGGTCCCTTCTGCGAATGGTTCAGCCTCTCCAGGGGAGCTGGCCATCCACTGACTCCTGACCCAAGCCCTACACTGACACTTGATCCAGCCACATAGTGACTCCCAAACCCAGATATTCTGACCCCTAACCCTAGTTACACCCTGACTTTGACCCCCGCCACACACTGGTCTCTGGCAGTCATGCTCTGACCCTTGACCCCAACCCACATTGACAATTGAACTGACCACACCGACCCTTGACATTAGAAAGGCCATGATGGCCAAGCTTGGCCCTAAGCTAAAGCCACAGCCTGCCTGATCTGGACCTTGCTGACTCTGACTAGGCATGCGGCAGCCAGCAAACCTCTTACTCAGAGGCCTGGAGCACAGGTAGTCACTGGCAGAGGAACCATCACAGCAGAGAGGAGACTGAGGTCACTATTCCCTGTGCACCAGGCTCCCGATATAGGTGTCCAAGGACCCCAGCGCTGGAGATGGAACCTTGCTCACCACCGACTTGCTAGATGACCTTGGGCAGTCAGTGTTCCCACATTTGGAGCTCAATTTGCTCAAGTGCAAAAACCAGAGTCCCATGAATTCTAAAGACTCTTACAAGAAAATAAGTGCTAAGGGAGCTGCACAGTGCGGATCAATTGAGATAATGTGTTTAAAATGCTCAGCACAGTGCCAAGTACATCATAAGCATTCAATAAATGCTAGTTATTAATGTTACTATTAATAACTCCCGCCTGCCCACTTCACTAAGCAGACAGAGGATCAG